>NW_020450921.1:427049-437113 GCF_003343035.1 Apteryx rowi | reverse complement strand
AGTGCTGGTGGACACCAAGTTAAGCATGAGGCAGCCATGTGCCCTTGTGGCCAAGAAGGCCAATGGTCTCCTGGGGTGCATCAGGAAGAGTGTTGCCAGCAGGTSGAGGGAGGTGATTGTCCCCCTCTGCTCAGCCCTGGTGAGGCCACATCTGGAGTACTGCGTCCAGTTCTGGGCTCCCCAGTACAAGAGGGATGTGGCACTACTGGAGCAAGACCAGCGAAGGGCTACAAAGAGGTTTAGGGGACTGGAGCATCTCTCTTATGAGGAAAGGCTGAGAGAGCTTGGCCTGTTTAGCTTGGAGAAGAGAAGACTGAGGTGGGATCTTATGAATGCCTATAAGTATCTGAAGGGAGAGTGTAGAGAGGATGGAGCCAAACACAATCCTTGGAAATGTGCTCTAGTTGCTGCTGCTTGAACAGGGGGGGTTTGGACTAGATGATCTCCAGAGGTCCCTTCCAACCTCAACCATTCTGTGATTCTGTAATTCCCTCCATAGATTGTAAAGGCTGTCTAAACATCATATCTGCAATGGAGATGTCTAGATTGTCTTATTTCACTAACTCCAAGTTTCATTAATGTATGTATATGTTATGGGGATTCTTATTGGATAATCCTCCTTACAAGTGCACACATAAATGCTCTCCTATACACAGACATTGCCCAGACTGTTCACTATTTGTACAAATCAGACAGTGTAGCATGTATGTATAACATGTAGTAATGCATCTGTCAAAACCTGGCGTATTTGGTCTTTTATTTTCAGTTTATGTGGGGGAGGAGAGGGAGAAATAGGGAGGGAAGAATTCATATATAAGTTAATAAAAATGCCAGTTCATAAACACATATGTAAAAAATTCATTGAGGGGTGTATTGCTCCATGTAGACTACAGTATGTGAGGAGTCAGGCATTTGGGATAACTAAAAATATGCAAAAGGATCCTTCTCTACTAAGTCCTTAAAAGCAGCCATTTATTTTCCAGGGTAGCAGTCAGATACTAAGACCTGTGAATAAGAAACTCTTTTCCACTCTGTGAGGGTGAAGAAGGACAAAATGCAGCAAAGGGAGGACAGACAGTACCCAAGATGTATAATAACATCCTGTCACACTTCCTACACTGTTACCACTTCATCACCTGTATCTCTTATGTAGTGGCCCCTTTTAAGTTGAAAGCAGGCATGCAGCTGACTAGAAGGGTGGCTGTAATGTAGAGTAGTCTCCTTGCTGCCATGTTCCTGCAGCAGCCAACCACAGATCTGCAAAAATGCCAGGCAAGTTAATGTTCATATTTGGAATTTAATTCACCATCCGTAGCTATAATCATCCTTAAAGGACATATTCCACGCTGGAAAAAATAGGTGTGCTTTTCTACAGAATAGTCAATATGTGATAATTAAGATATCATAAAACTACAAAGTAGTTTAGATTTTACTTTGATGGGGATACTCAATGTGAATCTTAGAGGTGGTGGGAAGGGAATACATCAAAATATAACTTCAATGTCCTCAGATTCCACCAGGAATTTACAGTATATTTATTTCTCTATTGCAAAACCATACTCTTTTGCCCTTATCTTAGTGTGGCCACAAAGCAACACAGTGTTCAGTCTGGATGAGGATCCAAGAACATGGCACTTAAACCAAGTGTTCAAGTGGTGAGAATGGGAGGTAGTGGCCAAGACAGGGTGGATGGATTTCTTGTGGTCCTTGGGCTCTCCATGGTTCACAAGCCAATCTATGTGTGTCTGGTTCCACTGGTAAGCACTGGTTCCAACTATTCTAACTATGGAAAGAATGCTAATATTTTCCATTCCCACAGTTCAATGGATTTTTTAAATGTAATGCCTCTTCTTATGGCAATTTTTTCATAAGAGCAGTTCGTTTGTCCTTTTATTTATGAACAAGGTCAATTTATTATGCT
This sequence comes from Apteryx rowi, assembly GCF_003343035.1. NCBI lineage: Eukaryota > Metazoa > Chordata > Aves > Apterygiformes > Apterygidae > Apteryx > Apteryx rowi. Next base: position 435,192 of record NW_020450921.1, on the reverse strand, counting down.
TTGGGGAAGTGCTGGTCAAGTTCAGAGACATGTTTATGCAGTAGGATGAAGCCAAAAAAWTATCAACTGTAGGGGAGGGCAGGTATTCTACCTTTCCAATGAAAGTGTGATTCTCTGAGGCAAGTCAACAGGCATACTCAATTGGGTTAAATGAGTTTAACAGGGAGAAATGAGAGGAAATTATTCATGGGAATTCTTTAATCTTCTCTTTAATTATAYGATCATTCCCAGAACAAAGACTCTGATCATAATGGCAGGAAAATGTCGGTTCACACTCAGCACCGTGATTAGCATACAGCTGTGGAGAGTAACAACAACAAAAAAATAGTGGGAGTCTAGTGTTTTAAAATTTTCTACATATTATGAAAGTTTTGGATGCTTCGTATAAATAATGTAATAGTTTTTTTTTTTCTCCAAAACAAGTTCTTTTCATTTTGTACTTCAATTTAGTCTTTAAATTTCTTCAAATCACTCACTTTTCTTTTTTAGACCACTTAATGCAGTTCATAAAACAGCATAATTGTCACAAATATTTTATGATATATATGCCATGCAAATTTGTCAAGTTTTAATCAACATTGTTATGGTTTTGATACCTAAGGCTTAGAATACAACTGACTGAGCAGAGGTATAGTTACTCTCTTAAGGTATAATTACTTAGATACATGTTATATCAAGAGTCTTATCATTAGTAATCTATTTGGTAGTCACATCAACATGTCATCAAGAAGTGGACATTAATAAGCACTACATTTCAATCGGTCTCCAATGAAAGTGTGTATTACACTTACATTAGTAAAGTATTCAACATGATTCATGTAAAGTGTTGTCAGGGAATTAATAATGATTTGCTACTTTTTGTAAAAAGGAGCTATATTCATTGTAACAACATGACTAATCGTGTAATAAATTAACTCAAGGAGGTAAGTAGGCCTCTCAGGGTTATATGCTGCCCTGAGCTTACATGTGAAATTGCTACTGATGCTAAGCAAATCAAAAGGATAAAGGAATATACTCCTAGGCATTTTTAATACTGAAGCCAGAAAATCTGGAAGATAAAAAGGATTAAATTTTTCTGCACTTTCTGCTTAGCTGTCTTATTTTGAAGGTAGATCCTCTGGACCTTTTTGAGAAAATTCAGTGGCCAAAGGATGCTCCAGTTCAAAAGTTCAGGTAAATCATAATAACTTTTTTTACATACGTTAACCAATCAAGGTGACTAAAAAGTGTTGTTGCTGCATTTTAGTAGCTCTTCAGCTTCTGCTTTAAGACGCACTAAAATCTGCCTATTTTATTAGCTTTGTGAACCTGGGCTTGCAAATCTGTTTCTCAGATGTGGCATTTGGAAAAGGCAGCATTGATACATTTAGATTTACACTTATTTTATTTTCCTGTTTATATGGCTTTGTATTTCATTACCACTTATCTACCAAAAATAATTATACATGGAAAACCCCATTAACTTAGAAAAATCTGTCTTTGAAATATGTATGGGGTAGAATGATGGGAGGCAAGGGAGAGAATTAATCTCAGTAAATATTCAACGTGTTAAGACCTGTAGAGATCAAGGTTTTTTTATTTTTATATTTGTATCCTGTTTGTGACCCATTTCCTATTTACAGAGAAAAATCAAAGAATGAACATTCTCCTTCTTTAAGCTCAATGCAAATTATTGTAAGAAAATTCTTACAACATTTAACAGGAAAAGAAAAAAAAAAAATTCTGCCAAAAAATCATGTTTAAGATTAGTGGTGGGAATTTTTCTTGCAAAAATCTCCAATGAAAAGTTACCGCATGAAATGTTTCATTGAAATAGGGACAGGTGGGTCCATTCCATATAGTTAGTTTGTCATCCTCCCATAAACAGCAGTTAAACTCACATATCACCTCATTCATTCCTTCAAAGCTCTATGAAAATGAAACTAAAACATAAGTGGTACCCAGAGCATACCATATGCAGATCTCAGAGCTGATGTACAACTTTTTATCCTAAACTGAAAAGATCATTTTCAAATATCATCATCATTTACATAGTTTTACCAGAGAAAAATATAAAATCTCTCATTAAAGAAGTGACACAGGTAGCTTTGATTTCTTTTACCATGGTATTGATAAATTAAGTTGCACATATGTGTCATTTTAAATTAAATTAAACTTGTATTATTATTATTGACCTGCCATAAGCTCCATCTGAACTGTGACCAACAAATCTGGGTAACTAAATCAAGCTCTTAAAATAYATGTATTCATAAACAGATATGCCTATATATATATAAATATATATACATATACATATGCTAGATGGTAAGAAGGAAGGCAAACAACAGACATACATCTTTGGACCTCTGCACATTCAGAGAATTGTGTATGTTTTTGGCTGGACTTTTCCTTTTCTGTGCCAATGGGCTATTTATTCCAACTGTCAATCTTTCATTTGTCTCTTTACCTCATCTCTGTGTCTTTATCCTCTACTCTCCTATCATCTCCTATCATCTCCTATCATCCTCTACTCTCCTATCATTCTGGCAAGGCATGTCAAGGACAGCAAGAAGGGCTTCTTCAAATACATCAGCAGCAAGAGGAAGACTAGGGAAAATGTGGGCCCTTTGCTGAATGGGGTGGGTGCCCTGGTGACGAAGGATACAGAGAAGGCAGAGTTACTGAATGCCTTCTTTGCTTCAGTCTTTACTGCTCAGGCCAGCCCTCAGGAACCCCAGATCCTGGAGGCAAGAGAGAAAGTCTGGAGAGAGGAAGACTTTCCCTTGGTGGAGGAGGAGTGGGTTAGAGATCATTTAAGCAAACCTAACACCCACAAATCCATGGGCCCTGATGGGATGCACCCACAAGTGCTGAGGGAGCTGGCGGACGTTATTGCTAAGCCGCTCTCCATCATCTTTGAAAGGTCTTGGAGAACAGGAGAGGTGCCTGAGGACTGGAAGAAAGCCAATGTCACCCCAGTCTTCAAAAAGGGCAAGAAGGAGGACCCAGGGAACTACAGGCCAGTCAGCCTCACCTSCATCCCTGGAAAGGTGATGGAGCAGCTCATCCTGGAAGCCATCTCCAAGCATGTGGAGGAAAAGAAGGTGATCAGGAGTAGTCAGCATGGCTTCACCAAGGGGAAATCATGCTTAACCAACCTGATAGCCTTCTATGACGGAATGACTGGCTGGGTAGATGAGGGGAGAGCAGTGGATGTTGTCTACCTAGACTTCAGCAAGGCTTTCGACACTGTCTCCCAAAACATCCTCATTGACAAGCTCAGGAAGTGTGGGCTAGATGAGTGGACAGTGAGGTGGATTGAGAACTGGCTGAATGGCAGAGCTCAGAGGGTTGTGATCAGCAGCGCAGAGTCTAGTTGGAGGCCTGTAGCTAGCGGTGTCCCCCAGGGGACAGTACTGGGTCCAGTCTTGTTCAACTTCTTCATCAATGACCTGGATGAAGGGACAGAGTGCACCCTCAGCAAGTTTGCTGACGATACCAAACTGGGAGGAGTGGCCGATACACCAGAGGGCTGTGCTGCCATTCAGAGAGACCTGGACAGGCTGGAGAGGTGGGCGGAGAGGAACCTCATGAAGTTCAACAAAGGCAAGTGCAGGGTCCTGCACCTGGGGAGGAATAACCCCATGCACCAGTAGAGGTTGGGGGCTGACCTGCTGGAAAGCAGCTCTGCTGAGAAGGACCTGGGAGTGCTGGTGGACRCCAAGTTAAGCATGAGGCAGCAATGTGCCCTTGTGGCCAAGAAGGCCAATGGTCTCCTGGGCTGCATCAGGAAGAGTGTTGCCAGCAGGTGGAGGGAGGTGATTSTCCCCCTCTACTCAGCCCTGGTGAGGCCACATCTGGAGTACTGCGTCCAGTTCTGGGCTCCCCAGTACAAGAGGGATGTGGCACTACTGGAGCAAGTCCAGCGAAGGGCTACAAAGAGGATTAGGGGACTGGAGCGTCTCTCTTATGAGGAAAGGCTGAGAGAGCTGGGCCTGTTTAGCTTGGAGAAGAGAAGGCTGAGAGGAGATCTTATCAATGTGTACAAGTATCTGAAGGGAGGGTGTCGAGAGGATGGAGCCAGACTCTTTTCAGTGGTGCCCAGCGACAGGATGCGAGGCAATGGGCACAAACTGAAACACARACGCTTCCATCTGAACATGAGGAAAAACTTTTTCACTGTGAGGGTGACAGAGCACTGGAACAGGTTGCCCAGAGAGGTGGTGGAGTCTCCTTCTCTGGAGATATTCAAAACCCACCTGGACGCAATCCTGTGCAATGTGCTCTAGGTGACCSTGCTTGAGCAGGGGGGTTGGACTAGATGATCTCCAGAGGTCCCTTCCAACCTCAGCGATTCTGTGATTCTGTGATCTTTCTTCTCCCTCCTCTATGAAAGGAAAATGGATTTTTGAACAAATAGCCATTTGCTTCAGTCATGCTGGTTAAGTTATACCCATTTCTATATTGTTTCTATCTCATATATTGGATTGTAAATTCCTCAAGGCAGAAGTGTTTATTATCCATGTCTGCTGAAGGCTTTCTTGGCCCTCAAGCACTACTACCTTAATTATCATGAATAATGTCACCTGATTTTCAAGAGTTTTAATTACCTGCAAATCGTACTGAAGACAATGGGAATTGTAGTCTTGACACCTCAAGAAAGTCCAGAAAAACTAGGCAGATTTTGTTTAAGTGCCAAAATCTGGATTCAAGGTTCTAACTTTAGGCACCTTGGTTTTAATGCTTCACATAATGACTAATATTTTGCCTTATCCCCACTCCATTGCCATGTCTAATAGAAGAGACTTACGTCATTAGATGAAATCATTTTCAGACAGTTCAAGACGAATTGTACCTTAAACATACCATCATAGATGTTCAAAGCATTCCTGCTCCTTTTCATTATGCTGTGCCCTCCTGTGACACCAGACACAATGAGTGCTCCACACCACCTGACGGTTTGAGTCGGTGCACCTCCAGTAGGGAATGCAAGGCATGGATGCGGGTGAGAGGGACGCTTCTTTTCAGATAAATAGTGCTCTTCTATCTGATACACCACAAAGGAAATAACACAATAGGAAAGACAAGCATGTCATGGAGTTTTTGTTTTCATCAGTTTGAATTTGCAATATGAATAATTCAGTAATTTTCCCTTTCAAGTGTCATGGATCCGTAACTCAAAACAAAACAGTGTTTATATCAGAATACCATAAACAGGCTTATTCAGTGGTTTATTGGAGTTAGCAGTTTTGCTGGTAGGCACAGTTAATAGGAGGAAATTCATTTGACATTAGAATGCAAAAGGTGCATGTTCCATCTTAGATCTTCTCATACCATTCGCTTGAGTTGATCCAGATTATACCTTATAAGAAACATACCACATTTACCGCTTCTTTAGTTTCTCTTTACTGTTAGCTCTTCCCTCCCCCTACAGCCTTCCAGTCTGTATGTTAAATCACTACTAGTTCTTTCAAGAATGTATTTTCTAATCTCTGAAAATAAATTATCATGAAGCCTAAACTCAAGATGTCAGATTTATGAATCTCAGGAAMTAAACAGGGTAAAGTCTTGCAAAAGCTCTAACTTCTGCTACTCTGTTGCAAAGTAAGTGCTGCTCAAAGATAGCCCACCACTTCAACTACTTCAGGATTTGGGTTTGATTTCTACTGGCTGCCTTAGCACTTTGCTCTGCCCTGATCACTGGGTACAACTGTCTACAAAACAGCCATGCCTACTTAATGGGGTTGGGTATAATTTTTATCTCTTCTATTCAAAGAGAATCTCAGGCTTCAATGTCACCTGAGTGGTGTTCAAAACCTTTGAGTCCCATTGAAAGACTCTTAGTACCACCAGCAGTATGGTATCTAGGAAAACATGGGGAAGCAAAAAAACTGGAGAATCATGAAAAACAAGCAGTGGTGGAAATCCTGGTAAAGTGGCTGGCTAAGAAGCACTGTCCTTAGTGACTTTTTTACATAATAATTCCACAAAGTTGAATGCATGGTCAGTGTTCAGGTACCTTAATTATGACTATAGGCCTTTCATTTGTCCAGCTTTAAGTACACAATGGAACGAAGAGTTTGAAATCCAAGTACAATGTTTAGGGATGTTAATAGTCTAGCAATAAGTCAGATGAAAGTGGTGTCTTCTTTAGAACCACAAAAGGTGTAGTTTGTTTAACTGAGTACACTTGAACCCTATACAAAGTTTGGTTTAAGAAGAAAAGATGCACCATATCCAAAATGATATACTGGTTAAATGTTGCTCAGATTCCTGTTTCATGAATGGATGGATAAAATACCAAGTATCTCTGCACTGAATCAATTTACCCTTATCAGAAATGTCCTAACTCTTTTGGGGGAGATGTCTGCAAAACCCAAAAGGGGTGTCCACTAGAGAGCCTAAGGTGACTTCATGGACAAGCACAGTCATTAAACGATTGGTTGGTTGCTTGTTATTGGGAGAGACATGGTTGACAAGGACAGGAATGGAGAAAGGTTGGTTGGTTTTGGTTTTAAGCTTTTAAAATGGCCTAATGTATGTGAAAATATGTCCAAATGGCTATCAGGGTTAATGAGATCTACAATATTATGCTAAAAAAAAAAAAATCTCATTACAGTTTTAACTAGTAAATCCAAATTCCTCAAGAAACATTTGAGAAAAGAGAAAAAGTAGTCCATTTACCTAAGATAAATTCTCTTAACATTTTTCTCTAATTTGCTTCAGCTTTCATGATGCATACTGAGCTTCATCATATGTGAATAACGAGCAAATCTTGACAGGTCTGTATTTTCCATTTTGAAATTATTAACTACAGAACTACAGTGCACCACAAAGCTACATCACACCACTTTTCCATTCACATTGTATTAAAATACTAAATACCTAATTTACAACCCCCAAACAGAGCTACAAGAGCAGCCAGTGTATCGGAAGAAGATATTTTGTCCTTCTCTGACACCCAGATGACATATTTAATACACTGCTAGCACTGTAAATCACATAGACACCCTTTTCTATTTAACAGAGAAGTATTAGTATTCTCTTAAAGCTGTACTTTTTTTGTGATAGCACTTGCTACTTTATGCAGCAGTCAACAGAACTCTGTATCAAGATAGATCATTGTGTAAGCAGAAAGAAAATACGCAAGTTTTCAATTCCAAAACCACTTCAGCTGCAGTACAGACACAACAATACTTGCTTTCAATAGCTAAGGGAAAAAAAAACAGATTAATAGACATACCAGTCAAATTGCTGTAACTTCAAATCCAGTAGAACAATGGCAAACTGCCCAAAGGAAATGCCCAAAATATTTGATTTGAACTATGCTGAAGGACAGTGAATTGCACATAGTGAGTTTTTAGCCTCAACAATCATGATTAAATCCCCTGTGTTTAAAATGGGGGGAAAAATATTGCTACTGCTAAATATTCCTTGTCCAGCAGGCAAAATTTAGGCAGAGATGTTTTACAGGACATATTCTATCTATAAGTAATTAACACCTCTCTGAGAAGTTCATTTACATAACCTTTAGTAATGTCCTCAGAGTTTAAATTGTATTTTCCATGTCATTTTTAGATGGTGCACAATGTGCACAATGTTGCTGTTAAACAGTAATGGCAGTCCTTAAAAAATAATCGAATAGATCCTGAAGTTATCTGCAAGATGTAATTACACATTCAGCAACACAGTTTATGGTGTACACCTGCACATCATATCTGCAATTGATCAAAAATGAATAGGTATATTTGTTCTGAATTTAACACAAGGATTCTATGAATCTTCTTATCAAATCTCTCATCAATCACTTTTCAATGAAATATGTAGCACTGGCTTAATTTTAAACACATCAGTAGTTCCAGAACAGTCTCCTAAAAATCAAGGTTATCCAAATGGTTAGAGATAAGCATGGGCTCAGTTTTTTGGTGTTATTGCGGCCTCATGAGTTTTCAAAAAAGCTGTTTAGAAAATACATCATATGTTACTTGATGATGTTGTGAAATGGATAAGGATGAATATTTTTAGGGGGGGACTAGTTTTGTATCAAAAGATGTTCTGGAATTTAAAACCCCTAGAAGTTGGAGTGCCTATTAACTCCTCTTTAATAACCATAAAACAGTGGCAAGGGCAAGTTAAGTTTTAGTTATAAAGAGAGAGATGTAAC
>NW_020450921.1:408896-426819 GCF_003343035.1 Apteryx rowi | reverse complement strand
GGTCTAGATGACTAGCAGATTACATTGCTGCATTTAGCTTTTACATAGCTAGACAAGAGAAAATGGAATGTGTCCCTAGAAGTTGGAGTGCCTATCAGCTCCTCTTTAATAACCATAAAACGGTGGCAAGCGCAAGTTAAGTTTTAGTTATAAAGAGAGAGATGTAACTACAATAAATGATATAATGTCCTAGACCATTTCTGTCAAAGAGGGCAGTTGAGTAAAGATTTTAAACAYGCATTTAACTTTAAAGCATCTGCTCAAAGCATTTGCTTAAGTTTTACTGGAATACATACTTAAATTTCATCACTGTGATTCACTTCTTAACTGCCATATGCAGTAAACGGCTGAGCAGCTAAAGCCACAGTTCTTAAATGTTTTAGACTGAGTAATTTTTTTCTTTTCCATAATAGTTAGCTTCACCTTCATCTTACATCTCACACATCTAAACCCCTTCACTTCAGCCAACGCTCCCCTATCACTTTGTATTCACCCCGTGTGCAYGTTGTATGTGGGAGCAATTATCTGAGCTGTTTTGCCCTAGCATGCCTCATGCAGCCTAACACCTACAAAACCTTCATGTCACTTCCTCTGAAGGCCTCCTCTCGCCAACACCAGAAACCCCCTTCCACCTCAAGGCAACCGCCTCATATTTTCCTTCCCCATTATCACACCCTTGCAGAGATGTCTCCCATTAATGCAGCCCCCCAGCTGCCTTCGGTGAACTCTTAGGCTGCCTCAGCAGGCAGGAGCACAGGGGTTGTCCCAAGACCAGCTTGGAGCAAGGACAAAGTGGGGGAAATTAAAGCAGGTGCCTGAACAGTTGCAACTGCCAGACACACAGTCTTTATTCATGCTCATCTCCCATCCCTTGATCCCACTGGCTAAAGGCAAACACAACACTATTTAACTGCCAAAAAAAAAGAGATGTTACAGTGGAGGTCAGAAGGAAAGGGAACAGGAATGAGAGAAACTGTGTGAGAAGGAAATGAGGAAGGAAATAGGCAAAGGCTGGGTGAAATTTCCTGGAGTTTCTCTTGACCTCTCTGTGCTCCCTGAACTTCCCAGTCTGAAGACTGTCAGTCTGAAATGGGAGACCAGTCACCTCACAATACAAAACTAGCTGAAATAACCTCTAAACTCAGCTTCCRCAGATGGTGCCATGATCTGGGGAGTAACCCAGCTATCAAAGAAGCTAAGTCTTCTCCAATTTCAAAAGAAAAAAAAATTGTGCTGTCTTTTAGTTTTAGAGATGGAAATTAGATCATATATTTTCATTACTGATTCCTTGAATCAAAATGCGTGTCTTCTCAGGAGCAGGGACCAGACTCAGACCCAGTCCCTATCACAGATCTGAAAACAGTGAGCTTGTTATCCAGAATGAGCTCTAGGAAGGAGCTATCATGCCATGAACCCCAACTTTACTGTTTGGGTTTGCAGGTAAGTAGGCAGCCAAATGCAGGAGGGATCTGGGACAAGAGGTGCCCCTTCCTCCTCAGGATTTCTCAGCAGTTGGCATGACTGTTTTTCCTGAGTGTGCTGCCTGTTATGAAGCTTCTTCCTCAGCACTTAACTTACTCTGTTTACTTCACTGGGAAATGTGGTTTGTGAATTCACCCGCACTGTCCCCAGAGCTGAGCTGAGTGCACAGTTAGACATCACATACCTTGCTCCATTGGGATACTGGAGTCTTCACCACAGGGATTTGCCCAAACCCACAAAAAACATATTTTGGGAGCAAGGAGTTGAATCTGGTTGCCCTATATTGTAGGCTAGTAATTGACAAACTTTTTCTCTTATGGCAAACAACAGTCTTTTCAAGAGGTCTTGGGTATCCACGGAGCTGAGCAAGCACTAGAGGCTGCCTGCGTTATATGGCAAAGAGAGGTCACAGCACTTTGCTGTGGCTCCTTTGAGCACAGAGCCTGTTGAAGACCACAAGCCAGTGAGAGACCATTTCCCTTGGTTCTCATAGTTTATAAAACTGCTGTCCTCAGCTAACGTGGTCAACAGATACAGTGGAACAAAGATACAGCTGAGCAGTAACAAATGACATAGGATTTTTTTTCCCAAAGCTTTGAAACTTAAAGGTGCTAATGTTTTTGTTGCTAGAATAAGCAACAAGACAGAAGCCTCTGCCAGGATGCTGCCATCTGGAAATGAGAATCTGGACAACATGATGTATACTTGTCTACATCTTTCCTGCTGGTATATACTGGATATGGAGAGTGTCTTACTATGCAGGATTAATTCAACTTATTGTATAAAATTCACAAAATTCTGAAGTGCTTATTTGTGTCTGCAGATATTGAAGTTCTGTCTATTTTGAGAGCAGACAAAACTGTATTTGGGATCTGGATATATATTTTAAAAATGCAGTTTGAGATACTGTGCTAGCAATATTTCCAATAGAACACTTTATTACAGTATCTAAAAGATATCTTTATTCACCTTCAGTCCTGAGTATCCAGACTTCTTGGTATTTTTTATTCTTGTGCTGTACATTATTTAATAAAGTGGCTGAGGGTAAGTAGGGTCTAATTACATGCACTGCATAAGGAACAATGTTTGGCACAGGTTTTTCTATTACATAGTTCCCCCCAGATGGTACATTTGGGGCTGTGATCTAAACCAAAATTTGTCTCCATGTACGCAGCATAAAGATGATTTGTCTCATTGACAGGTATTTTCTTCTTGTTCTGTTTCTAATCTTAGAATACACACTTATAAGCACTCACGAAGATAAGCACAAATTTGCACGTGCTTTATACATTTTAAAATGCAATTACTTTCCTGACAGTTGTTTTAATACCTGATCAATTCAGAGCCAAGATTTGGCGAAATTGCTTTGTTTTCATGAGCATAGCAATCAATCAGAAAACAGACTGAGATCTTTTATCATTGATATTTCTGGGCAATTGTCAAAAAAATTGATAGTTGAGATTTTCTTCAACAAAGAATATCCTTACCATACCACTCTCCATGAAACTCAAACAAGTTTTGTTTTGTTTTGTTTTGTTTTTGTTTTTGTTTTTTTTGTGAGCTACATACAGAGGAGAAGCCTTGCCTTTTGTGGGGGGTAGGAAGCAGCAGGGGGAACTGAATTAGCAGGATAACACACACCAGGGCCTGCAGAAGAGGCTGAACTTGAGCCTGGATTCCCCTGAAAATGAGGAGATGGTGGCTCTGAAATTAAAGGGCTAATAATTATCCATGACTAATTTATCTTGATGTTGAAGTTCATGTTACTCAGGGCAGGTAATATATGTCGTAAAGCATGGGTGGTGAGGGTCTGCTGCGTGGACACTTTGGGACATGCCTTGGACATCACTGATATTGGCTTTTGACACCTATCCTGAGATAACAAGCTGAAATTAGGTTGAACTAGGGCTTCTCTAAAGCAAAGGAAAGATGCTCAGTTTACTTTTCCATCACTCTATTACATCCAAGAACTCTATTCAACTCCTTCTTTCCCAAAGAAGGCCAATTCTGTACTGTCAGACAGCCCCAGTCCCCAGAGTTTAGCCAAATTCTGCCATCAGTTGCACCAGTGAAGTCATGAGGGAGTGTTGGCCCTATCAAGACATCACGTGAATTACTAAGAACAGAATTTTGCCTTCCTTCTGTGCCTATAGTGACTTCTTTTTTTCACTTGAACAGTTTTTATGGTAGAGCAGTTTTTTTTGTTTTTTTTGTTTTTTTGCTGATGTGTAGTAAAATACTTTTACTGTGGTTGGTTTAATTTTTAATTTAATTTTAATTTTTTAATTTTTAATTTAATTTTAAAAAATCAATTTGTTTCTTTCTACGCAGTATGTTGGAGCTGAAAACCATAATGTACTATTACTTCGGGTCACTGCTTAACTTCTTTTGACCCTCTTGCCCATGAATATTCCCTGGAGTTTATTACTGCAATCTATATCATGGATTTTTGTAAGTAAACTTATATATTTCTTGTTCTTTAGTAACCACTATCGCAGTTTTTAAGAACAATGATCAATTTTTAGGGCAAAAGCAATTTACCACATGCAGGAACACAATATYGGTTAGACACTTTTCATGAATTCCCACATACACTGCTTTGTACTGTAGAGCTTTCAGGAGGAAAGTGAGAGATGTGGCTATTAGACAAAGCAATGCAAAATGAGGAAAGAAAAACAGGCAGAGCACAGTGCATAGGGAAAATAGGACACATGAATGAACACTGTTGTGTCCTTTGGAACAATTCTGAGCTAAACACCCGCTATTGCACATCACAGCTTCTTCAATCAGAAGGAAGAAGAAAACAAAGGTGCCAAAATCCTGCAGGCTGTTAAGCTTCTGGAAAACACTCCAAGTCTGACAAATTACTGATAATATTAAATTTCTTGTGATACAGGGAGGTCTTTAAGAGCTACTTAAGGCATGGCAAGGGAATTGGAGAGTAGCACTAAGAACAACCCAGGATTTCCATCCTGACTGCATGGAAACAGTCAGCCGGGGAGTGCTTTCCCTACAGGCAGCCCCGCAGAGCTGAGCACAGCGCAGCAGCCGGCTTGCTTCCGGTGCAGAGGAGCTGTAGCTAGACCTTTTGCTGTTTTGTTTTGACAGATGTACATATTCTTACAGTTATCACAAGACCACTAAGTTATAAAAGACTCCTGCCTGAGTATTTGTACATCTGCATTCACCAAATTCATCTGTTATGCCATGCTAAAATATCTATCACTCTCCTCATCAACATGAAGCTGTTTTGTGTTGGGACTTCCAATACCTCATTACTAGTAGAAAAAAATTCTTTTTATGCTAATGCATTATATAAAATGGATGAGATGCCAGAGTTTCCTTCAGTGTTTATCCAGTCTGGATACTCTGTAATATTATTTCTTATTATTCTAGCACCAATGTATTTTACACATTATAGCAATATAACGATGCTGCATTAGTCACACCACCAATTCTCACTCTACCTATCAAAGCAGCCTTTAGATAACTTCCAGATGAGACATGACAGTGAATAATCCATTATCCTCTTTGCTGGTTCTTTTGTCTTCTGAACAAAGGATTTGATTCAAATTACTAAACTGATTTCAAGATGTAGCAGTTAGGACTAGCAGTTTGAAAATGTTTTTTCCATGCTTGAATGGAATGAATGAGCCTCTTCTACGTGCTCTAGGGAAAGAGGACAGTGTGTGGAGAGTGGGATGAAAAATGACCTGATTTAGTAAAGGAAAACTGTTGCAGGGAGTGATGATAATATGGGGGGGGGGGGGGAAGCAGGGAGGATGAACGGTATTTGAGGAAGGTGGGGAAAATGTTTTAATATCCCTGTTCTTTGTCTGCATATCATAAGAAAAAAAATCAGACAACCTCAGAGTATGGCCTGCAGCTTGAGGGGGGTCACAATTCGCCCAGGTGCTGAGGCATGGAGATAGCACCATTTATTGCACAGCCACCTTTCCCAAGCAGTGTTGCACCTCACAGCCTTCTCAGTGTCACCCTCAACCTAGCTCTGTAAGGTAAGGACATGGTATTTTATTTTAGCTTAGGAGAAGGGAATCTGCATTTCTGGTGGCTTGCAAAAAGTCTGATAAAGCAAGAGGTGAGCTCAATTCTCCTGAATCCCAAGCTAACATTGTAACTTCTGGGTCCATACGTTTCCTCTCCTACTTAGAGTTACGTCTGCTTGAGAATCTTGATAAATCACACTAATGAGACTGCTTGTAATTATCTCTCTCTCCACTAATCTTAGAGAACATATTTACCCTCATCTTCCCATGTATGAGCCATGCTGTCCTTCAGCTGCAATTGCATCATGCTTAGTAGGCATTACAAAAAACTGTTTGTATGAGTGATTGTATTAGGAAAACATGTTTTCTAGATTCATAGGCAGAACAGAAGACTATATATATATATTTAAAAATATATATATATATATAAACTCTTTTTTAAAAATTTTAAAGCTTCAAAAATAGCTGTTATTTTAGAAAGTAAAATAAAATGTTGACAATTTTTCTTATTTTGCTGTTATTTGAAAGATTCAAGCAGATAGGAAAAGAAGGAAGGTCAGCACGTTAAAACAGCTTCTCCTCTGAAAATCAGTATCTGTCCACAAACCGTAGATGCCAAGATTTAAAAGGACTTGCACACATCACATCCATGACTCCATGCATCATTTGTATAGCCTACTTTTAATTTTCTTACCTTCCATCATTTGATTGCTGAAGTAAGAGCTGCAGTTAGAGTCTGTCCAGACAGACAGTGAGCTCTGCAGAAGAGAGTCAATCACTGGAGAAGCAAACTAAATGGGAATTATCTTCCTAGAGGCACTCTGTCTATATCTTGAGCACTGAATTCCTGGCTTCTGCAAACTTAGACTATAGTTACTGAAATGGAGAAAAACTGCAACAGAAAACACAGAAAAAAAATTGAAGAGGAAGTCAGAGATAGTTATAAGCATGCAGAGCTGTATTTCAACACAACTAGAGAACCTGTCTTTAAGGAGAACAGGAGAACCTGTCTTTAAGCTCATGCCAAGAGCTGGTGGTATTTCACAGTGGCTACCTAATAACATTTTAAAATGAACTGTGATAGTGTAATGACCCTTCAGAAGATCAGATACTCAGTATGCTAAATAAAACTTGCATCATTCATGACGGAAGGAATTAACTCAACTCTTTTGCTAATAAAGAAGTCTGGTCTCACATTGCCTCTCACAGCAGACAGAAGTGTACACACACACACACRCRCACACACATCCCTACCTTTTTCTCCTCCAAATTAAATTTGTAAAAACCTCCAAGTTTTAGTTATGCTAGCTGACAGTTACATATCATCTCATTGTTATTCAACAAAAGTAAAGGTAGTGCATAGTAACATGTTAGACTTCAGCTCATTTATGTTCATGAAAACTTAAATGACGTGTTCTTAAAGGATCGAGAGCATGAAGGAAACTGTGCTCTTCTCATCACTATCTGAATAGTCAACCTTCACCTGCTGAAAAATTGCAGACAAGTCATTCAGAGGGTTGTTCTGAAGAAGGACTGTTAAATCCAGCCATGTGCTTCTGTAATATCTGAGATCCTCAAACAGACTCAACTGACATAATTCTCAGTGACATCCAAGTAATTAAATTCAGCTCACACCAGGTGAAAACCTTTCTCTAACATCTTAACCCTAAAAGACTTTTTGCCTGGTATCGGGCTGGAGTTCTAATGTTGATTTCCAGGAAGAGTTTGCATTCAGCAATAGAAGAAAGTGAAAATATTCTAAAATTGCTGTAGTTAAGTAACACAAACAAAAAATCAGGAGGTCCAAGTCAACYGCATATGCAATTTTTTCTTCCCAGACTGCAACCAGCTATTATTTTCTACACACTAGATCAGTGGCCTGTCCTAGGTAGATTGCCTCAGGGCTGCTGAAATTGCAGTGCTATGTGACTGATGCTAGCCAAGCAACTCTCCCTGAGGTCCTGTGCACTTAATTTTATTCAGGCCAATGTAATTAACCTTGCAAGGAACATAGGTAGATGAGAATGTAAGACCTCACCCACCTCAGTTTCAGTGACTGAAAAAAATATTATTACTTATATGAACTGGTATGAGTAATAGTTGGAGTGCTGAACAAAATATTGAATTAAAAAAAAAAAAACTGTTCTCTTTCCTAGGTGAAAAATTGCAGATGTATCCAAAACTTGAAAATTAAAGGACAGAAAATGCTAGTATGCTTTGAGAAAAACTTTGGGAGACCTACTCTACTGTCAAACCTCTAAAAATATATACATAATTCACTTTAATGATAAAGAGATTGTAAATCTTTGAGCTATGTTTGACAGATGTATTTGTACAGTCTACAGTTCATAACTTTCTTGCTTCAAAGCACTATCCTTCATGAGAAGAAAAATAGATAAGGAGGATGCAAAGAGAAAAAAATAAAGCAGGAAAGAAATGGATGACAGATTATAAAGGAGAGAAGTTTCATTTTCAAAATAAAGTTTGATTTGTGCCACTGATTAACTAGCATCTTTAAGGGGCCATTCCATGCCATGTCAAAATTTGCAGCTGCCGAAATACCTGATAAGATAAAGATTCCTCAGACTGTGTCCAAAGGCATTAGTATTAGCTGTTTAGGCTTCTTATTTGATTAGTGAAAGGAATAAATAAGCAAATTACTGCTTTTGCATCATTTGCTTGCCTGATATTATTAAATAGCTACTTGTTGCCAACACAGCAGCATTGGCTGAGGAGAAACCATAACTGAGTCATGACTTCATAAGTTAAATAACTTCAGTTAATGTTTCCATGTATCTTGTTTCTAAAAAATCATTAAGTGCTTCCAAATTTGATTTAAAAATTAGCCTTTTTCTTTTGTTTGCTAATATTCAAACACAGCTAGTTTAAGATGTTATTTGTATTTTCATTAAAAGAAAAAAACTCTGTTTTACAATCTATGCATGCAAAACCTGTTTTCTGTATGTAGCACTCATTGTGAACTACAAATAAAAGGGCCTAATTCTTTTTTAGGTTAGTTGGGCAATTCTTGATGCTTGTAGTTGGGCCACTGACGTCAAACTTCATTGTGAAATGTAAAACTGTGACGGTTATAATCTCAGAAAATTGTTATTATTTACTGAGTATATATCTTCTGCATGTTTTTACTATTTACTTATCTTGGACATCCAATTTTAACTGATAACATGACCATACTGGCAATATCTCTGGAGACTTATTTCTTCAGCACTGTGTTAATGAAAGAGATGCAACAAATTGAGATTTCAACCAAACATTACAATCCATCCAGAAGTTCATACCCAGTCCCTGAAAAAAGACAACTCCTATTGATTTCATTAGACTTCACTTAATGGCTTCATACTTCATTACTGTGATTTTTATTTTTTTTTTTCTGATCACATGAAATAAGAGTGTTCAAAATTCATGTTAGGAGAAAGAATTTGCCAGAGAAGTACACAAATATTTCTGAATGAATCTCAAGACCCTACTTTAACAACTGTAACCAGAAAATTTTTGCATGAGCTGCTACATTGAGTTGGACAATTAACTATGTAACAAGAATAAAGAAGCTTAGCATAATACCAGGTTTCCTGAAGATGTTAGCTGCCTCACTTTTACTTGAACTAGAGTCATTTACGCTCAGATTTGTTGTAACAAATGGCCCTTGGAGGCAATATCCAGACACAATTTGGTGTGAAACTCAATCCAATTTCTGAGATTTCCAAATCCGATTGTCTGAGATTTCAAGCACCCAACAGGTTTGTCAGAAAAACCATTTTGTTTAGATAGCTGACAGAAGGAGGACTTCTGATTTATCAGAAATGCCTGAGCTCATTTTAAATACCATGTCAGATTAATGGGAAAATTAGAAGATTTATTCTAGCAAAAGTAAAAGGCTTAGGTCAATCACAAAATTGGAAACTAAGCTACAAAAAGGGGGGAAAAAATCAATAAAATGTGGTTCTAAATCATGCTTACCTGTAAGCTTCCTACTTAGCTGCTCCAGTAACTTGGCTGGCACAAGGCAGACCTGGCTTGTTAGCATCTCTGAGGCTGGCTTGTCTTGGAGAACCTTTTGAGTTTGTATCTATGTTGAGGCTGTTGCTGGAATCTCCTTCCCTTCTCCTTTCAGATCTCTCTTCCTAATTCTATTACCCTGTACAACTACACTGAGATAGCCCTTCATCAGTTATGCCTGTGATAACTTGGTTTTCTCCTCCCCCTGCTCTCTATGTTGCATAAAGCAAATGCAGCAATTTTGGACATTTCCTGGGCTCATCTCCGGGATTTAATGTGCTCTTTAATTAGCACTAGCTAAATAGCCTTTCTGCAAGCGTTAATGTTTTCAAGACTGTTAAATGAAAAATAAGAGCAGTAAATGCGTATTATTAAACTCCTTAATCTCTAGGTCTATAGCAAAATATCCCCAGGGGCAACATGCGACATAACACACCTGTCAAATGTACTACTCTTTATAAAAGTGTTTTTGTTTTTGTTTTTCCAGAATCATTTTGCTGGCCTCCATCTTTTGATAGTGTTAGGTGCCTGCAGTACCACAAAACAAAGCAGCATAAATAGGGTCATCCTGAGGTAAACATCTTAAGTAGTTGAACTGTTGCAGTTGAGTTTAAAAGAGGATGTAATCATCTCTCTTTGCACCATCTAGACATTTGAAAGGGTTGTCAAGACTACAAATACAGCTTACCAAGAATCTGCTTTTGCTCCACAGGGAGAACTAAATCTTTGAGATCAAAGTCTCAAGATAAACACTTAGCTGGGCTGGATTTCTGACATGAAAAATTATCAAGTAAGGGTTACCCTTCACTGGACTCTTATGCACAGTTTTTCTCATTAGGCACACAGCCAGGCTCCATTGTGCATGCAGAAGCTGTAAAGGATCACATCTGGATGGTTTTACAGTGGCTGAGCTGTTCAGGAAAAGATCAGACAAACGTGTAGGGACCAGCCACAGGGAAACCTGACTGCAAAAAGGAGTGGGAGCAGTCAGAAAGCAGGAGTTATTSTCTGGGACAAGCCCCTTGACTGGCAGATGGGTACACCTACCTTTGGAGAAATAATTCTTGTGTTTCTGAGAGGTCGGAACCACTATAAAAACATTTCTAATCTGCAATATCCAGGTAGGGACCACTTCAACGCAAGACAAAAATGTGACCTYTTTCTGCTCTAGCCTCCAAAAGTTTCAGGAGCATTCTCCCCATCTTAAAGACTTCCCTGGCAAAGGAAATATTTTAACAGCAAGTGGAAGGAAGAAAACAAGGTAATCCGCTTTGAAGAAATATCCCCAGCTTGAGCCTGCTGTCAACACATGTCACAGTGGCATTTTGCAAATCTGCTGTGCATTCCTACACACCTTGTATGTGTCATGCATTTTAAGGCTGTCCATCACAACAGAGGGGAAACATGCAACATATAGGTGAAATCTAAGCCAAAGCAGCTTCTAAATAACTAGTCCTGACGTTGCTGTGTATTTCTCATCTTTGCAGCCAGACTAGGTCTGTAGTGAAGATGGTTTAGCCTAGTTCAATGAAACCAGGGTTAAAAAACACCTCCAGCAAGCTCTGCTTTCTGCCGGTGCAGGCTGCAGCCTCTGTGGCTGGCTTGGCAAGCCCCTTTGCCGCTTGCCTGCCAAGGCAGGGCCCTGGTGCCAGCTTTTTGGACGCAGGCTGCTGGCACGTTTCCATAGCAGGTTTTGTGGTCTGCACATGCCACTCCTACATGATGTCCTGTGGGGCCCAGGCCCCTTAGGACAGTCACATGCAGGAGGCACATGCAGAGATCGTATGAACAGAGGTAACTGGGGATCAGAGAGGACTAGGATGACTATCCAGAAGCTGAAAATTTGTCTCTTTCTCCTTGAATGGTGAAAGCCTCTTCCAAAGCATTCTGTATCCATTTAGGCCTTCAAACTTTTCTGTTCATTAAAATTGTGCAGATGAAAATAAAATGGACTTAAGCATGACCTTAGGCCATTAGCTAGACTGAGTTAGCTAGTGAAGTTTGCTTATTTGTTTGTTGGTGAACAAAGACCCTCCAATACTGCTCCTTGAAAGCAGGAAAATTCCAGTCACCAGCTTTACGGAAGAGCTACTGTGAGTGTGTAGACAAATGCAATACAGGTGAAAACACAGACCCCTAATACAGTGAAATGCTGCACTGTTTTTCAGAAAAGAGTACAAGTTGTCCAATAGGACTTGTGTGTTTTTCTAACCTATGCAAATACCACATTTATATATCAGGCCAGAACAAAAACAGGACTTACATATTTAATGAGAGAGGGGGAAAAAAAGGCTGTAGAAAGAGGAAAGGTCAACACACAAAAAGTTTGCATTGCGCTGTCAGGGAGATGAAAATACAAAGGATCTTGGAAGTCAAATATGTAGCTCAATTCCAGAGAGGATTGGGAGAAAGAGGGAAATTGAGATGAGGGGATAAAGTGTTGGAGACATGTGAGGAAGGAACAGCCTAAGTTGAGAGGTAAGGATTTCTCTTCCCTGTTGCATGACCCAACACAGCATGGTCACTGGTTAGTGGCTCACTGGATGTGACAGCTGCACCTAGAGACTTCAGTCCATACGCCAGGGAAAAAGCCAAAGTTCTGTCCTGCACAGTCCCCACACGGTCAACAGTGTTATTTCTTCCAGGAGATAAATTGAAGAAATAACACTATATAGTGTGTACATACTTTGCTCATTTGATGCAGACCACAGGCAGGACCCTAAATACGTTGCACCCAAATGGTGTCCAAAAGGCCCAAAATGGAGTGAGACATGGCCATCCAAGCCACAGAGATCTTCCTGGTCATAAACCACGAAGGCAGTCCGTGTGGTTTCACCTGCAAGAAAATAGGGGGAGGCAAGTGGGCAATGAGCTGACAGATGTGCAAGGAATGTTGTGATGCTGTGGCCACTGCACAAAAACGTGCCAGTTGTTTTCAAGACTTAACCCCCAAATTTTTGCCACCAGTTATAGCTTTCCCCCATCCATCATTAACATGAAACAGGACCATATTCAGAAATGTCACATCTATTCCTCTGTCGTTTGTCTCACCTAAACATTCATTAAGATCATTCTAGCATTAAAGTTTACCGAGGCTGGCTAGCCTAAAATCTAATCCAACTACCTTTGCTAACACCAGCCTGAACCCTTGCCTGGCTTCCCCTGCTGCGCCAAGAGCTGATTTTGCTCTTTGGCCTCTACTGATTAAATAAATAAATAACTTTACTCACAACTGTAACTATAGCCATAGCAATTACTCAGGGCCCCTTTCCAGCTCCAGAGCATGACTAAGAAAGGCCTTTATGTAAACTTGCTTGGTATAGTTCTGCAGATCTTAATAAGGGCTGTTTTCTTGGAAAAAGCAGTCACTGAAAAACTATGTTTGAAACTTATTTTGTTTCCATTTTAGCTGAAACCTTTGATTTTTCAATGTGAAAAGATGTTCTATTAAAAAAACCCTCAGTTTTCTCAAAATTGACTAGTTCAGTGACTACTGGCATCAACATTCCCACCATGCAAGGCATCTGTGCTATGTACAGTCCTAGGCTGGGCCCCACTGTCCCAGCTGAACAATAAACCCAATGGGTTGATCTGGCCCCTGTACCCTTCCATAGCTCATCCCACCTCCCTTGTGGCCATTCACAATAAAGAGACTGAGTACTGGGCATGGATGGTTTATCACACAAAAAAATCTGCCTCCATATGTTTATCTAGAGAAGTGGCACTGACAAAATTGCTCTTCTGGTCTCTCATTTTTATTTCCTTGGTAGCTTTCTCTTCTGGATCATCCTTTAGCCCTTTTCAGGTCTCCTATGGCTTTAACTTAGCCTGGTAACCAGCACTTTGTTGATATATAAGCTTCTCTGTTAAAATTGGCCCTATAACAAGTATTCAGGGAGCCTTCTGGTTCTTTCTTTATTCCTGGGTCCCATCGTTATCACTGTACTGGGCTATAAGTCAAATAGGKGTCACAGCCACAGCTTTCTGTGGTGTTCTTCAAATGGGATGGTGCCTTGGAACTCCCAGTCCGTGTTTTGGGCTCTACTGCCTTGTGGTTTTCAGAGCTTAGAAATCTCCTTGGAGTTTCTGATCACAAAGGCAAAGGCATTGTTTGGTGCTGCATTGCTGGTGCCTGTGTCAATTTTCTTGTAAATGAAGATTCATTGAAAGAATATGTTTGAAACATCTCTAGTTCAAATATTTTAACTTTAGCTGAAACTTGGGTTCCTCATTTTGAGAAGATGTTCCATTTCAAAAATGACTCTGTTCTTTTAAAAGCATTACAAAGCTCTAATATGAATCAAAACTGGTTTGGATTAAGCCTTTTGTTTAACCTCAAACATTATTACTTTTTTATGCTGTCTTGCATGCTGAAATGTTTCTCTTTAATTTTTTTCCCCCCTCAAAATGACAGTGAACCACAGACACTTTATCACTGCATGAGATAATGGGACTCAGTTCCAGCTTCCACATCACAAACTGTCTACCACACCATGAATCTGAACTATCKCTTCACCCCCACAGGAAGCTCTCCCTAACCGTAGATTGAGGCGTAGGCATAAGGCAGTACATGTGGGAGGTTTGTCATGCTGCTGTCCTAGAGATAAGCAGAAAGCTTCACTGAACAAAGCTGCACTAGCATCAACCACACAGCTTTTAGAGCCAGAGTACAGGCATATTCCAATTAATCACAATTATGCAAACTCATGTATTTGCGTATAACACCATGCCCAGAGTTACGGGGAATTTGGCAGTGATGCCCATGGGGTGTGAATCAGCCAGAGAAAGAATCTCGGTGCTTGCCCCAGGAAATCAAGCTGAGTGCTGAGGCTTTCCTAGCTGGCAATGGGGAGAAGGCACAAAGGCTTATTTAAAAGCACAGTGCAGCTTCACTGGAAAGTTAGTGTACTTCCCTAGTTAGCAAGGAATTTACTCCTCTGCTTCAGACTTCACACCTGAGTTTTGCATGGCCCTTTAATGGATCAGCTGGACTGCTGTGGTCCTCTCAAAGTGGTAGAGACAGAGGCAGCTGCTGGCTGGATGGCAGTCTAAATTTGCAGCTCTAAAACACCCTGCTTTGTCAATACTAAAGCAAGTGTCTCAGCCAAATTCCCAATAGCAACACTATTCACCTTCTTCAGCCCTAATCAGCTATAAGCACAGCTCCAACAGGATGGAGGTGAATCACAGTGGCAAACTCATTTCAGGGCATTAAAGTCTATATGCAGCTTCAACCTGTGGTACTCATAACATCAAGYTATGGGCTACTTGCACTGTAAGGGTCACATACTCATTTTTGTCCCTTTGTGGTACAATCCTGGCAGATCAAGTATTATTTACAGCCCTAAAATTATCTATATCTCTTTCTTTTTGCAGCTGAGAAAGAAGGTAATTTGTGAGATACTGCTCAGTTGGGGAAGTAGATATTGCTGGTTGTAGTCCATTTATTAATATGCAGGCACAGTTCTCTGCAGAACAACACCAAGGGCAAGTTCACTAAACAGGAAAATTCACTTTGGTTTATTCCTGGAAAGGAAGACAAAGGTATTCTCCCTGCTCTTATGGATGCTGCAGTTATCTATCAGTTCCTCTTTCCCAAAACAAGCAGAGATACTCCCCTGACTTCTCAAAAGCAAAAGCAGGTATCCTTCCAGGCTAGCAGTGAACACCTATGGGAGGCTAGCTGATGGGTGTCTCACCTGTACCTATCAGAGCAAAATAGATAACACCATGTTAAAGAAGACAGAAAAAAGAAATTCTAAAACTTGGCTTTTCCTAATCAGATGCAATAAGCTCAGAAGACGTGTTGAAAAGAATATGTTGATATGAAAAGAAGAAAAAATAAGCAAATTCTTTTGTGAA
This sequence comes from Apteryx rowi, assembly GCF_003343035.1. Taxonomy (NCBI): domain Eukaryota; kingdom Metazoa; phylum Chordata; class Aves; order Apterygiformes; family Apterygidae; genus Apteryx; species Apteryx rowi. The sequence continues at coordinate 411,451 of NW_020450921.1, read as the reverse complement.
TGTGTGAAGGAGAGTAAGTGCTTGCAAGTAGTATGACAGAGCAATACAATAAACAGGGAGAATCTTCCCACCCTTCTGTCCTGAATGACTGATGTTATAATCAGGGATGCTGAAGCTAAGCAAGAAGAGAAAAATATAAGGCCATTTCCTTGACTGTTGAAAATCAAAGCATGCACATTGATTTCTATGGAACCACTGCCGTTTATGTTGCTGCAAGGTATATCCCCAAGAGAGATGAGATAATGTGCAAGGAGGGTGAGGATAAAAGCATGTGAGAGAAATGAAAACTTATCACTTTGGCACTGTGTTCCAAATGAATACAGCTCATCAACTCAGGAAGCCTTCAAGAAAAGTTATTCTTTCAGTTTTACTTGTGCTTTATAAATAACAATGAACAAATATACTTTTCTCCTATGAATGCCTTTCCAGCAATGACATGTTGTCATCAATTATAGAAGGATTCATTATTAACTTTCATCTGATTTTCTTCAGTGCATTAGTGTTTTGCTTGTGGTTTTACATGCAATTATGCCAAGATACAGGTCTTGATTATCTTTTGGAATAGACAGGGGACAAGGCATGCAGTCTTCTTTGGAGAGCTAGGTTTGATTTTTACCTTGGAGCACAAGAGGTACTGAACACAATGACTGGATGCTAACCTCAGAGAGTGCATATTGCAAAGCTGTCGCATAACTGGTAGAGTACTGCAAATTAGGACTGTGGGACCAATGTGTTGCTGGCACTTGCATCTGCAACTGTGTTTCAGCTGAGTATCACTTATCCTTTCCTTTTTTGAGCACACAGATTTTTTGTACTCCATCCATGAAGAATATAAATCTGGAACTATAAACCTTGTGTGTAAGACTGAAAAGCAGACTGAAAATGAAAGAAACTTTAACTTGCCCTCATTTAGGCTTTTCTATACTATACATAGAAAGCTCAAAGGATTTATTATTATCTATTTTAACAAAGAAGTGCATATTTTTTTATATCATTCAAATCCTTATTTTAAGATTTACTATAACTTGATGATATGCTAATTTACAATCCCCAAAAACCGAACTCCCCAAGCAGATGACATGGGATTTTGAAAGTTCTTACTTCAGTTCTTACTGTTTTTATTCTCATCTAATAATGAGGCTGAATCTTAATTCTTTAACTCCCTGCTCCTTCCATTAAAGGCCTAAAGCTCAATAGCCCTTTCAGCAGCCCCAGCAGAACTTGAGAAACACTTGGCAATATGACCAAGAGTGTCAAGAAAAAAAACTGTTACTTGGATAGCAAGAAGAAATGCCTCTCTCCCATTTTGCGCAAGAAACAACCACAGCTTTAAAAAATAACTTGACTAAGTTTGCACAAAAGTCTGTGGCATAATCCAGATCACCTGGTTGGTACRTAGGATGACTGCACTCTCCAAATTCCCACAGATTTCAGCAAGGCCAGGATTTCATGCCTGTTGTTCCTTAAGCTCATTTTCCTTTTCTAGTATCTTCTCTTCTTAGAAGAGAAATTCTAAAGCTATTTTTTAGCAATATTAGGACTGGCTGATAAGGATCTTTATGTTGTTTTTTTAAGGTATATACAAAAAGACTGGACTATGAAGGGCCCACTGTTAACAGGATACAGTTTACTGATATTACCCTCCAGTATCCTTAAGTATTTATATTTTAATATATGTTGAAAAGACTTTGCAAAGTTCTGCTTACACTTTAAAAAAAGTCTTAAAACCAKAAGTGTTCTGCTTTGATTTACATGTAAGTATGTCAAAGATTAAAGAGCAAGACAATTACAATGTAGCTGATGAATTCTTAATCTGAGAAACAGTGGCAAATTAAGGAAAAACACGGTCTCATTACTGGTTGTCCTTTTGTGATTAAGTATTAGTTATCTGCTCTGTTTGACATTCTGTAGCCCTATTTATTTGATTAATTTAATTGTCGTCCTAATTAATTTAATTATTTTGTAGCAGGGGTTGAGAGGATGGTGCATTCACGGCTCTCTATGCGGAGCTCAGCTGGTGACGAGAGCGACGGGTCGCCGAAGCGGTGCGAGCCACCGCCGGCCCCCGGTGCCCCGTGCGCTTGCCCGTGCGCTTGCCTGATGTGGCCTCTGCTCGCCGCTGCCGCCGCGCCCTGTTCGCAGATTAAGGCACGGGATGGGATTACGCACGGTGCGTTAAATGAAGCATGCGGATCGGTCCTTGCGGGAGGGGGCCCCCAGTCCCTGCACCTTGGGAGCGATAAGGGTACAGGAGCAACTCTTCCTCTCGCAAAAAGAAAAGAAATGGGAGGGGGCGAAGGGAGGCCGGTCTCTCCGGAAGGACAGGGGGATGAGCGCCGAGGGGGATTTGGGGGCTGCTTTGTTCTGCTGCCGACCGGGCGCATCTTTACAAAGCAGCTTTTGCATCACCCGGTGGCCGCGGGCTGCGCTCTCGCCGTCCCGGGCAGCGGCGGGAGCCGGCCGCCCCCGCAGCGACTTTCTGCGCCGTCCCCGTCCTGCTTCCCGCTCCGCGGGCGCGCAGGGGGGCGGGCAGTCGCCCCGCGGCCGCCCGCGCC
>NW_020450921.1:135551-408657 GCF_003343035.1 Apteryx rowi | reverse complement strand
GCGCGCCCGCGCACGGCTCGCTGCGGGGCCGGGGGCCGCCCGCGGGCTGCCCTCGCCCCTGGGGCCGTGCCGAGGGGCAGCTTCACCCCTAGGGCTGACACCGCCGGCCGCGGAAACCTCCCAGAAAGAGAGGGAGAAGTTGGCGTGCCGCTGCCTCCCTCCTTCCCTCCCTCCGTGCACATCCTCCGCCGCGGCGCATCCGCCCGCCCTCCGGGTCGCGCTCCCCCCGGCGCGGGGCTGGGGCTCCGCGGGATCCGGCCGGGAGATTTCCCCGCTCGTTTCCCTTGGAGGGGTTTCGTCGCCAGCAGTGCTCAGAGGGGAGGCACCGTCCCCGAGGCACCCTGCCTCACCCTGCGGGGGAAGGGATTTGGGTGGGGGCAAGCCAGGAAGGGAGGATCTCAGTGGCTGTCCTAAAATCTATCAGCAGGCTGCGAGGAGGGAGAGTTTGGCACTTCGCAGGCGAGGCTGCGCTTGCTTTCCCCGGCTGTGATGTCGTTGGACTGAGAGCCGCTTCGCCGTGGAAGTTGGGGGGACGGAGACGGACCCCCTCCCCAACCCCCGACCCGGTCCAGCGCCTTCAACCCCTGCAGCTCTTCCCCTGCCACTTCGCTAAATGAAAGCGGGTCGGCGCACAAGGCGACTTGCCGCCTGCTAGGGCTGCTCTCTGCAGCCTCCGGACGTCTCCCACCCCCCAAGAGGAGCGGCGCGCACCCCCGGAGAGTTGTCTCGGCAGGCTCCGTGCTATGGCGAGGCTGCGGAGAAGCAAACTAGCCGCTGGATTTCTATTACTTTTCCAGTGCCTGAGCGAGCGCTGCCAGCTCGCCGGCGGGGAGAAGGCGCGGCAGAGCCGCGGTAAGCGACGCCGGTACCTGCCGGGCTCGGCGGGGCGCGGGGCGCCGGGGGCGCCGGGGTGCTCCGCGCCGCTTCTCCGGAGCGCGGACGCGGCGGGGGCGCCGGGGGCTCCGCGGCGCCGCGCACCGAGGGGCGGCCGTGGGGGTGGGGGCTCCCCCTGCCCTATCCGCCCCGGGAGGCTCACCCCGGCCGGGCCGGGAGGCCCGTGGTGGCCGCGCTGGAGCTGCCTGCTGGGGTTTCCATCCCCCCTCCCTCCGACCCCGGCTCCCCCGGAAAGAGAGCTCCGTAACTTTATTTATTTATTTTAACGATCGTTTGGGACTTTCCTCCGTTCGAGTTCGCGCTGTCGGTATAAATCCGCTTCGAGATCTGCGGGAGACTGAGCTGTCCCCTCCCCGGCCCCTTAATGGGGTCTCCGGAGCCCGCTCCCGGGTACTACGGGACGCTCGCCAAGGGCCCCCCACCCTCTAGGCGCCGGGGAGCCTCGGCGCGGCCCCGCTCCGCTGCCGCCGGCGAGCTGCGGAGGGGGAGGCAAACTTTCCCTGCGGCTCCTGACTCGCGGAGCGAGCGGGCACTCTCCGCCCCCGCGCAGTCGAGAGCGCGCAGTGCGCTGCGAGGAGCAGTATAATGAGGGAAGACCCACAGGGCCGGGGGGGACCCGCTCTTTCAGAACAAGAGGCTTATTCTGTTGACCAAGTTTGCTTATGATATTATTAGGGTCCTCTAATTAGTCCTTCCTAGAGACACCTGTTAATGCCTGACACACAGCACCTGTAGTGCTTTCTCTTCAGTGACTAATTCTCACAGCGTGGGGCTCCCTTTTGATCACTAGAGCCTTCTGTACTCTGCATTCCTGTGCTGTGGAGGGGAAATCGGCCAAAGGAAGCCTGGCGTGTTTGGGGATAGCTATTTAATGAACAAATGGGGAAAGTCAAGGTTTTTGCATAGCAGGAGATTTTGATGCAGCAGCTTCAAGCTTATATATATTTTAAAGCTATGCCTTTGTATTCAAAACACTGGTACACTTATTATCAGATGAAACACTGCGTCTACTAGCCTCACTGGTGCAACAGAGCTGCCCTTTCCTCATTTCCTAAAAGGTTTTATACAAATGTGAGGAGTTGTATGGTCACAGAGTAACTGACCCGAAGGAGAGAGACTGAGGAGTTTTTTGAAATGTGCACTGAGACAATGTGCCAGACAGAGCAGGGATTTTCCCAGGCAGGGGCCTACCGCTGAGGTAGGGAATTGCTAAAGGACGAGGTAGCTCAGCAGGTTGCTGGGGGTTCACATGTCAGTTGAGACCAAAGAGAAAAACTAGCAGGAGAGTTTTCATGTACTGCTGCAAAATTCATGCTGCTGTTCTTGGGGCTTTAAGCGGCAAATGCTGATATTTGTTAATGTTAATCATCAGGAAAAAATAGAGCGTGGTGGTGAGATTACAAAAAGAAAATAACCAAGTTGTGTAGCAGTGGACTGAGATTGCGAAGTTTATTTATCAGCCATCTGTTGTACCTGGAAAAGAAAATGTCAGTATTGACTAAATGAAAAATAATTCATCAGTAGGCAAATAATCACTGCACATTACCAGTTTAGGCAATTGAGTTGTAATAGTCATTAATGTCTGCACCAAGACGAGCTAAATAGAAGGTTTGCCAACAGCTTGCTTATCCACAAATCATTTATGAATGTCTTGTGTCTTACTGAACATGACATGAAATATCAAGGGGTTTATAATAGGACAAATATTATTTTATATTTAATACATTCTGAAGAATATATACTAAGAAATTGTCTTCTGCCACTGGTAAGATGGAAAATCTGATGCCAGCTTTGACAGCTAGATGTTTATCTCCTTAAAGTCTTCTCCTTTCCCCTTTGGATAAACAGTCTGTATTATGACAGCAATAATTAAATGTCATTAACATAATCAAAGCCATATTTAACATRTATTTTCATCATTTTATAATGCTTCTATTTCGGAAAAATACAGTGAGGGACTGCTTCTAATCAGCGAAAAGAGCACAATCATTGAACAAAACCAAGGGAATTCTACATAATAAAAATATATTCTGAAAACTCTTCTATAAATTTTGATATCCTTATGTCCAAAACAAACCATTTACACATGAGCAACTGCATTCAACTTCAGGTTCTGTGAGCCAAAATAAAGAAGAGCCATTTCAAAGTTTCACTGTGTTTAGCTTGTGCTGTATCCCTTCAGACCGGCTCAGACAAAACATTTAAAGAATTAAAGTAGAAAAGAAATCTTTGAAATAGCTGCAGATTCTTCAAGGGAGGTGGTTTATGGGTTTTTTTGGACTTTTTTTTTTTCATTTGTCAGGATGACATGTTTTTTAAATACTTAATAGCAAAATATCTTACTGAAACTGAAATAAAATAACAATGTTATGAAATGCAAAAGTTTAAATGCATTGGTATAGCCAAAGCCGGGAGAGGATTTCCRAGCATCTTACCAAATGGGTATGTCATGATTTCAAAAGAAACTGGGCAGGTTTCATAGTTTTTTTGGCCTGCTCTTCGGAATTACCRTGCTGGGTAAAATCAGGTCAGATCAATTCAAGTCAAGTCAATTCCTAGACATGTCATAACTTGACTGGCTGCCTCTTGATGTTTAAAATCCAGGTTTTTGTAACAAAAGTGGGAACCTGCAAAGTTGTGCTGGGGAGCTGCTGGGGACCAGGGCTGTCCCCGCTAGAGGGCCCAACTGCTGGCGCGCAACTATGCCGAACTTGCAGCTTTTTTCGAAAAGTCTTCCTCACCACCTGTGTTACATCTTCTTCTGCATGTCATGTTTGGTCGAGGCTTCATTTTGTTGACAAAAATGCTATAAATCAGGGATGAAGGTTCTTAAATTTAAGATTTGTGTGTGTTTACAATAACCAAACTGAATATGACATGAATTCAGTGAACTGAAGCAAATGTTCTTATGAAAGCCCAAGCAGCAATTAAGGCCTCCAGTGGTTTAAGTGAGGGCTTACTACTTGTTGAAGTATTCCCAGAAGAAGGTTTGATTTTTATTTTTTATTTTTCTTTGCAAACACCATCAGTCAGAATTAGGAGGCTGTTACTATAATTTCTCTTCTTTCAAAGCATATTCCAGAATCCTGGTATAATTTATATTCACTGAACTACTGCTGTCTCCAAGCATCACTGTTCAGAGATGGGTAGAATTATTTTTATGGGATAAACTACTATTAAAGAGTGTTTTATAGCATTTATCTGCTGCTGAGCTATTCATATATATAAATTTTTTTATTGCCTGGGTTCTTTTGCTCATTAGGACCTTCAGTTGAATCACTGCTTATCTTATAAGTATCAAAATAAAAATGATATTAGAAAATATGCATACCAGGTATTTTTGTCTTTGCATTCAAAATTACATTTTTTGTTTCTGTGCATGCTATGTGAATGGATAAAATAAAATTGGAGAATTCCAGTTACGTTCAAAAGTAAACTCTCTTTACATATTGTATGTATTTTTTAATAAGAATTCTCACTAAAAAAGTCAGGTCTTTTAACTTTCATCCTGGCTCCTCTTTTTATTTTTCACCCTTCTGTCATTGTCATTTCCTCTGAAAGAGTGGTTTGAAATATTGCTAGTAAATGAAAGGTAAAATAAAACTATGCTAAGGTTGATTTAGGTATTAAATTTGTTTTTGTAGAAACTCATTTCCACAAATTAAGCATAACATCAATACCTATAGTTCACTGCAAGTTTAAAAATCCCTTGGGAAAACAATGTTTTTGTTTGGTTGTAAATATTTCTCTGCAGAGTTTATATCCTCACACAAGCACTTAAAACTCAGCAAACACTTGACTCCGGAGCTAGCTTTTGCCTGACACTTAAAGTGGACCTGATGACAAATAACAAGGAAACCAGCTCTCTGCACTGTATACAAATGTAGAGAATGAGAAAAAAGATCTCCATATTTTGAAAAGTTCTTTCATTATGCATCACAACTCATTAGCAACACATGCAGGCCATTTAAAACAAAATGGACAACATCTCCTGCCTCGCTGAGTGCCAGTTACCTTGACCAATCCTTGCAGGTCAGCAGCAGGGTCTCCCTTAGGGGAAGGGACTCCTAAGGCCATGGGGGAAGCAGGGGAGGGAATTCATCACCTCAGATGGTCAGAGAGATCCACTGAGAAACATAATTGCAGGCCTGTGGTGTTGCACACCTAGGGCACATTCATGAAGAGCTTTTTGCCACATTTCTTGTGGGGCAGCGCTGGCATTGCCTGCGCCTGCACAGACAGCAGGAGCGGCGGGCTTGGGACTGGAGTTAGGTCTCCTGAAGGACTCCCAGGTGCCGCGCAGCAGAGCCCCGAAAGCCGTCTTTCCTTKGAGGTGTGCTGGAGATGGCTATCACATAGGAAACATGTTCCRTCTGAATCCTACTGGCTCTCCCACAAAGCAAATCAAGAAGTTCTTTAAAAAAAATTAAGTTCATCATTTGACTGTGCTCTTGATAAAAGGCTCTGTGGGTTTATCAGCCTCTCCGAAGCACTGAACAGCTCTGCTGTTTGTAACTTTGAAAACACTGGCAAGCAGAAAGCACTGTAGCAGCCCCAGCTTCAAACCGATCCATGCTGCCTCCCTTAGACTGAGAGCAGTTGGTATAACTGGTGTGAGAGTGTATTTTGAATTACCCCTGTGGTTCATGCTTCCCAAGGAGACTGAATGCCGCAGCAATTTGAGAAGGCAGTAGTTAAGGTAAGTGTGTGCTGGTACCTGTATAGAGGGAAGTGAACAAAAGATAATTTGACAGGAGCATTTCTTATCTAGTGAAAGGAAATGTGCTAAGCTTGCCAGCAGCGTGAAACTATATCCAACTGTTAGCAGGTTTGCTAAGGGGTGGGCTGGGAGTGCTATTGTGGTGCAGTTGGCAAATGGCATATTTACTAGGCTGGAGAATTGCACAATCCCAGCAGGAACTGAAAGAACCCCGGAGATTGCTTTCCATGGAGAAGTATGTGGAGAAACCATGCTAAGTGCACGTGGGTTTGTTTTTGTTTGTGGCTTTTGACAAATGAGCATAAAACTTAGCATAACTTGCCTGGAGGTAACATTTGTGAATGCCAAGTGCTGCCTTTCATCCTGAAACACTTCATCCCTTCCTCCCCTTTTTTTTACTCATTCAACTAATAAACATAACTTCAATTAGCACCCTTTGCTGTCAACACTGAGCAATCAGTTGTGTTAAGTGTCCTTGTAAATGCTGCGCTTGGAAGGAGCATGACATTACATGTCCCTTGACCAGAAGTCAGTGTGTATGAGTGTTTTTCCACTTGCATTTGGCCCAACCTTTTACTGTTTTGAAATGGGCAAACTGAGCAGGCTGCTAGGACAGATCCAGGGGTCGGGCTTGATGCTTGATTTGAGCATGCAGTTTCAAAAGTAGAAAGCATCRCAGTGGGATGTATCAACAGAAAATGTAAAGATAAATGTCTTTAGGAAGATAGATTACTCCGTATGTCTTTATATATCTACTCTGCTCACCAGTGGAAAGATCCCAACTGGAATATTCTCTCCAGTTTTAGGTGTTAAGAAATCTGTGGCCCAATTAGAGAGTGTCCTAGGAAGAAAAATGGAAAGAATATGTTAGAGAGGTTGAAACTGCAACATTCAAGTACATAAAAGGCTTCTGCAAAGAAGAAGGGAATAACTTGTTCTCCACAAGAAGAAATTATTTAAATTGCAACTAGGCAAACTTCTGAATGTTAAGGCTAGGGGAGTAATCATCTTTGAGGAGTCTTCACTACTGAAACGGTCTGGATAAACATGTGTCTGAAATGTCATTCTGTCCAGAACGGCAGCTGTTTCTGTCTTGGAGCAAACGGCTGGACAAAATGACCTTTCAAGGTCCCCCCAGCTATCTTTGAATCATTCAGTGTGGGGAGCTTTAAGCATCCCAGAATTCACCTTGAACTCAGTGTCCAGCAAAATACAAGCAAGAATGCAAATACTCTCTTAGCTTGAGAGCTCTCTCCCTCATTTGTCGATGATGTATGTGGTTTTAATATGATTTTAATATATACTTTCTGTRGCTGCTGACAAACTAAAGACATTTAAAAGTGCTGCTTTATTTAGAGTTTCTGTGTCGTGAAATAAGGCTTTTAAAGACAGTTTTGAGTCTTAATTGTTTTAGGCCTTTTACCTTTTAATATTGGCACTACCTAGGTTCCATTATAAATAGATTTTTTTTGTTCATTTTAAGACATTCTTATAGTGACTATTTTGTGGACTGTAGGCATACATCCTTTACCCTATGCCTCCTTATTGAGTAAAAAATCCTTGACTTGTAAAGGCAAAATCCCACAAATGGAATATATAAGCCTTTCCATTTAACCTATCTTTGATAATGTTTCACATATATGTTGTTTCACAGTTGATGCTAGGAGCTCTGGTCCTTTTCTTTATAGATGTAATTGAGCTGTGTCAAAAGGCTGCTTATATTGCTGTGATGCAATACCACTTACAGTTTTTACTGCAGYTTTCCTTTGCTGTAGTTATTAGGGCAGATTCTGTCAAAACTTAGGTCTGCGCAGCCCAGCTGACGTTAGAACAGAGTATGATGCAGTGGTTGTCTCGTAATGAGCAGTTTCTAGTTGTGTTTAATTTTTTCTTCTATTCAAACATTTTTTTTCCTTTCTTTTCTATGATCATACTGTGGATCCTGCAAATATTGAATAGGCAATATTGAATGTGGGTGAATAATTATGGCTTTCCTCTTCACATGAGTTTTTGCTAGGCCGAGAGTAAAAGGCAGGTATCATCCTTTATAACTTTAGTGTTCTCTGAGAGGGGAGTGTTAGAGAAGGGGAATTCATCACTAAGCAGGTTCTGTTCTTGGGGAGTCAGCAGAATAACTAGAAATCCACTGAAAAATGCTATCTTGACCTCTGCAGAAAATTTGGAGTGGGTACTCAAGTTGTTTTTGGAGGCCAGCATGAATCTTTATTAAAGCAATTTCTCCATGACATTCCCCAGCTGTATGTTTCAGCTTTCCTGTGTGGGCTTATGCAACCCTCCTTTTGCATTTGCAAGCCACCCCGTATGTTTTTGAAAATCAAGCCTCAGCCACCCTGAAGTAGAAAGCCGTGGTCCTTTGCTGGGAATGCTTTTGCAGCAGAACTGATTTCAGAGTTTCTTGGCTCTTCTCTTCCATCCTTCAACTTCCAGTTTCTTATTCCTGCCTGCTTCAGAGATAACATCTTCCTTTTATTTTTAATCAGAACAAAACAAAAATTTTGACTTAGGTGGGAAATTTAACTTTCTAGTCCTCTCTAATTGAGATTGCCCATTGCTGAGAATTTGGCCACACACTGTGAGCTCTTTAAGAACTCACCATTTTATCTTGTAGAAATCTTGTTTTTATTTGATGGCAGGAGAGGAGGAAACGACTAGAAAAAAAAAAAACATCATCTTGATCATGCAGTTGGTAGGTTTTTCACTTTATAACATATTTTTCATTCAGGTTGCTTGTTGGTTAATATAATATTCATGAGGCAACTAAATTAAAAGAGAGCACATTTTCCAGATTGCAGTTGCTGTAAAGATAATAGATTTATGGTTTATTTGCAGTGAAGGCATTTACAGACTAGAARCTTAGCGTTTGGTGTATTGCAAAATCTTGACCTCAATATCAACACAATTTATTACTGGTTCTACTATAGATACGTATATACCTATCTAAGTTGTAGTCTCAAGACAAAGAAAATAGGCAGGGTAAATTACTTACCATTATAGATTAACATCAGTTTTGTTTTTCATTTACTTTATTTGATACATCTGTTATTTATTTTCATTTTTTTTAAAACATTTTTAATGAACAAAGTATATGTAATGCAATACTTTCTAGCTAAGTCCTGCATAACTTGCCTAATGAATTGCAACGTACAGTTGTAAATTGTGGAAGTACAGAGCTTTTTGCCTTTCCGTTCAATCAAGAAAACGCAGGCAGTCTTTCCCCAATTAAACATCAAGCTAAGCAAAAAGATAATTGCCTCCAGTTTTGCTGATGGTAGTGTATCTAGTCCTCACAAAACTTCTTCTTTTACTGCTAATACTGCAAGCTATTGGAGGCAATCCCTTCCTTCTAGAGCACAAAAAAGATAATAGTAAGTTGTCCTAAAAATTACTTACCTAGAATACAAAGCTAGAGGGGACTGCCRAGGCCATTGGGCCCTTCTGTGGGATCAGAGGCCGCTGTATAAGGAACAACTGGACCAGTCTCTCTATTTCGCAGGCCCCCATGCACCACGGGCCGTCAGCAACGCTCTTCCCAGAGTGCCGTAATGATCTTCAAACACATACTAAAGTATATGCATAATGTGCCACAGAAGACACACAGGGCACTGAGAACACTCAAAGTTTGTACAGTAGCAAGGAATTTACTGATCTGAGTATGCCTTGTTTGAAATTTTGTCTCTCTTTACCTGTCTTTGCTTGCCAGATTTTTTATTTTTTTTTACTTAATGTACCTGTGTGTGTCAGCCCCTGTTTTCTTCCATGCACGATCACATGGACAATTATTGCAGAGTTAGTAATACTGTTTTTGTTTCAATTCAGAGTCATTTACCAAAATAGCGTAAGTGACAAGAAAAATAGCTCTTCCTGTAATCAATTTTTCACTCTGAATGGGGAAAAGGAATTACCACTATCTTTTGTCAGTCTCTTTAGCTAGCCACCTATCCCGAAAAAGGGTCTAGTGTTTAAAAGGAGGCAGGTTTATATCTCAGCTGAGATGCTTGAGGATTAGCATTTCAAACTTTGAACTTACTTATTTTTTAATTTTTGGTGGATGTGAATTTGTGTTATCTCAGAGCCTTGGAGTTGTTTTAATCCTTTAATGTTGTGTCTTACTGCAAGCTTGAATTCATCTGCTTTTCCTAATTTGTTTAGATACTCTCTGAGGTTCAGCACCAGATTTTTGATTCCCTTCACTCTCGGCATGCAATTTGTACTCCCTACTTTTTCATTCCTGTTTGCAGGCCACACTTATCTTACAGCTTTCTCAGTTAATCCCATAATCATCCTAGCTATGTACTTTATATTCATTAGTGTTCTTATTCTTGGAAGACCTTGTAGAGATAGGGTAATATCCAAATTTTACAAATAGGAAGGTGGCTTTGAGAGAGTGACTGCCTTGCCGAAGTAAAAAATGTGTCCTTCCCATCTCAGAGTGAATGAGTCGCTTTCTTCTGGAATARCCCAATTATCTTTCCAATCTCCCCCTGCTTCACCAAGGTCAGGGCTGTAACTTCTCACTCTTAAATTTAATCCTTGAACTCCCTAATTTAAGGCTTTAAAACCCACTCAAATTTTTGTTCAAATGATCTACATCTATCTTGGGGAAAAAAATCAGACTAGAGATGACTAAGGGCTCTGATTAGGGCACAGGGACAACAAGGCTTAGACTGGGGCTGCTGCAGATGTTGCCATTTCTGATGTTCATCTCCTCTTTCAGGCTTGTAACAGGAGAGGGAATGTCCATCTCAGCTGTACACATAGCAGATCCTAAACTGCCACATTTTATAGTCCAATGCATTAAATTTCTGTCCTAAATATACTTGCATCTGAAGGATAGACAAATAATTGGGTCTGATTTCTGCTGATTTGCATGCCACTTTGGCAGTTTGGAAACTTTTTGTTCTCTGTTCTTGTTTCGTTTCTTTTTGTTTATGCCACTGAATTCTTGGAGAGAAGAAAACGATGGTGTTTCACAAACTGTAAAATTATTTTGAGATTAAGAAACAAGATTCAGTAATCGCTGGTCAGAAAGAAAGATTTCCAAACCAATCAGTTTGCAGCACTGCTGATTTGTGAGTAACATCTAATTCTTCGACCTTTTAAAAAGTTCATCCTCCTTACAAAGAGTGCATTGTAAGAGATAGAATACTATTATTATACTGCACAAATATGATAGAAACTTTTACTGGGAGTGTATCTTCATGAACTTTTAAGCAGAAACATTGCTGTATAACATGTATGTATTTATATAGAGTCCACAAACAATGCTGTGCCTCTGATGCTATATATCATGCTGAAGTTTCCTGAAGAGTGAGTATCTGGCTAAAAACAGAACTGATAGATCTTCTAATACAATCAGTGCTCTTTGGTGTCTGCTGTTTTGTCACTGTTGGTGATCTTTTGTATTCTTCAGAAATAGTGATAAGTAAAAAATAAAAATTGGTTTTAAAGAGCTATTATTCTTAGCTTGCAAAGCACATGAGCCTCCCCTCCCCCTTAAATTTGAAAGGGAATTTAAATGATCTTTTCCGGAATAATAAAGCCACCAGTGAAAAAAATAGATCTTGTGCTTTGGAACATCTGGGCTTGCATCCCTAGGTTCCAATTCTGGAAAATATCCCCTGTTTAGGACTGCATTTAAACATTTGCTTAACAACAACAATGTATGCAAGTGGTGTCCTGAAGATGGGTGGACTGAAAAATATGTAGAGGTTTATGATTTCTTTCCGATCTTGGACCTTGGGATTCAGGTGGCTCAGAGGTCCAAGGCCATTGCTGGGAACTGTTTGCAATAGCAGCAATAATTTTTGCTGTTTTTTTGCACATTCTGAAAAGGTTTCTGGAGAAAAGGATCTTTCAGCCTCCAGAATGGACTGACTGCCAACTCCCCACATGGCTGTAGTGGGCAGGAGCAGAGGATTACTGAGAGTAATCCATGCTCTGATAGGTGCATGTTGTATTCGCCTTTAAGAGCTAGGCGTTATGATTTTTTTCATGTACAAGACATATTTAGGAGATGCAGGAAGTTAATATGCTCTTACATTTTATGATCTGTCTGCAAATGACTGAAATGTGGACTGAGCTTGAGAAGCAATAAGCACACACAGATCACATCAACGTTGAGTGTAAACACTTATTACATGATGCTTCTTGGATGCAAATTTATGGTCTATTATTCTACTTTTTACACAAAATTCTCATTAGCTTCAAGAGGTAGCCCAGAGATATTAATGAATCACACTTTTTTTTTCCCCCAGGCAGGCATAGATAATAGCTAACAGTGAGGTCTTTAGGATAGGAAGTTATGTCCAGCTTTATCTGCAGTGTTTTCTGTAGTTAGTGTAGGCTGTATCATAATAACAGGTCTTTTATCTTTAGTGTTGTCCATCCCATGCTTATATTTGAATTTCATTATTTTATCCCTATTCTGCTGTTTTATGGCACGGCTTAGTGGAGGTGCATACCAAGCCAGTATGCTTACTAAAATTTAAAAACCAGCCAGGGAGGTTGTCCAGTGTTTAGTGATGTCATGCACTGACACAATCCTGTTTTGTTCATCATCATAAATCCACTTCAGTTTTAACTTCAGCTCTGTAATTATCTGAGAGTCTTTGAGACCACTGCTAGTAGAGTTGTGGRGCCAGCCAGTTGGCCCTCTGTTTTCAAGAATCTTTCTGGAGATCTGAGAAAAGCTTGTTGGACTTTTATGTAGAATTCAAATCTATTTTGAGGTTTTCCGTAAAGAAGAAGAAGGCAAAGAGAGGAAAGTTGTAAATTTATTACAAGAATAACAGTAGTTACTATTCTTGTAAGTCTCATGTTGTCACAGCACTAAAAAATGTGATTGAAGTGTGTGCTTAAAGAGAAGTGCACAKGAAAATCCTTTGCCAAATTGAGTTGTGCTACAACTCTGACTGGTAGGTGTCACTAAAATGCTTAAAGGGACTTACATACCTATAATTTAATTTAGGAAAAAAGGGGGTTAAATTCTCCTCTCGGATGCATCAGCTCAGCCACAGTTTGCTCCTATGAGAGCAGTTTGGGCCAATTTGAAAAGAGGCTTTTGCCCTCACAGCCTTCCCTCTAATTCTATACTGTGCTCAACAACCCTTAGTGTATGTGAAATATTGCAATGTGGGATCTCTGGTCACAGCGCTGGATACTGCTTTCCCATGGGTAGTAAGCATGGTCTGTATGCTTGTGGGAAAAGAATAAGTGAGAGTGGTTTTACCTTGGTATGAAAATGTTGTACTGCATCTCTCAAAGGTGTTCATTATATTCTTTGAAAGTATTTGGGATTTGGAGACTGGAAGGTTCTGGTTGCCTGTTTTTATTGCTGATGATTATATTTGTACTATCTACTTATAATTTATGATAATGCGATTTGCTTAACTGGAAGGGCAAAGGAAGTGCATTGCCTTTCAGAGAGCTTGAGCCTCTTGAAATGTGAGGGGGAAAAAGGGACAAGGAAAGCAGAGTGCTTTGGTTGAATGTGAGAGCTCTCAGAACATTGCTGGAAAGGAATAAAAGACCGATTCAGTTCCCTCCATACATGTGAGCAGTCCTGTTAATTCTGAGGGGCTACTCACAWGCCTAAGCATCTAAAGGGAAGAGATGAAGACATCCATATTGATATAATCACGTTTCAACAAAAAAATAGGTTACTTTGAGGACAAATATTCTGCTCCTTTAATTTAAATCTGTTGGAAGTCAGAGAGAGAGGAGATGGGAAGAGATATATTCAGAAGCTCTGTAGGGAAGCAGTGTTCTTTTAGGGGAAAATACTGTGTTTTATATTCTAATTCAGTTTCTTGTTCAATCTTTAAAAACAAACAAACAAAAGAAGACTTTCTCTGATTCTGTACTCCTGAAAGTCACAGAAAGGAAGAACTGTCCACTGCACAGTTTAAGGAATGTCAGAAACTTCTTTAATTATATAGGACATGTAAGCTGGAAAAGGAAGGTTCCCTACCTGTATCTCTGTCAGGTGACTGCTCTTATCAATGGCTGCCTTGTAAAAAATATCTAAGGAATGAAAAGACTTACTGTCTGGATCTGTGCTGGGTCACCCTTCCAGGCATTGCAGAGCAATGCTTCCTTTTGAATGCCTAAACACCTGTTTTAGCTAGAGAGCATGGGATGGGGGAGGACAGGCCAGGAGGGCAGAATGGGACCCTGCTGCTGTGTAGCACTTCTTTTAAGATTCATTTGTTCATATACTCATATATACGTGCTTTTCTGCAGAAGAAAAGAGAAAAAGAATGAATAATGATAATTACAGGTAGAGCCTGACTTGATTTAGCCAATGGTAATTTTCTGTATATTTACAGCTGTATTGTGGCAATAGTGGTTTAATTTGTAGTTTGACAGAGTATCCTCTGACCATCACTGTGGCACTGCAAATCACAGCAGAAAGCACTAAGATATGACCCAAAATAATGCCTTCGTTTTAAATGGGATGCTGAATGTAAATGTATTCTGCCCTCGCTGAGCATCCCTCTCCAATTGCGGGCTGTATTTCCTTAACTTGTTAACTGACATGGTAGATCATTTATCTTCRTTTGCCAAGGCAAATTGATCCAGTCTTAGTGCTTTCCCAGGAATCCTAAACCATGTTTCTGGCTTCAGAAGTGCTCATCCCCCACAACTTGCTCTTTTCATCAGTAACGAGGCATCTCCGCTCTTACTCGCCTAGGGATTTTGATGCCCACCTGCCAAGGTATTAGTAGAAAGTTCATTGAACTGTAGCTATTCCTGCTGTTCAGATTTATCCAGCCAAATGACATTTAAAGAATAATAGCCATCACTCTCCAAACACACTGAGAAATCCCGCGTGCATTTCAGATTTAAAGGCATGTCATGTGCTTTTTCTCACTCCCATCCCTCTGGATATTTATGCTGTAATATATTTTACTTAGAATTTGTGAATTTAGAATGGATGGATATGAATTTTGAAGTGATAACTATTTACTTGCAATGTTTTCTGTAGGTTTCATGATCATCATGTATTAAAGTGCCCTGTAAATACCGAAGGATTTAGCCACAAAACTGCCATGTCTAATAACTGCTATTATTTATTCTCATTTTACCAGTGGGGCACTAGAGTATTGAATGACTTGCCAAGATCTCACACAAGAGATTTGTAGTAGGCACAAAAAAAGATCTTATGCTCCTAATTTGTATTTTCATGTTTAACCTTCAGAGCAGATATTGTATATACTTCATAGGGATGGAACTACAGACTTAAAATTGAATATACAGCTACTAGCTAAAACACAAGCCGATAGCCTCTTTACAATTTCTGTCAGAACTCTGCCATCCTGCCAACAGCTGTTTAGCTCCTATTTAAATATTTGGCAATCCAAGATTAGGTCATTCCTCTCTCTGTTGCTACAAGATGCCATTCAAGCTTACTGTTGAGWAGAGCTGTGGCCTCTTGGAATAATTAAGAAATTTATTTTGCTTCCATGGGAATACTAATATATAGTTTTAAAAAAAGAAAAACTATGTAAACTTCTGAATTTTATTTCTTAGCCATTCTAGACTTTTGAAAAACTTCTTAAAAAGATGTCCTCATCTTTCTCATCTTCTTACTTTTCACTTTTCCTTCAATGCTAAGAACAAGAAATAAAAGTCGAGGTTATGTAAGGTCAAAGGAACAGGCAGAGATCCTCGCTGTTCTGGAGGAGAGTTGTCACAGAAGTTAAGGTCTAGAAGAGACTGGGCTTACTTTCAGCATCTCCTTTGTGAAGGAGATAATGTGCCTTTGTGAAGGAGATAATGAAGGCCTTGGATATCTCCTCAGAAGAGGACAAATCTGGATAAATGCTATAGCTCAAGGAGAGTTGCATTACTAAGACGTTTTTCCAAATGCTCCCTTCAGATGCTCTTCACTGAAACCATGAATTTCTCTGCCTCTGTGGGCAAGTACAAAAAAAGTAAGCGATCCTGTAATATTTCTGGCCTACACATAGGATGTCCCTGGTCTTTCACTGAATTACAGTGCACATTCATAGGCAGCAAAAAAAAACTGACTTGATATTGTGATTGAACGTGGCTTTCAACCTACCAGCAGCAGAGGTACTCCAAGATTTAATTGCCCCTCTGCTAGAGGAGCATGTAATTCTGTAGGGTGCAGAGACAGACCTTTTGGATTCTGTCCTTGCCCTAAASAGCACATAGTGTGTAGCCTATAAATAAATATATAAACTATCCAGGAGCTCAGTTTACCTTGATAGAGATACACCAAGTTGCTGAAGAGTTGTTCCCAAAGAAAAGATGTCCAAAAAACCCCAGCCAAATGTGAACTGTTAATTTTCTTGTGTAATATATGCAAMTGAGCATTTCAATCTAATTTATAGGCCTTTTTCAATATAAAATTAATGACCTGTACCATTTATTTTAAGGTCTGCTATAAATTAAATGCATCAGCTGGATGTTTTTCTTTTCTCTAAAGAACAATTATCTGTTTTGGAAATTTAATCAAGTCATCAAGTAAAATTATTGTCTCAGTTCTAAAAGATGTACATTTTTCTGAATATTTAGACTAGATTTATAGGGGAAAATATATTAAAAGTTTTCTAATCCTTTGCTTGATAATATCCATGAAACGTGCTCCACTTAGCTTGGAATTTCTGGCTTTACAAAGACCATAGTACATTTGGAGCCCTCTCAGCAAAACTGAAAACATGTGAATTTAGTTAATGAGATTAAATTAACTTACAGTTATACCATGTAGTTTTGTGACTGTTATTGTACAGTTTCCTAAGTACTTCATCCTGGGCATTTAGYATGGATGTCAGTGAGAGCTAAATGGCCAAAGTCTGCTTAAGCACTTCTGTAGGTACAATAAACATGGTTATATTTTGCACTTAGTTTGGATGGGTTTATTTTTTGTTCACTTTTAATAATACCAGATAATGTGCAGGCTGTACAGTGAGCTTAGGAAGGCCTTCACTTGGGAACAAATCGGACTCCGGTCATTTAGCCCTTGAAGTCTCAATATATGGAAGAGATAATAATCTTGAGACACGATGGCTTCTGCTCAGTAGCCCCATGTGCTTTTGGTGCATTAGAAGATGTGTTTCTGAAAGAACCCTTCCTGCTGATTCTCGAAGAGCCCGGCTCTGCTGCTGTAACTGGCCCGGGGAAGGCCACTGCCCTGGAAAGCACGGTGTGGTATGCACAGAGCACTGCCAGGTCATATAATCCTGGCTGTCTTTTTATCCCACTGCTAAATATTATTTAAAGGAGGTGTAAAATATCACACCTCTCTCTGAAGGATGCAAAATGAATAGGACATATTCAGAAGGAGTTGCAGGACATTGTGGATTTATATGATGATAATGTTCGTAAACTCATTTTGACTAGTGCCCAGCTGCATTTTCTGATCAATGTATGACTTCTTTATATAGATGTACAGATAGAAAGGGTATGAATATGTACATATATATGCATATATTTTATATAAATATTTAAAGACAACACTCTATATTCATTACACAATGTTTTCTTTGTCTTCATTTCTCATTCTTTATTTGCTCATTTATACATTGGTTTGCATGCTCTCAATAATAAGGATATGATTTTGAACTCTTGGTGTATTTACTTCCCAGAGAAACTATTTCTTTTACTGTTCTGAGAATGTACTCCATCTATTAAAGTTTTACTTTGGTTTATTGATATGATGTGGTGTATTCACAAGAAGACAACCCTGTTTTTCCTAGCTTAATTATGCCTTTTTAGTATTTTTTTTTTTTACTTATACGCATTAAAGTAATAAATCAGTAGAAGATGGCAAACAGCACCAGGCAATTATTTTTTCTTGAAGCTTACTTCTTATTGAAACATTCAAATGATAAGGAATTTATTTTTTTCAGTTTGGACAGATGTTAAAATTCACATATGCATTAGGAATGAGGGAGAAACCCATTGCTTCTAGATCAGCTCTAATAAGAAGGCTTGCAATCTCTTTGCCATTTTAATTTGCTAGTATTCTAAGTTATATTTAAATTTTCATTTCTATTAGTACTTCATACTTTCTAATAAT
This sequence comes from Apteryx rowi, assembly GCF_003343035.1. Taxonomy (NCBI): domain Eukaryota; kingdom Metazoa; phylum Chordata; class Aves; order Apterygiformes; family Apterygidae; genus Apteryx; species Apteryx rowi. The sequence goes on along the minus strand of NW_020450921.1, from coordinate 390,976 downwards.
ACCTCATAGTGCATACAAGGAAAATGGCTAGATGGGGATATCAGGGTTCTTGTGACCACTCTATTTTGCAGTCCATATACAGGCAACTTTCATGATCATTGCACACTGCTATACTTAAAGATACTGATCTAAATTTGCTTTCCTTACTCTGACAAATATCCCAGTGGCTCCAATAGCAATTTGCCTGTTAAGGTTTATAGATGTCCCTTAAGGAGCAGCTAGGGTCCAGCTTCTAAGTCATTGACTCAAGCACAAGAGGGAAGAAGGCATATGAGGCTCCCAGAGCTGTTTAGCCAGGGAGGAAGAAGGGTGCACAGTGCAATCCATTGAACTGGGCCTGGACCTTGCAAAAGTTTTTTTTTTGGTTATATAACCAACAGTTATAGCTCCCTTTGAAGATTAGGGCAAAGCTGCCTTGCGTTCAAAGGTTGTTAGAAGCAGGGACTAAAGCTCAGACTGAAACAAAAAGTTAATCATGTGGTATCAATACCACAGTAGCTATGACTGCTTCAAAAACAGTACATAGGCTGCAGGATCAAGTTTCAAAGGAGAAAATCCCCTACTTATTTATACATCTAGTTGATTTCTCTTTAGCAGGTGGATACTTTTTATGTTTGGCATGAATTATATGCTCAGCATATAAAAGCAAATAGTAAGAATAAACTTAAATTAAAACAAGATTATTTGAATTTCCTGCTCTTAAAATGGTATTCTATTATTCGGAGAAGGAGGAACTAAAGAAACTGGGAACGCCTAATGACTTTTCATAAATAGAATGTATTGGCAGATATGCCTATGTAATTTCCTGCTCTTGAGAGCTTTATGACCTCTTCAGTCTTGACTATCTGTCTTTTACTGCACTGCTCCATCTGCTAAAGAGAATGAATCTTGCAAAAAATAGTTGCAAGTAGTGAAGCAGCTTTGTTGCTCTCCCTCAGCAAACTATTACCAGCTTCCTCAAGATTATTCTTCATTAGAACACCAGAAGTGATGTATTTTGAAGGAGGTCTAATTATAGGTCTAGTGAAATATGAATAAAGAACAAACTAAGCAGGACCACAGATGTTAAAGCAAATTATACAAGGAGCTTTGTTGAAAGAGGAGCCTTTTAAAAATAATTTCCTCAGGGGGATGTTTTTATAAGTTTGTCATCCAACCAGTTTTAGCAAACAAATTTTCTACTCTCTTCACCCTATAATAATAACAAATTTAAAAACGTTCTCACCTGAGTATCAGTCCACTATCAGTTTTCTTTTGTTTTGCAGATGGCTTTATAATCAAAAAGTTTTTCTTCATCATTTCTTTAAGACTTGACTATATTGGGAAAATGTAGTCACTGGGGAAAAAAGCAAAGCTTTCTCTTTCTTACCTTTCACTAATTTTCAATGTCTCTCTAGAAAAAAAGAATTTGATTTTTTTTTTTTTTTTTGGAAATACGTGACAAAATGATTCTTGGAGAGCAAAGTGCAAAGATTTTTTCTTTTTAACTCTTGATTCAAAATTTTCAATTCCATATTTTACAGTATTTAATTTTATTTCCTCAGTTTCCAAAGGACAAACTTTGAAAAATCAAGGAAACTCGTTATCAAGTCACCTAGAAATGAGTTCAGATATTTGCATGTGTGGGAGGCCTGGAAAGAGCGTGAGAGAGACTGAGAGAGTGATTTAGTATCAGAGGTGCTAAGGCTTTCAGAAATCTCTAACAGGAGGAGGGAATTTTTAGGAAGAGACTCTATTTAACTGGGGGGAGAATCCGTTAAGAAGGTATTTGGAATAAGGAATGGGGGAAAAAGAAGGATGGGTCAACAAAGAAATTTATGCCTTACAGATTCAGAAATGAAGGGAAAAGTGAGAATTTCCAAAGTCACCAAAGTAAGAACTTGTCAACAATTATGAAAACAGGTACCATATCGATAGAAGTGAAAAGGGGACAAGGGAAGGGTATGCATGATGGGACTGAGATTTATGTTTTACCATAACTGCCAAATAAAATGAAATGCATGCTTTTCATCTGTATTAGTGATAGTGTGGACTGTGCTGGCACACACAAGAAGATGCAAATGAGCATGGGAAAATGGCAATCCCACCACCAGGCTGAAGCATAATTTACAAGATGAATGAACTCATTTTGGCAACACATACTAAATAAATCTGTCAAGCTTGGAGTTCTGTGATATGGTTAGAGAACAGCAAATATCATTCCTGTYTTACAGAATAAGAAAAACAGTGATGCAGCAATTATACTCTTAGGCTTTAGAACACATTTTGAAACAATAATTTCAAAATTTCATAATAATTTTGAAATAATAAAACTATGATTGAAGTATTATGGACATTATGATTCACCATTGATTTTTAAGAACTAGTGTGAAATGGGAGAGAATGTAAACTGAACTAGCCAAAGTTAGACTTATCTGATTAATCTGATGGCATCTTTAAGGGCAGATGATTATTTTACCCTTTAGTAAAAGGGATTGTGGTAGGTCTTATTTTACTTGCCTTTCCAAAGGCATCTGATAGGGTACCCCATGCAAGTTGTTAGTTCAGCTCAGGAAAATGTTTACTAATAATGAATTATAATGGACTAGGAAAGACTCCACAGGGTAGTGTTGAAACGGAAATTATGAGTAGCTTCCCTCCAACCAAGTAGAAATTCTCAGGAGTTGGCATTGAGACTGGAATTTTTTTAGTATTTCCATAATAAATTTGGCATAAAAAGTGTGAATATGGCAGTGAATTCTGCTGTTGTACTGATGACACCTTTTAATTTGTGCCAGAGGAGGACTTGAAAATCATGGAAAAACTAATTAGGAGATGTTGGAGTATGAAAAGGGCATGAAATAATACAAAGTTGAAATTCACTGATAGCCAGAATTCCTGCTGTAAGCTCATCTCTTGAAAAGGATAGAAAAAAACTATCATCCACCTCACGAGTGCAGAAATATTGGACCTTAAAACGTGCTGCAGATGTGGAAAAAGCAAATGTGGCACTAGAAGACAGGAGAAATAGCTTTTTCAGCAGAGAGCACTGTACACTGGTATAGCTGAACCTCGAATATTGCATGAGTTTCTGATCATTCATTTTGAAGAAAAAAAATATTCGACCTGCAACAGGTGCAGAAAAAGGCTATTTGGGATGAAAAGGGACAATTTATCCTCTGTGAGGTAGAATGAATTTCTTTAGTCTTACAAAATAAAGTCTGGAAGAAGATGGAATAGCTTTCTATAAATATAGCCAGGGAGAAAAATCCGAGAAGAAGAGATATTTGAGGTAAAGAATATACATTGGCCATGGATAATTTTATGATGTAAATAAAAAGATTAGTAACCAAGGAAGTGGTGAGGTTCTGAATGCACTTCCCTTTCAAAATGAAGAGTTAATTTAAGAGTGAGTATGGGAAGTTTATGAAGCATAATATAATGGATGCATGTGGTCCTAGGGTGCTGGAGTCAGTGAACACAGACTGCTGCTTTCAGGTCATGTTGTGCAATATTGTGGAGAAAGGTGTCTTAGCCAGCTAGGGATGTGGTGAATGAGCCCTTCCATGCTGCTCAAAGAATCTTCAACAGGTAAAAACCTGCAGGAACAATGCAAGGGAAGGGTGTAGCCCAAAGTCTGTGGTTGGAGATACAAATAGGATGCAGTCCATATTTTTTGGCACGTTCTCTATCCTTGCAATTCACTTTCTGCCATGATCTGAAAAGATACTTAAATCATGCATGCTTGACTGAAATGAACGCCGTAACTTCCACTGTGTGGGGAGCATGCCAAAGAGGAATTTGTCAAGGAGCCTCAGCTTGCAGCTTGCTACCAGGAGCACTGACTGCAAGCAGGGTTATATCATAACTTTGTTGCTTCTGCTCCAGTTGTCCCAAAAAGAACCATTTCTTAGCTTCTTGACTTGCTTATTTGCATGCTGTAAGATATTGTAACATGTCTGCACATTGCTGGCTCCCATACGCTGCTGTTCCTTGCATGCTGCCCGTGTGCTGCTCTATTCTTGTAATGACTCCTGACAGCTYGGGCTGCCCAGGCTGCTCCTGGCTCTCGTTTGTCTCACGTGTGTCTGCCCTGCTGTCTTCTGCACAGCCTTTACAGCATAGCCATGTAACTATGGATTTCCCTCCAGTTTTTTATAATGATACTGTGGTTGGTACTTGCATGGCCCTGCTGTACTCCTTTGTGGACTGTACAAACCTTGCAGCATGGTTTTAAATCCTGAGAGGATGGCTGGTCATATATTTTTAAATCCCCCCTGTGGATTGCCCCTGTGTAGCRGAGGGTCGTGCAGGGGAGGATGTGAATGCAGCATCGTTACCGCCATGCTGGAGGCACGGCACACAGCTGTTCCCTAATCCTGGGCTTACGTCATGCTCAAGTACCATGTTTAGATTGCGTTGGCTCCTGAGGGTGAAATAATTCTGGTTATGTTACTAATGGTATGATAACAATTAGTAAATTTTATCATTGTGTGTTATTGGCCTTTAGCTAGCAAAAGCAATTTAAAGCCAAGCCAGGAATTTCATCTGATTAAGAAAACTAGAGATGTTTGAAAAATAAAAGAGAGAGAGAGAGAGAGAAAGAGGAGCAAGTGATTATCATTCTGCATGCGTGCCTGTGTCCCAGCACCCACTGACAGGAGAAAACAACTTTTGAAGGGACAAATTAGCAGGGCTCTAGCATTTTACCTTGGGAAACATAGTGAGAGGATCCTAACTGTTCTTCCTTCCCTTCCCGGGATGTCATTTAGACAAAAAAAACAAGAAAGGCTCAATCTGAGGTTAAGTCACAGAGAGCATCTTGAAAAAGTGACAGAACAGGTGTCCAGAAGAGCCCCCTCAGTGAGACGAAGCAAACGTAGCTCCACAACCTTGCTGGTGCACATCTGCCTTCTGGTAAGCTTTAGGAGTTAGCTGGTCAGTCTAACAAAGTAACTGAACTATTAGGGCAGCTAATAGTGTGTTTTGTTGTGTTTATCTTCTTGGATCTTGTTTCAGTCTTGCAAATCAGTTGTTTAGAGGACAAAGGGCACTAAACCACTTTTCCATTGTGCCAAGTCTCAATGTTTTTCTTCAAGTATCCAAGAGGTAGCAGGGCTGTACAGACTAGTTCAAAAACTGGAAGAAAGACTTAGGAATATCTGTGTGTGAGAAGCATCTTGTTATCAAGCTAACCTAGAAAGCTCTGTTGCCTGCAACTAAGCAAAAGAGAGAGTGCCAGTTCCTAGGGTTCCCAGAAAGGTTGCAACTTCAATATTGTATTATTAAGGCCTAAGTATACATGTGTTCAAAAGGCATCCAACTTAGACTTCAAGTAATGAAGACTTCAATATAGTTTCCTCCTACAGTTAAGTCACCAAACCAATTTTCAGGAGATCCAGGTCCAGTTCTTTCATGCATTGTCTGTGTGAAAGGACTTTGCTCAGTTTTGAAAGCAGTATTTCCTTCCTTCTGCCTTTTGTCCATCTATAATGAACTCTTTCAGGGTGATAAATTCTTAATACATTTGGATGATTTTTACAGCAAGGAAGCCTCCACTACAGTTTGAATCACCAGGTACTACTTTAATGCAAATAATCACAGAGGGAGTACAATCACAGCTGTGGTGTTTGGACTCCAGGATTCAAGCAAGCTAGCRCTTATGTTCTCTGTGCTTCTCCACACACAGATAAAGACCTGTGTCCAAAGACTTTACTGGGAGGCGGAGAGATGGCTAAGGGAGCTTTAACCCCTACCCCATCAACACCAATTTCACAAATTTCTGCATCATGTGATATGAAAATCTAGTAGGTTAAGCTGCCTCTGCCTTCAGAGCTCCCAGGTAAAAAACATGTGTTGCAGAAATTGCTTGCAACACAGTTGTGGTTTAGGAATTGATTTTTGTTAGTATCTCATTTATTTAAGATATATAACACTTTTTTACTGGATATCAAAAACATATCTGGTAACTGGAACAGCTGAGAACCAAAGCTTCCATTCCATGTTAGTTTGATAGTAAATGCTTTATTTTGCCTCTGCCTCTTCCTGCCTTTTTCTCTGATTTGCTGTAGCACTGATTAGATGTGCAGTATCCTATCCCATGTCATTATTATCATCCAAGCACTGATTATAACAGGGCAGCAGATGTCAGAAAAACATTATAGTAATAAAGACATGAATGTAGTAGCCAAATTTTGCTTTGGCTGGAAACCTGCATAAAATCCTTATGGGGAGCAAATGCTCTGGTATTTTGCCTGATACTAGTTTAATATAGTCTTCAAAGTGATTTTTATAAGCCTAATTGGAGAAAATAAGAATGTGAAATTTTACATTTTCTTTGGTGACAGTGGAATATGTATTTTCCATTCCAGTGTATAGAGTGAATAAGCAACAGATTCACAGTGGTATGGTTTTCAGGCTTTTTCAATATTGGTGATACCAGCTTGTAGTCCTGTGTTCATGGGTCAAGCTTTACCATATACCTGTATATTGCTATGGTGTCTGCAGTTTTAATGACTTCAGAATTTAATGTAATGAGTCATAAGAAATCATGGTATTTGTTAAAAAAAATAATCTATTGGCCTTTTTGTTTTTCTTGTATAATTTTTGAGTTTTTCAGATTATTATTCTTTTCTTCTACAAGCCAAAGAGTAAAAGCTACAATCCTTATTCAGTGGCAGGACATTTGCAACCCATCTTTAAGAAAATGAAGTGTGTGTGAGCTAATCGCGCTTTGTTTAATCTGAGATCTATAAGAGCCCAGTAGGCACATGCGYTTTAATGAAGCTTAATCTTCTGCTTCATTTGTTGCCGTTATTAGGCCACCTTTGCCCACTGGGTATTAGATTTTCTGAGTAGTTTGTTGTGCTTCCCCATTTGGGGGGATCTTCGCACACTTGGTAGCCCAGCTTGCATTGCCACAATTTAGGTTGATTATCCGTTCCCCAAGCCTTCCTTACTGGTGCCACAGGTTGCTGTATAGAGAGCCTATTTTTCATCCCCATRTAATGTACTGTATACTTTGTGTCAAGCTTGGCATTGAAGAATGCTGCTTCCAGATCTGTCGCTGAATTCTGAGCTCTGATTTAGGTGAAATTCTCACTTCCCTCCATGACTGCAGGACTTGGTCTATGGCTTTTTCAGGCAGTTGGCAAGTAACTGTAATGACTGCACTGATTTTATGCAGCAGTAAATGGCAAATGGTGTAAACAGATTTCTGTCCCTGCTGTCCTCAAGAGCAGACTTCCGGGAAGCAGTGACAAAGCGAAGTTCAATTGTTAGTGACGGAACTTTGAAGGCAAGCAATAATCATAGCAAGCCGTTATCTGCTAACGTTTGGAAGAGGGACTCGGAGTGTGGTCTACTCCTCTTATGAGGAATATGAAGCTTTTTTATTATTGTTATTTTAACACTGAATGTCCTTGAGAGCTGGCTGGGGAGAAGGCCACAGATTTGATTTTATTACTGATCCTGAAAAAAAAAGTATTGTTCTGTTTTCTTCTCTCTCTAAGAGAGCGGTATCATAGGATTTATAAATGAGCGTTTCATTCAATAATACTTTTTTTTTTTTTTGCTCTACAACTTCCATAAAAATATTTCTTGCTATTAGTGAGGCAGCTGTAATATGTGAATTGTCATATTGTGATCTGCTTAGTAAGTCTGGCTTCCACTTAAGTCTCCATTATTTTGAAGACAGAGTGTGTGGTTATTCATGTGGAATCTGGTGCATTTATGTACATGTTATTTCCTCTTTCTCCATTGTTCCTTTAGAAAACCTGTTTGAATGTGACCTTGAGAACTGTGGTAAAGTTCTGACAACTGCAGTTATTACAAGGCTCTTAAAAACCTGTTAAGGTATACAAAGCTTCCGGACAGCCCTTGAAAATAGAATTAGGATTTCTTAAAATACAAGCATTTTTCAGGCATAGGTTGGATATAGTAAAGCTGAATTTGCATGTTTGCACATGCAAGCACTTAAGTGTTGTTTTCCCAAAAGATTGTTTATGCATTTTGTTTTCTTCCATTTTCTTTACTTAGACCTCACTCTCTATAACCTTTATATTGCTGTATCATATCTCTTTGTGCAATGATTTTTATTTTAGGTAACGAGGGGGACGAGTGTTTGAGAAAATCAGCACTGTGATGCTAAGGGTTCAATTATCTCCTGGGGCTCTACTTTTGGAAGCATACTTTCACAGTTTCTGACTTTATGAGAAGCTCCTGTTTGAATAGCCTTGTATTCAGGCTATTAGGAACTTTTTTCTGAACAGAATATGGAAAAGATGGCTATTTTCCCATAAGCACCCTGTTTAATTTTCTTGCAGTCTATCTCCACATTACACATTTGCTGTTCCTGTTGTCATTCATTAATTTTCCTTTTGAGTTGCTTGTTCAGTCCTTATTTTCTGCCAAGTCCTGAAGAATATATTTATATATATATATATTTTTTAACTCCTTATTATTTCTGGGAATTAATTTCAAATTGAATCGTTTGCTATCTGCCTGTCTACCTTCCTAGCAAATGATAGCTGGATGTGCATTTGATTGTATTCATTATTATTTTATGTATTTCAATTTCTGGAGTAATCATAATTTGACAAGTGCTGTCCATTCTTCTGTGTTTCAGAGATTGCACAGTTAGAGAAGGGAAATTACAGAGAAAACAAGCACCAAAACTGAATCTACTATCTGACCTGTATAGCTATTTTTCTTTAGCACCCAGTTATAATACAGATTTGGTTAACCTGATGAAATGAGTCTACATAAATAAAGTAAACAACAGATCATTTGATTTAATGACCAATATTATCTGAGTTAATGGGCAACTCCTGGATCAGCAGAACGAGTGTGTATTGTAATGGATTATTTTGTAACTGTGATTAAACTACAGCTACTGCCATAGAACTATTGTAGAATTGGAAACGTTTGTTTTTTTGTTTTGAAGAGTCTTTAGTGCTGATGGATGACAGTGAAATGAGAGAAGCAGAAACTTAGATTTTTACAGAAGCGTCTGAGAGAGCGTACAGTGCATGGTGATGGCTCTCTGTAGCGTGCTGTGTTGCCACGCAGGATACGCCTGGCTGCATGCCTGTTCAGACACCGGCCTCTTGACTAGGGCTCCCAACACACACAGTAATTGGGAGCATAAAGGGCTTTTTTGGCTCAGACCTTTGGAGATATTTAAGAACCTAACAGCAGTGGGATTTGGCATCTAAGTACCTTTCACACTAGGTCTTTCACACTTTTTGCAATACATATGCATACAGAGAAGTTCATCAAGAGGGACCTGTATACTGAGCACTTTGGTCCCAGTCCAACATAACCTTTTAAACCTGTGCTCAGTTGTCAAGCTCTTGGGTAATCCTATTGAAATACCTGTGCGAGTCCTTGGCTGGATCAGAAAAGGCTTGGCATCCTTTAGCCTGGTGCTGTATAGAACTGCTTGTATAGCCAGAAACTGCTCATCATGACTCCAAAAAAAAGGACAATGATTGCCAACTCTTCTTGCATCCTTTGGGTCACTGCATAGTTACTGGACAGAAATGATATTTTATATCTGATGACCCAGAACTTAAAAGCTATGTCACCACTACTAAGCCGCCCAGTCTCTGTCATGAGGAAGCAGTGAGTGTTCGCTGGTGTGCGCTTATTGTCCTTTTGGGTCAATGGCTGGTAAGCCCTTTCAGCTTCATTGAAATGTTGGCAGTTCAGGCTCTTTTGTATGAAACAGCATTGTGCCTCTTCTGAAAACCAACAAATGGGAAACTATTGATTTCACAGCCTGCTCACTTTACTGAGGCCGATGGTGGATGAACAGAAGGAATGCACTAGGTAAACTTAATCGGAGGTCTCAGTAAGCATTTCACATAGCCTAGTGAACAGCAGATATTGTGCTCTGCCCAGTCTGGAAATGGTACGTTGTCTGTTCATGCATTGTAGGTGACAGAGCTTTGGCATCCTGTTGCTCTTGAACAGATTATTTGTAAAACTGAGCTATAGTTTATTAGAGTTTAATTATCTTGTGCCATGCTGCTGGGATTTCTCTCTTCTGGATATTGATTCACAGAATAGCAGCAGAGACTGAGCTCTGCTTTTGGGATGCTTGCTGCGTTCTAGAAAACGGTCTTGATATGTGTTGCATATAAATAAGGAGGAAATGTTTTGAGTCTCCACATTACCACTGATGTAGAAATGAAGAAACTAAGTAGTGCAGCCTCTATTTTGGGTTTAAATGCACTCATATTCTATGGAATATAATAATTATTTAATGCTTTGGATTCACCTTTTTTTGGCAGAATAGCAACACATTCACCCTCTGATGCTAGCGCAGTTGGCGTGGTATGCAGAGGAAGCACAGCTTCCTTGCAGTTCGGGTCTTGAGTCAGATGTTCATAGATGTCTTTCACACAGATAGGGGAAAAGCCAAGGCGAGTGAGAGAAGGCGGTAGCTGAAAGTGCCAGCAGCTGAGAATTACAGCCCCAATATTGTGATTACAAAGGCCAAGTCAGGTGCTGCAGTGTAGCAACAGGGGGTGCTCTGTGGTTTGGGTTTTGTGAAGCTTAACAGAACAGTGGCCCCTTTGTTCACCTAGGAAAGGGGCTTGTTAGAAAAATTACACGGGATTCTAAATGACTGCAGCTGGGTTATGTTTGCTTGTTTTTTCTTTTTAATAGGTTTAATTAATGGTTTTATTTATTTATTTATTTTCAGTAAGGCTTGGTCATGCACCATAAAAGTAACTGGGAGGTTTTCCAGTGACTTGAATGGGACCTGGATTGTAGAGCCCTTGCTCTACAATTAGCTTTAAAGTAGCAGTTAATACAAGATAGTGAAACCAGCACTGGAAACTGAAATTGTTGAGCTGCTTCTAAGAGAGGTGTTAAGGAATTCTTAGTTTTTTCTGTTAAGGGACAATTTATACCCTCACAAATCAGCCACAAGGCTTACATCCATGAAAGTGCATGTGGATCACAGGGATGAAACAGATCTGGATAACCCAGACAACATTTTACAAACTCCCATATGTTCAGCATCTTCTAGTTGAGGACAGAACTTGCCTTCASTTTCTTCCATGTTTTAGTAGAAGTCTCCCAGCAGGGATATGTTCTCATATACCTTGTAAGTAGAGTAGCTCCATTCAGAATGGCTGTATCCTCTCAAAGTATAAACTACTAAATCACCTTAGTCTGAGACTTTAAAACTGAAACATCTTACAAGAACTAAGACATAAAGTAAAATGATTAAGGTGATAGTATAGCCCTTTGCCTCTATAATTTCTCAAATAAAATTCAACACTCCTGGCAGTAGCCAGAAAAATCTGTTGCTATTGCTGCAAAAAGAATTTTTTACCAATATTGGTCATTTAGTTTAAAGTAAGGAAAACAGAATCAGCAAAGCTGTGTTTTAATATGTCTTAAGAGATAATTTTACCATCTGCTTATACCATCATAGTTCCATTTTGTCCCATCTATATGAGAGCTCTTTTAGGGAAAGATCCAGTAAAGTCTTCAGTAATCTTTCTTTTTGGCTATGAACACTCATTTCAGCCATTCTAATTTTGTGGACACTACTGAATTAGCAATATAAAAGACTGGAAATATTTACCAGGCCTCCTACAGCCTTATCTGCAGTAGTTGTAGAAGATAGTTTTGGTGGAAACAAATGACTACCTTGAGATGCAAGCAGATCTAATATTTTATTTCCTCCTTTTATACTATCCTCGCTCATCCTGAAGATCAGGATTGGGTAACGTGGGACTTCATTGTATACTGTTCTAGGGCTTTCAGTAAAGGTGCCTTTCAATGTTGTTGCATTTTCAGTGAATTGGGAGGTCACATATTACCAAGGGAAACACTTTTAGAAAAATTCATTCTGTTCTTTGTTTAATCCAGGTAGCTACCTGGCTTGGCTCATTGTATCTGTTCCATATATAGCATTCTCTGTGTTTTCTCTTGCTGTTATCTAAACATATATCAGTGGCTGTCCTTTCCTTGAATGCTGAATTCAGTTAAGGTCATTCTATGTGAAATCAAAAGACAAGGGGTTCAGACATAAAGTCTCATGAAATGCTTCAGCATTTCATTTGCAAAATGTATTTAAGGGGTTCAGAGATGAGCTAGAAAATAACTGGGGGATAAAAGAACTCCCCAGGCAGGTGTTCTCTCTTTGTCCAGGACACCTTAGGTCTCAAAGGCCGCAAGGGAGAAAAGGAGGAGAAACTAACAGTGATGGAGCATGCAAACCAAACACTCTTGTTTAATTTTCTTATATAATATCCAGTAAAACCAAAAGGAACAAATAAAAATCTGAAAAAACAGCAGTGTTTTTTTAATGTGACTCATACTTAACCTGTAAGAACTCATTGCCAAAAGTTATCATGGAGTCTGAGAGCTCTGCTGAATTTCAAAGAGAGTAAGTCACTTACAAGGAAAATGTGAACATCTTCAAACATATAGGATAAACAAGTGTTTCAAGAGTATGCACCATTCTTAGGGTTGTGAGTTATAAAGTTCTTAAATGCTGTTATTTCACAGGAATGTGTGTTCTTCACAGGCTACAAATCACCCCTTCTTTTTGGATATTCTGCAGGGAAGCACTAGCTGTTAAAAACCCTTAAAACGTTAGAGTGTGATTTGTTTTCCATTTGCTACCATTTTGAAAAGGGGTCTCCATTATAATATAAAAAATAGAAGTCATGGTGCCTACCTAAAGAAATGCAGACCATTTGCATCAGTCTTCAGGGCGGCGGGGGGAGAGAAAGCTATGAATACAGAGGGATTTCTGTAATTAGTGTGACTTTAAATAATGTCATATATTTTAAAAGTTTGGCTAACAAAGATTGTATTAACATGAGAAATTCTGATCAGGTATTATTATTTTCTTTTTCCATGAGGGTGATCAAATACTGGAACAAGTTGCCCAGAGAGGTTATGGAGTCTCCATCCTTGGAGGTGTTCAAGATTAGACTAGACCTGGCCCTGAGCAACCTGGTCTGATTAAACTTGCTTGGAGCAGAGGGTAGGACTAGATGACCTCTGGAGTTCCCTTCCAACCTAAATTATTGTGTGGTTCTATAATCCTTTTACCATTTTGAAGAAACTCACTGCTAACTCTGCTTTCAATTAGAGTTCTCCCTCTCCCCTTTCCCATAATTTGGTGAGATTATGAAGGTTTCTAGTAGGAGCTGTATTATACAGTGTGCATTAATAAACTGTTCCTGGCTCCATTGAAATATGAGAAACTGTGCCCTTACTGAAATATTAAGCAGGTTATTCAGGGATTTATCTGAAGCATAAATGAATAAAAATATTTTTAAAACTTATTGAAATGAAAATTAATTGAGGTAAGAGCATATTTCCCCTAAATGCTGTGCAGTCAGTAGACATATAAATATAGAAATATAAGAGTTATAAGTAACACTGAACCCCACCTGTTCTGTTACTGAATAACGATTATTTAGTGTATTGCTTGGACTTCCCATTTTTGAAATGCTTCAGCATTTCATTTGCAAAATGTATTTAAACAGGTTGTTAGTTTACAGGGAAAAATAGAAGGAAAAAGGGGGGGGGGTTGTGTGCGGAGGAAAGGTCAACAGAAATAGCAGCTGCTGTTAAAGCTGGCAAGTGCATTAGGTAGCCATAACATTTTCAGAAATGAATAAGCAATTCAGGACAGCATGGGGCAGGTGCAAGGCAGGTGAGAATACAATCAATTCAGAGAAGATGCTTCAGCTTCATAAATTTGGTGATTATTTTTGTGGTGCATCCCATTCAAGGATGTAGTACCTCCAGATCCAGTTGTATTTCCATGGATTAGTGGGCAGGTCATTGCAGAGCACCTCRACTTTCTTTGGGAGCAAAGCCAAGGACAGTTTATTGAAATGGAATCACCTTTGCGCCCCTCTTTGGCCCATCGTTGGCTGTTATGTATGCCTAAGTCTTTTCTCCATAATGTAGCTGATCAAATACAGGGAAACAATTACAGGGTGCATTCTCAGGTATAAATTACTTTCTGCAGACTGCTTGTATTAAGTTCCTCTGAAAATAGCCCGATTTCTTGGTCCTGCTCCAGCTGGCCCTGCTCAGCACTATTCAGTATTCTGTTTTTCACTTGAGAGTCACTTGCAGCTTCCTTCAAAAATGAGTAGCAGTTGCCCAGTTTGATGGTGCAGGTCCTCTGATCATTGAGCACATATGCTCTTTTGTCATTCTGTCTCAATAATTGAAAGTACTGTCAGATGAGAAAACAAAACAAAACCATGCTAGGATCCTAAAGAAAAATTGTTTCTGCCTAATCAGCTGAATAGATTTTCAGTTTACAAGCAGTTCCTCTGCACATTTATCTTCTCATGTTCAGGGGATGTCTGTCTGTACTGAGAGCTCTTGGCTTTGCTTCCTGAGTGCCTAAGCCCACTCACTGTTTTTTTCCTCCCCTATTATCTTGTATTTCATGTAGAGAATTTTGCATTAAGTAATCTAGTTTATGGGTAATGAAGATTTTTCTTCTTATTTTTACTTCTTGCCTTGTTGAATTTATTCATATTTAAAATATTTATATTTTGGCCATTTTGTTCCATACAGTTGATCAGAAAAGCAGTGTTAATTGAATGTTTTTTGGAGCCCTCTTTGCAAAAAATGATGTTTTATATCTTTGGCAGTTACCAGCCCTGTATTTCCATATGGAACCTACTGAAATGCAAACTCGACTTCTGAATTGCTGCATGTTTAATCTTTTTTTACTTCAGTATAAAGATATATTTCATTTAAGATGACTTGAGCTGGATCTTTAAAAATACCAGGATTAAGCCCTTTATCCATTTGGGGTTGGGGAGGGAGGAGGGTGAAGAAGGTAAGCAAGAAAAGAGCTGAARCATGCTGCAATTAATAAAAAGGCCACTTGCGTGTGCTTTCATCATACAGCAGGGAAAATTTCTTATAGCACATGTCACAGAATACTTCACAGCTGATATTAGATGGCCTGTCACACTGTATTGTTAGAGGAGTATCTTTTGGATTTTATCACTCTGTAGCACAAGGGTCAAAGGGWTGATCTGTAGAGAGGGCAACGAAAGAGCAGTTTTCTAAAGTCGTTTAGCATGTTAGGGAGCTGAGACAGTAGTTTCCGCTCCTGATTCAGCAGCAGATAATACAGAGCAGGGTGAGGTGCGGAATAACGAATGTTAATTTGCGAAGTTTTGACTTGTGGGATTTGACTCTTCTATCAAAGAGAGTCTAGAAGTTACTAGTTAATGAGAAGTGATGGGACTTGAAGTGGTGTTTGAAAGAACTATGGGAACAAAGAGACACAAACTCCAATTACAGAGTTGATAGCAGTTTGGGGAGATGAATTATGGGGACATGAAAGGTCTGATGTTTGAGGATACGAGARGAATATTTTTCTGGTAAAATTAATTGGTTATGATAGATTAGATAAATGAGATCTTTTAGAGCTTTCTTGAATCTGAAGAGAGCTGATATCTGCAAGAAAAAATGTATTGTGGAGATGAATATTAGAAATCCTAGTCTTACAGTTAAGCTTCCCTTCCTCAGAAGAAGTTACTTGAACAAAAAGAAGCAAACTATATGCAGTAACTGCATGATAGGAGTCAAAACTTTGTTGTTTTGTATTTTATATATCGTTTTGTGGTATATAAATATAACTGATAGGCTTAAGAGCACGTACTTTCCTGTTTGAAGTCCATTCTGATCAATTCCAGGTTGAATATAGGGAGACATTAGTTTTCAACTTCAAAAATAGTTGTACAGGAAAGGGCAAGTATCATGTCAATTTGCATCTGTTCTTCTTTTACCCCTACTGATCCAACCCTCCTTAAACAGATTTATAGCAAGACACTTGAGAAATACTAGTAAAATATGCAGTGAAACAAGAATAATAATTGCTATGAGAGCAACAGTGAAAAGGCTTTTTGCCAGTTCAACAAAAGTCAACTAATCAGAATAAGTAAAGTCTTGGACACATTTCAGAAAGGCCATTTATATAACTACTCTAAGTGAACTGTCTAGCTTAGGAGCTGTTCYTCTGTTGCTAATTTTCATTCTGAGGAAACAAAAGATGCTGCTAATAGTTTGAAGGATTCTTTAGTAAAGACAAGAGATGAAATGTAGAGCTTTTTATTAGCTAGAGTGGTGATTTTCTAACTGATAGATGGATAGTTTTTGTTTCTTACCCATGTTTCATACTTCAGTGACAGTAGCAATAGCTGTGCTCCACATTCCTGTTTTTCAAAAACTCCCTTCCACAGAGATCAGTGCATGGCCTCAAATGACTGAGATGGTGTTGATGGAAGGCACCCTTTCCATCATCCTGAAACATTCCCTAATTACATTCCTTATTTCACAGAACCTCACCATTTTAAATGTCTTCAGGCTCCTTCTACACTTCAATTAAAAGAGTACTCAAACTAGAATATGGTATGTTTATTAAATTAGTGACTATTGACCAGAACCAGTCCTCCAGGACTTTGTTATGAGAAAGATCAGTTGAAGCAATGTGAGTTTTCTTTGTGTGAAAGTTAAGACTGAAATTCTGTGGGGGGAGGGGTTGGCTTCAATGAGACATGATTTCTCCACAGGCACATACCAGGCACATACATAATGGAGAGTTAGGTATATGTATATCACCATATTAGGTAGCACAGCCTAATCGGGTAGGACTTTTTTCAAGTAATATGCATAGCTTTGCCCAAAAAGTATGTCAGTGATAATCATGTTTTGTACTATACATGTGTTAACTTCAAAATCATACAAATAATAGGCTTTTCAGAATTCATTGTGTAACTCATATCAACAGCTATATTAATATCAAACAGATTATCTGCAAGGTGTAAAAGCTAAGGGCTGTGCTTCTACAACCTAAGAAATATCTTACACTTTTAGAAGTAAACATAATCTTAAGTTGCACAATGGAAAAAGTCATAGGGACAAATGCTATGTGCAATGAGTGTCTTGACATTCACCCAACAACAAGAGGCTTAATACAGATTGTATAACACAATTGCAAAGAACAAGAAAGTTACTCAAGTGATGATATACGTAGGAAAAAAGAATTAGTGATGTCTAGGATGTCATAGAGGAAAATTAGCTAGATTTTGTTCTGTAGCCATGGATTCTATAACACTAAAATGAAACTATAAAAGATCAATTTTGTGCTCTCGTCTGAGAACTCAGAAGCTATTGCACATGCTATACACATTTATTAATATGTTGTCAGCTTTGAAAAGTCAGCTGAGAAATACTTACTAAATTAGCAGATGAAGCACAAGTGAGAGGATTTAAAATAAGTCAGAGGGTTGGATTTGGGATGATCGTTACAAATCAGAGCAACAGTCTGAAAGAAATAGAAGCCAGTTCTATATGGAAATGTATAAGAGTCTATTTCCCTGGATATTACTACACGATTACGGGATGAGAAAAAAAATTGAACAGACAGAGGATTCACATTAAAAGTTTTAAAAGCTATAATGGATCATAAGAGGAACATGATGCTGTCCTCTTCCCAACTCATAAGGCCTCAGCTAAAATCCTGTGTGCAGGTTTGCATGCTGCAGTTCAAGAAAGATGCAAGTCAACTAACTTGTCAGAATGAGAGGACAAAAATAGTTCTAGGAAATGTGGCCTACATGGCTGGAAAGTGTAGGGGAAAGTTAAAGGGATTTGGTTAGCACATAAGGGAGCCAGCTGAAGTGGGACACAAAAATATTTTGCAGGTTAACTACTTAAAAAGTAGTTGCAAAGAGAAAGGCAAGAGTTTGCTCTCCTTAGCCATTGTGGATCGGATAACCAGCACTGTGCTTAGATTGCAGCAAGAGAAATGTAGAGTAGGGGTTAGGAAAACCCTTCTAACTGTAAGAGCAGTTAAGCGCTATAATAAATTGCCTAATGACATGGAAAATCTCCACCAGTAGATGCTTGAGAATGTTTGACAAATGTCTGGCAGGAATATCTGAGGTATAACTGAGCCTGCTTTCATCCAGACGGATGTGATAGACCTCTTCTTGCCCAATTCTCTATGCTTTGTGTGAAATACATTAAAAATATATATATATATATATATTTACATTGTGTTTCTCCAGAGAGTTATTTATATTTCCTAGATCTTTTTAGTTTGAAGCATTTTGGTTGATTTCAGTGCTGAATAACGACTGCTGGCCAAATCTTGACAGATGTTGAAATGCACCCTGTGACTGAGGTAGTGAGTTCCAGTTATCCACCCAGCAAGTCCCCTCAGCAGACCCTCAGCAAGGAGTGCTTGCAGGTGCGTTTGAGTTTATATCCTGACAACTAGTCACGATGTAAGGACTTTCACAAGCATAATCGCCAGTGACAAAAGAAAGCAAGAAAGGGGTAGTCATACTCTGTTTCAGACAAACTCTTAGGGAAGTTTTATTACTGGTTTTATTTTGGCTTTGTAAGAGGAATATACTAAAATGTTGGCAAGATGTCAGTCGTCATATCCATATTGAATGACAGAAATACAGTTACCACAGCTTGCTGGAAGGAATCATAACAGTACTTCCTTCCAGAACAAATTAGCACAGAAACRGTTTAGGAACACTTGTGGAGATTCAGTGCTTTTTCCGTCTTGCTTGCCTGCCTGTTTTCCTTTCATTCCACTTTAAAATGTCAGCTATGACTGTCTTGTGGGACACTGACCCATCCTCTGTGTGTCAATATATATTGACAGGAGAGGCTTGGAGTAAAGTTCTGGTTCCCCTGAGTCAGTGAATTTTGCCAGTGGCTTACATGAGTCCAAGACTTTGTCTCCAGTTTTATCTTTTTCTGATCATTTTGTAGGGAGAACTCTTAATTTGCACTCCTGCCTGTCAGAACGTTAGATGGAAGTCCAGGGACTTTATGAAACCCAAGAACCAGGGGAATTTTCCTAAAAGTAAAATTAAATAAATCAGAACTGGAGCAGTGTTATATGAATGGGCTTCTGACAGCTGGTCAGACTAATGGCAACTGGTTTGCACTTATTTGTTTGTGGTATGATGAGACACTGGAACTCAAATGTTTGAAGTTGCCAGATATTTTCATGCCCTTTTCTCAGAGTAGTAAATAATGGATATGGTTGCAAGGGTCCTTCAGATGCTCTAAATTCCAGGTTGTGTAATCACCCTATGTTTCAAGCTTGAGAATTAAAGTACGTATTACAGTTACTCCTCTGGGATGATTTTGTCTTGTTTAAAGAGAATGCTGTTTTTCCCAGCCAGTCCTGAAGTATTAAGTCCTTTAAATAACAAATAAAATAATTGAATTCATATTTTATTTAGTGAGTGTGGTGCCTTGTATAATCCAAAATGTTTTCAGTCGGATTCACATCCTGTGCTGTATTATTCAGCACCACCTTTGGCTCTAAATCTAGCCAGCTGCCCTGGCTCCCAACCTTTACCTGGCAAACATCTTCCTTCAGAAAGCCAATGTTTGCAGGGATTAAGGAACAGGATGGAACAGCTGCAGATAACTACATGTGAATCTTCCAGATTCAGTAATATTTGATTACTTGAAAATTTAAGAAAAAACTCATTTCCCATGTATTAGGAGATTTAAGTTTTTATGTTTATTTTGAGGGACATACTGMCTCTGCATTTGATAGGTATGTCCCCAGGGTGAGGAAGATGAAGCAAACATCTCTCTTCACAGCTGCATTTAGCTTATTCTTTGCTGTATTTTCTTATTCCTTCCACAAACAAATAGTTACAGTGCAGGTTTTCTTGTTTGCACTCTGATGGAACCAACCCTTCTTTGATTAAAGTTTTTCCAAGGCATTTCTAAATGTTTTGTTGCATTTTTCATCTTTGATCCTCCTTTGAACTCTTTTTGTTTTCTATAGTTTACTGAGGTCTTCTCAAGACAAAAGAAACCAAACCAAATACAAAAAAACACTTTTCCCTCCCTCRAAGACTGGGGGCTAATTATGTCAGTATGTGCGTTTTTTGAAAATGAATCAGAATCTGAGTGCTTTTCAAGCAGAGCTAAAGTCCAGACAGAATATTTCATTTTAGTCTATCACTGTGTAAACCAGCAGGAATAAGGAATATAGCAGAGTCTTTGCACTGTGGTTATAYGTCTGGTGGCTTAATGCACAGCATCTGTAGCATCCAAGGAGAGCCTTGCCTAGTACTTAGTGGGGTACATAATGAAGATATTAGGACACGAATTTGTGAGAGAGAACTTGCAGTAAGCTCTTTTTCAAAGGAGAGAGTAAGAATGCTTGACTAGGATGTGGCTTCTGAAAGCCCGAGTTAATGAATCCACCTCCAAAATGTCTAGCTATGCCTCATACTGATACTGCAATATTTTCTCTTTTTCATTAAGCTGTTGCTTAAAATTATTTTCTGGGATCCAGAAAGGCAGCATGTATTTACGGTCAGGTGTATTTCACTGAAAGAGGACATTGCTTAACATACTMCCCACTATTATTGGTCTGATGTATTAAACTTCCTGCATGTAGATGCTTAGACCTTTCCACCAGATKGGTGATTTCAACCTAAAGCACCCAATTCTTTTACCCTTTCTTCTATCTTTCCAGTGGAATGCAGTTTTATCAAAATTTAGAGATATGTTCTACTTCTTTTGGAATAGTCTTGACAATAGCGTGTGTCTAAACCATTCTGACTCTCAGAAGAAGCCTATGGCACATGGCAGATTCATGAAAATTTATATAAATGTGTGCCCTAGTTTGCCAGGTCAAATTACTCCATTTTTGTCAGGTAGGAAGTCAGCAACCTGGGAACTTCCTTTCAGATTTCACCTCAGATTTCAGCTTTGCCAGAGCGGTATGATGATTCTGGATGCTGAAACATTGGTTTTCTTCCAGTGCTGCGTTTAAATACAGAGTTTGGATAGCAAATTTATCACTCTGCTCAGAAACACCTTTAGAAAGAAGATTCATACTTCCAGTAGAAACTGTAGACATATACATTTTCTCTACTTCATGCATGAARGGGGAAGTAATCTGTGTCAAAAGCTGATGTGTAAAATTCCCCTCTCTCTGTATATCTTCCTCTTCCTAGAATACTTAATGTTTACTTGTAAAGTAAATGCTAGCAATTGGAGAAGATTTACTTTTTATGTATTCAGAAGAGAGCATGACTTTCACAAATTTGAATTAGTGAGAGGTCTTGAAAGCATGCAAAAAACAGACTATTGCTCAAGCTTTGAATTTGTAGCCCATTGCTACTTCCCAGAAGGAATCACTGGCTGTCTTCTCTCTTTCCTCTATCGATGGCAGCAAACAATTTCCTTCAGGGTAGAAGCAAAAGTCTTGAGTTCTAACCTAATTGAATAGTCTTTTACCTTTTATAAAAAACAAAAAAACAAAACTCCTGCTAATTTCACTTTCTAAAAGATTTACTGACTTGATTGGAGGATTTGTTCAAGTTTTCTCTATATTCCCATAGTTTTTAGTGTTTTGGAGTTCTAGAGGGGGAGGGTTCTTTACTCTTTCATTACCGTTTCTGTGCAGTTGATGGATGATGGGCATTCTTTGCTGCTTCCCATGAATTATTAGTTCTGTCCACAACAGTGGATATAACACAGGAAAAAGGCAAAATTCATTTTCTTACCTGTAATTTTGCCTTCCCTCGGTATTGATTTACTACTTCGGAAACACTTTTCTTATGCTAAATTGGTAATCTGTTTTATGTTTGGTCTGGCTTAGAATTCCTGTTTTTCAGGTGTGTTTGAGTCAAGGCAAGAGTGAGGATCATATGAGATTTAACTTTCACATATTGCCACACCTCTGTGTCCTTTACTTTCTCAGTTCAAAGCAGTTATTTACAGATGAGTTTTGTGTATCTTCTGCTCTGGAAGTTTGCTTCTAGGAAAGCTCCAGTGGTCAATCAGTTTATTGTAACTATAATGGTATTGTTTTTTCAAAAAGAGAGCGGAGAGTTACATAAGCCTCCACTCGTCTGAGTCATTATTGTAATACTTTAATTTGCAATTGGCAAACCCATCATAAAAGAAAACAAAAGATCAAAAAAGAGAGAACCAATTTAGCCTTTTTCTGTATGACTACGCTACAAAGGAAAATATGCATCTCGACATTAGACATTTGAAGGATTTTGCTAGAATTAATCCCAACCTCATTATATGCCAAACATGATAATGCATCAGTTTCATTGTTTGAAAGCAATCTTTATTAGAATAAAATTAGGACTCATGGCAATGAGATTATAGAAAATAAAAGAATGTGTTCAAAGAATCTTGTATTATTTTCATTGAAAATCTTTCTGTCATTTATTTTGGATTTTTTATCAATGTTATTTTTCACATTTGGGCTTTGGATATTAAAGAAGTTTAGAACGAGGTTGAATAACTAAAGCCTTTACCAACTGTTAAGGCTCCCTACTTAACCTGTATTGCTTCTTTATTTGAACATGTGAAAAGCTTCAAATCTATTACACGCTTCAGGCATAGAGAGAACAGTTTTTTCTTCCTTTGGTAAAGGCTAATAGGAAAAGCTGTGGCTAAAATAGGTTAAGCTGATGGATAGCTCCATATCCCTGCTACATTTAATTTTTGAATGGCCTCTGAGAAGTAATAGGAAAAACAAAACAGAGGCTTCATTGTTAAACGAACTTGTTGGTTGATTTTTCTTCCCCACTGCTTTCCTGGAGCTGCCTTAAATTATTTATTTTGAAGATTCCTGCTTTGTCTGGTGTTAGATGTTTTTGCTAAAGTTGTATTGACATAAACATCTGCACAAATCTCAGTTCAAAAGAATATTTAGTTGAGGGAATTGTTAGGGAAACAGCTGCCAGCTGACATCCTGTTCTGCTGGGCTGGGGAGGCTGGCGTACACCTAACATTTTTCCTTTCTGCCAGTTGCACACAGACAGCTGAATTGGCCAGAAGTTGCATTTCACGTAGCATGGAGTGAAAGATTGGGCCAGATATTTTAGGCAATCTGAGTGTTACTGACTCCTTATTAATTCTTTAGTATGGCTTTGCTCACTCACTGTGACTATTCTTCATCCACAAAAATCAGGAATACATACAAATTCAAAAAAGGCATACAAGAACCCACAACATCCCTGTGCACACGAGCAAACAAATAATATGGGGGGGGAAATGAAGTTGTTAACATAATTGTTGGGTTTAGTGTAGTTTCTGTCTTGTCAGTGTCTATCGCCAGGCAGAGTCAGAAGAAGCATGCTAACTGCATCGATTGTTTTTCACTATCAGTTATAAGGGTAAAATTACAGTTTTCTTAAGCAATGACATTTTCTTTTCCTGACTGCTTTATAAGCCCTCGCTCCCAATGGCCAAAAGTATATAAGGGGATACCATAGGTTTGGGGGGGGAGTGAAAGGGGAAGAGGAGATTGCTGTTTTCCCCTCAGCTGAAGAAGATGAAGAAACAGCAGCCCTGGGTTTTGTGCATGTATTACAATGCCAGGAGAACATTCTGTTTTCACTGATGTAATGGTGGGAGTTGTCAGGAAGATGCATCAAGCACTTTTGCTCTAAACGCTTGTTAAATCCAGGAATTTGATGGTGCAAGAAATACAACACCTCTGTTATTAGATTTCATATTTTATAATGTATTACTGTTGTATGCCTCAGACAATGGCAATTTTGTCTAATGCACGGAGTGAAGGGCAAGGATTTTATATAGACCTAGATGATAATTGCCCCATAAAAGTTTCAGTTGCAGCTAGGGTAGTGCTTAATGCTTAACAGATGAAAGAGAGAGAGCTAGAGGGAGAGATGGTGTCTATCAATGTCTCTTAAAGGGTAACAGGGCAATATGTTTGTGTTTAGTTTTCAAAGCTCAAAATGATGAGAGGAGATATACAGCTGTTAGATAGTAAAGTATTCATGGGTTATATATGTCTCTGTCACGAATGACATTGTACAAAAAATTTGTTCTTTGTATGCTGTGTTGATGAAACAAAGATAAAACTCATATCATTCTGTCCAGATTATTTTTATTTGTCCATTCTTTCAAGTAGGGTTAAAGGTCTGCCTCTTAAATTCATACTTAGGCATCTAAACACATGCCATGTTTTGGTCTTGGTTTTCAGCTTTTGTAAATCATGTTGAGTACCTGTATCTGACAATGTAAGCTTAGAGATAGCTGTGGGTTACATGTGTTTTACTGGTGATGGACGAATTTAGGAAATTAATTTTCAGAAATGTGCACTTACCGAAGCAGGGCCATATCAGATAATGTTTGATAATGGAATATTATTTAGATCTCTAAATCAAAACATTCACAGTAATATTACTTCACAGAATCAAGCTTGTTTGTTGGTTATTATAAAACCAGGCAATAGCCAAAGAAATGCTGAGTGTTGGTATCTCTTGACAGAGGTAAAGCATTTGTTGACAAAATCATTCACAATCCATTCAAGATTATATTTTAGCCACTCCAGACCTTTCTTCTCAGAGCTGGCCTCTCTCTTTGTGACGTGTCAGTGCTCTAACAGTTGTACTACCACCTGTGTGGTGTGACAGAGGTTGGAAGGACCCCAAACAGTGAAGTGACAGCAGAGTCTCAGAGGGAAGAGAAAGAGGTTGACACTGATTACTTAGGGAAAAAAAATATTGTGGCATTAATTACTGTCAACTAAGTAATCTTTCTCCAAACACAAACTCCACAGAGACTTGCTCAGCTTGAGGTTCCTTGGTTTAATAACAGAGAAGAAGAACCGATGCTTTGCTGCTCACCTTCTATCTAACTGCAATAACTGTAGCAACCCTGATATGCACTGCTACACACCATACACAGCATTTCCTGGAAGTTACAGTTTATAATTTTTTCTGTTATATATTTTTTTATTTATTCACAATTTTTCTACACATCTGAAAATGAAGAGTCCTTGCAATCTCYTTTGCCTGTTTATAACTTCGCTGAACTTTCAGGTCAAGGAGGACTAAAGAAATTCAGAAGAATTTTTCTGAGATAAATTAGCAGGCTTAAGGAGGTAAAGATTATATTTTGCTAGTTAAGCAGTGAACGAGCTGCTTAATGGTTTGTTTAGTGATCATGTTACTAAAAGATATGTGAGAAATTAACTGTCCACTTACAAGTAGTCAGAGAAAAAATCGTGAAAATAACAGAAGAAACAACCCTTAAGCACTGGAGAATATTTTTTTACAAAAGCAATGAAAAGCAAATGAAAGCTGTATGCCAATCATCTAAAACAGGCAATGCTCTAGTATTTGCTGACCAGCTGTCAGCAAAGTATACTCTTTGTTTGTCTAAATTATGAGGAGCTTAATAAATGAAGCAAAATTAAATGATGCAGTCATTTTCTTTAGAAAATGAGCTAGTGAAGTAATAATATATTGCAGTTGTATACTGTCTATACCTATACTGATAGACAACTATTATTCTAATGCAGATGAGGAGACCGAAGAATAGGTACAGAGGCTAAATAATATGCCATAGGCCAATAGGATTAAATCCCAGACCTTTGTGGACAGAGTAGAATGGAATGATGCATTGCACTTAGGTCTGATATGTAATTGCCAGAAAACAAAAAAAATATCTCTGCATGTTTTGTGGGTGTTCTGCTCCCCCACTTTCAGGAGAATTTCCTTAAGGTCTTTATGATGTACTTTAAAAACCTTGTTCTCAGTCATCTTTGATCTTTATGGAAGGACTTTGAGCTAATAAGTAACTTAGAGCTGAAATGTTCAAAAAGTAGCAATAATGGTTGTTTAATGGTATGACTTTGTACCCTTTACCTGACAATGCCATGAGCTATCTGACAGCAACACATTAAAGCAGTTCTGACTCTGCATCTCTAAGCAATATTGGGTTTTGGACCACGTCCTTGAGCTCTGAGTCTGAAAGTTCACATGCTAGCAATGAGCAATTAATACGGAGGAATTCAGAAGCTGGTGAGAATATTGTCACAGCTACATGCTAATGCATTAACTGGCTAATGAGCACAAATCTTCAGATCTAATCCAACTACTTTAAGTAAGTCTTATCTAAAAAGGTTAAACTAAAAAAAAAAAAAAAGACCTAGAAACTGGTGCCTGCATGTGACGCGCCACTAGAGGGTTGCCCAGGATGCTTTCGGATTCCAGTTAGCTGCACTGAACTTGAGAGATCGTCATTTGTCAAGTGTGACAATTTATTAGAGCTAAGAGGTTATAACAAAGCTAGAAGTATAGCAAAGCTAGAAATGTAATGGAACTGAAAATATATATACATATCAGAGCTCTACAGTTCAATCACAGGTGCACAGTATAGCAATTGCTCTTGCCCTTTCTTTGAGGGCTGCCCCTCCAGGTAGAGTTTTCCCCAAGTTCTCAAACAATGGGTGCACGGTGCAGCGACCACTCTTGCCCTTTCCTTGAGGGCCTCCCCTCCTGTAGAGTTTTCCCTGGCTTCCACGCTGTTGACATCAGGGGCATCCCTGCTGACAGATGGGTCCTTGGGTCTGCAGGCCAGCTGATGGTTGGTCCAAGTCCACACCCAGGTATGTGGCTTACTCACTTTTATACGCAGTCWGAACAGTGCCAGCCCACAGTCACACAAAAGCCGCTTGGCTCTAGTCAGTGGCAGGGTGCACATCAGCAGGTGACCTGGTGCTCAGCCCACAGCCCTGCTCGGTGGGTAACAATGTGCCATTTACAGGTTGTTCTGCGAGGAATGGCTCCGCAGCACCGAGATGTCTATGGTGTGGGTCTGCCTGTCACTTCGCCTTTGTTGAGACTGGTCAATCATGGGGTTGGTGGAGGGTGCGCCCCCAGGCTGCAGCAACCCCACAGTGTGGTGGCTCCAGCTGTGGTGCACCCAGGGTTCATTAACTCTTGGGGAGCACCCCAGAGCAAACCCCTCTTTTAGGCACTGCACCATCTGGAGTCCCAYGCTCGCCTGTGAGGCACCTGTCACTGCACAAGGAAAAGCATTAAATAACTTCAAAGATTATCTTCCTTCCTCCACAACCCACTCTATTAAAAACCAAAATATGACACATTATTTATGATATATGCTTTAAAAGTGGACCAATGGAAAGTCTGATCCATTTAAAACAACCTGAGTTCCTTGGGGAGGAGGCTAGCCTAATATTATTGAACACCTGTATCCTAAGATGCAATATTCTATTTATACTGGTCTAGGATTAGGAAATTGTAGCATTCACTCCTGTAATCAAGTAGGCAAACTTAAGWCATTGTGTTGCACTTTGCTGTGTATTACAGTTTGATTCTGGGTGAAGCTTATCTGGATGCTCACTTCTCCCGCACACACACACTTTTCAAGGAAGACCTGTCTCCACTGTGCACTCTCCATATCCTTGGCTCTCCAGACCCAGAAGATGGTTTGTAGATAGTGATACTCTGTGTTGCTTGGAACAGCAGCACAGTTTACTGTTTTCTGCAGCATTTTCAGCCTCTGCCCCAGGAACAGGTGAAAAAAGTGTTGGATTCCCACAAGATGGTGCACTACAGTCCGCTGACAAGCAGGAAGGGTCAGATGTTACAGGAATGTCTCAGATAACATATTAAGGATTTGGTGTGCAATGAGTTGGTCAGCATACAAATAACTGATCTGTTTTCTTGAAATAACAGATCTTTGTATTAGGAAATTCTGCTGATATAGATGCTATCTAATCACAGGGGACTTTTCACTTATTTGCATGCATGCAAATATGCTCCTACAAAGTTATTGACAAACAGGTTTTAGGAGACAAGCCATGATTCAGACTTTGATGCTATACTGTCAAAACTGCCCAAAAGTTGCATCTGGATTATTAATATATTCACTTGTTTGTTTCATTGAAAAAAGAAGAGTGCTTTTGAATATAAACAACCCATATGTTATGTATATAAATATATATATGCTATAAACATACATCTTTATGTAAAATAAATAGAACAAATAATATATGAAAGGGTTAAACTGGTCAAAAAATGTTGTAAGGTTGGTAAACGCTTCATTTTTCACAGATGCCATCTAGAAGCCATGAGATGCTTGTGCGGGAAGGAGTGCTGGGTCATCAGGCATTAGCACCTGAAGGGGAAGAGGAAGTGACAGGACAAGGAAAAGATTCTTCTTGAAGCATCCCTTGATTTTCATTAGAAGAAAATAATTAGCAATGAGGGTAGTAAACATGATAGGAGGAAGAGAGCTAGATAATTACAAGGGATTAAGGATTTTCTGGAGAGATGCCACTGACTAGAATAGCTTCTTCAGTGAATATTGGTTTGGACAAAGCTCAGGGAATACAAATTCAGGAACTCTAAGTGGTTAAGCAAAAAGATTCAGACCCCAAAAGACGAAACATGGGTGTTAGTTTTGCTCTTAAGGACTTGGACATTTTTCTTTCATTTAGTGAATGACAGTCAGGATCCTTTTTCCTTATGAATAATGCATCTGTCTTCCTCAGTTTGAGTAATCCACCACAAAGAGATAGGCAGAATTTTTTATTGCCTTATTTCTTAGTGGTAGGTCTTTAGTGTTCTCCTAAAATACCCTAGTAAGGTTTATCTGATCTGTGATGTGATTTGGACAAAAGCACAGGTTTCTGAGTTATCTGGGGTGTCCAAAATAATGATTTGCACATCCATGCAAAAGCCATAAGATTGTTTTGCCTGAAATATGGTCCTTCTGTAGATCTAGCTCCTGTGCAAATTTATCTGGTTAAAAGTTTAGACACTCAAAAACTCCAGTCTGTTGTGCATTCTTAAACATTAAATTTGTCTTGAATTCTCCGGAAGGTTTTGTCTAGAAATAAGGACAGAATAAAACTGAAGGAAAGGCTTCTGTGCTTGGTCTCTGTTGCTGATTATTTATTTTTATATTAATAGTATTGATGGCAACTGTGTGTGATGTTTGCTGCAGAGAATCCCAGCCTGTGAAGAACAACTAGTACATAGCTCAACTTGAATTTAATTATCTTTTCCTATTGAAGTAGGCAAGAAGGTCATCAATATGCATCACAAAGTATACAGCACAGTACAATAGTAATTTCTGAAAAGGTCAGGGTTTTTTTTTTTGCAGTGTTGTTGTCAAGTTCTTCACAAATCAACAAAAATGATCATCATAACTGATCATCAAAAAACTCCTAGTGCAAAAGAAAAAAAGGATATCAGTTAGAGTGAGAATTTTTCCTGAAAATAAGGAAACTAATGAGTAAGTTCATTCTAATTAAGGTCTGTGAAGAATTAGCTAATGAAAAGGCAAGGATCTTTTTTTTCCTGTCACTCTGTACACATTCTATAAATCTTACCTTGTTGAAAAACTTTCTTACCTAGAAAGTTTTTAGAAGTCACATTTCCCATAGGAAATGTCAGCTGCTCCAGCATAGCTTGGACTGCCCTTTGGGGATTTTTAAGTTCAGACTGGTTGTGCCTCAAGCTTACGGTCAAGCTTATTTTTCAAGAGGATTGATGGCAGGGGACTGCTGGGAAATTGCTTTCTTCTTCCTTTCCCAATCAAGGATACAGAACCACCTGTCATTTAGAATAATTTCCCATAAAGTACCTTTGGAAACTAGATGAATAATAGGCAGGGAAGAATAGCTAGGATTTTACATTGTGCATATATAAGTATTTTTAGAAGGCTTTCTTTTACTTTCTCTGTCTTAATGAAATCATACGTGCATTGGGTCTTTTCCTTAACATGGGAACTTGAGGCCTGACTGCTACATCTGTTTGTACATCTCGGTCATGGGGTTCGTACTATTCAAGGTCTTTGGTTGATCATGTATTATTTCATYTGCATTAATAAATATCATTAACAAATAAAGTTGTGATTAGAAAGAAAAGATTGTCTGAAACTTCACGTATTGATGCTGTTAGTATAAATCCTGTGTGCTGAGAAATCAGTCATGAAGCAGTGGTAAAATGGCAGTTTATTTGCTTTTCAAACTCAGTTATAAATTTCCTTGCTAATTGCTTATTCCTGGAAAACCAACATTACAAATCTGATTAGGAGTTTGGTTCATCATATTTTTAAGCAATATAATGCCTGCTGGGAGGTCCAGTCTCGGCCAGATTTCTATGAAGTGCTTTGTACGAAACTTTATGGGCACTTTTGTGTGGTTCTCTTTGCACTGGTGCCAATTCCCGCACGTACCCAGAGGCTGCCTGCCTCTCGCTGGCCTCTCTCTGTCTGTGAGCTGCTTGGGGAACAGTGTTTGTGCATCCACAGTTCAGGGGTCTGACCTTTCGAAAGCATACCTGTGAAAATACAGTGTGGAGGTGGCTGCATTTCAGTTTTTAGCTGTTACAGTAGAGCAAGCAAAAAACAAAACCAAATGCAAACTCCTTAGAGGCCTTGCTTATTGCAAGCTTTTTTAGTTAGTGGAATAGAAGTGAGAGCTGGCTGAATCGTATCATCATTTGCCTTTGACTCAGAAAGCAGACATATGTTTATTGTTATTTGGCTAATAAGGCAATACATCCTGGCACTAATTTTGTGGGTAGGAATGCACTAGACGATAGTGGTATTGTGGTAAGATCCTTGAAAGGTTTGGCTGTTCTGACACCACTAGTTTTAATAGATATTTATGTAGTTACTGTGTTACTATTAATGTGGMAGTAATATAAAAGAACTGATGTTTTACTAATAGACCTCCAAATACATTGCAGGGCACACAATAGCTGTTAATGAATATGGAAATAAGTATAAGGAGGTGGGTTTGGAACGTTGTCCAGCATCCTATCTTTAAAAGACACCAGTTGGCTTAGCTTGCCAAGCCAAGGGGACTCTGAATATGAAAAGGATAACTAACTGCTAGCAAACTTTTCCTTTTCTCATAAAGGCCATTTTTATCTTTTTTAATTTTTCTGAAAAAAAAATGTTATTTTTGTAAACATTTTAGTGACACTGGTCAGAGCAGGACTAGGCAAAAGTCATCTGCACCTCGTTTAAAGTCAAATCTGGCCATCAGCAGTTGATAAATAATTTCATTATACAAAGTGATGTTTATTCTAGCTGATAAATTGCAGGCTTTAGTAGATCTCTGTTACAGTATTATAGAAAAAAGCATGTAAATTAAGAAGGCATGGATGTGTCATTCATATGTTTCTGAGGCAACAAATAATTGTTATTACTACTTTTGGACTTACAACTAGTTAAGAAAGCTGTAATTATCAGTATAAGGTATATAAAACAACATTTCTGCAAAGTTTAGTAGACCAAAAGGTCTATAAAGGGGAATATGAGGCAAAAGATAATTTCTTTAAACTCTTGTATATACATTTGCCACTTCCCTATGCCATCTGGGAAATGTAACAAAAGGCAGAATTTGATGCTGTCACTGATTTCTTGATTAACTGTTGCCAAAATGTGACAACAAGGAAAGAATAAAATTGAAATGACTTATTTTGCTTGTAGGTTTCTTCCTTGCAGCGAGGCTGAGATCTTAGCACAAGATTAAAGGTAAAAATAATGTCTAGAGCTGTGGAAAGGCATAAAACAGTCAACTGTTTAATCAGATATATTCCCAGAATCTTCATTTAAAAAGCTTTGTTTTCACTGAAATCACTTCACTGATCATTGAAAAAGACTAAACCCCCCAAATTCCTGTTTTAAGTCTTCAAACTATAYATTCTTCTGCATTTATGTGACTATTGGGATATTTAGAAGAAAAGATTAACATTTTACTATGGGTCATTGCAGAGGGTTTGAGAAAGGAGGTGCACTATGTCGTACCAGTGCCATGAAGGGTAATTCTGACTTGAATCTGTTTCCTAGCTTTTCATCCTCTTTAGACATCCAGCAGCTTAGGTGGTGGCATGCATCCGGTCACTGCAGAAGAGAGCAGGGCGTGCTCGGAAAGCATGTCCAGTCTGCCCAGCTCGGGGAGAGGCGGGGAAGAGGGGTGGGTTGCTGCAAACATGCTCCTGAGAGAARGGGGGAAAGGAGGTCCCGCATGTGGGCGCCTGCCAAGGGGTGCACCCCTAGCCTGGCGACACCGGGCTGGCCCCGTGGGTGCGTCAGTCCCCGCACTGCAGCGGTATGCACGGGTGTTTGGGGTGTAATGGCAGTGCACTGATGAAGTGGCTGCTGAGCCTTCGTAGCCTCTCCCTGCAGCGCGGTCCCCTCAACTCTAGTGGCAGCACGAGCAGGTGGGTCACAGACAGCGCTTACTGGGTCACCTGTGGCATCACACTGATGCAGTAATGCCGCCTGCAGGCGCAAGAAGCGGCTCAGTCCCTCCGGCCTCTCTCCAGTCATGCAGCACCCACAGGCTCTCTGAGGGCTGACACTAGTTTTAAGAGGAAAGACCTGGACTCAGGTTCAAAATACGGAAAGGAAAGGGCGAGGAGCTAGCATGGAGCTTGGGGGTCCAGCGTATACTGCTGCTTTCRTGCTGGGGGCCTTCGCAGGCCTTCACAGTTTGATTTCCTCCTGGGTGTCGGAGGAAGCAGCACACCTAAACTTGTCCCCTGGAAGCTCAGATGCTAACGGTGAAGCCGTGCAAACGTAAAGGCCACCGACGCTGTGCAGGTATGATCCCACAGGGCTTCTTGCTCTTGTTAATCCCATGGTGAGATGAGGGTTTTCTTGAAATCTGTGCTCTCCTCCCCTTTTTTCTAAACCTAGTTGGTGTTATTTTAACAGAGGTTTAAATAATGTGTAATTAGTTCACTCTGAAAAACTTGAGATTAATTCTTTGTTACCTAAAATTGTACTTTTTTGCCAAACACCCATGGGAACTAGGTAGTAGAGCTGTGAAGAGGTGGCCTACCAGTGGTGATTCTCCTCCTTCATATTTTGAATTTTCAGGATATGAACTAGATGGTATATTAATGAAGTGGAGGAAGGAAAGAGCATTGTTGTCTAAAATGATATAAAAYATGTTAGTAGGCATTTTATTCTCATGAATTATTTACCTGACTTCTAATTCTGTGGGTAGATTTTTACAGCCATTGAAGTTGTGGTCGGACGATGTATACATACATTGGTATTGGTATTGGTATATAGGCAAGTGTTAAATACGGAATAATAATGGAAGGATTGCCACTTTGGACACTGTTATTCCTTTATTCTGTTCTCCTCCTTCCTTTTTTAAGTTCTGCTCTCACTTGTATACTAGCAGTGTTTTGGAAAGCAAAACAACACTTCTACATAGCAAAATGATAGACACTTCATTTTCCCTGCACACACAGGCTCACAAACACATATATACGTCTGGGAATGAAAGTTAATTTTAGTCTTTTAAAAGTTGTTGTCTCAAAATTTTTACATGAAGATACCCACTTTGCTCTATACTTTTGCAGAAAAATCTGAGACTGTAGTACTAAGTATCCAAAAATCAGCTCTTGTTGTAGGCAGCTGACCTTTAGATCTAGGTCTTCCTATACCAAGTCTTGAGGATAAAATTTTTCAGGAGCTGTTGAAGTCTATGCTTAAAAACCTCTTGTCATCCTGTACTAAGTATTTCTTTTTTTGAATCTTCACTATACTAAATAGGCTGAATTGAAAAATATAGATCCTAAAAAATGTGAAAAAATGCTGACACAGTATTTTTTGTAAGGGGAACGGGGGGAATAGTAGAACACCAAAAGCTTGGAAAACCCAGAAGTAATTCTAGACGCATGGAGCAAGCATATTATGTATGATGCATACAGGGGGGGAAAGGGGGGATTTGGGGATACTTTTGGCAACAATGTGGAAAATGCAAGACAGTGTTGGAAGTTAGTTTTTTTGCAGCTATAACTTACAATTCAAAATGTTTGAAATGGAGAATTGTTGGCCAAACCAAATAGTGGAGACGAAGTGAGATGAGCACAATAAATATAATTAATAAATTCAGTAACAGTGGGGAGAGTCATGCACAATTAGTGCGTGTCCAGCACTTGACTCTGCACAGACGGCTGAAGCTGACAGGAGAGATTCTTGGGAGCGGTCGGGTGTCAGGCGTCCTGTTAATTCCCTCAGATTAATTCTTTCACCTTCTGCACCTTCATTGACCACATCATCTGCTCCATCTGGCAGAGCCTGCAGTGCTGATTGTAGAGACTGTTTCAGCATGCTTTTGTTTTTCTTTTTCCTTTGTACTTCATGGCTTATCTAGTGGCTTATTGCCAAGTGCTAAACCTAGAGGCAGAAAAATATGGATATTAACATGGCACAGACTGTGAAAATGAAAATCCATGTCTGCTGTGCAAAATCTACATTAATATCATAGTCAGTAGAATATGATAAATGAGTGCTCTGTTTCATTTACCTTTCTGTGTATATTTTATTCCCACTGTTGTTAATAGAAATTACACATGCAGATCCAGAGAAGGATACGCCAGAACTCTTACTAGCTAGATTATGCAACCTGTTCTCTTTTTGAAAACTTTTTAGTTTTAAGTTGCCACTCATCACCCATCTTGAGTTGTAGACCAAGATGTATGTGTCCATGAAAGGAATTTTAATGATAAAAAAGCATTACAACAGTAGCATTTCTCTATCCCAATGTTAGGTACACTTCGAGTTAGTTGTGGTCCTCTGATGCAACCAGACAACCTCTATGGGGTCACAAGTCTCACAGCAAAACCTCATAAAGGCAAGAGGAGGACACAGCTACATGGCCAGGCTAACTCTGCATCGCTGCTTCTTGGGGACTAGGCTGGTCTGGGCATGAGCTGTGCTTCACGTAACCCAGCAAGCTTGGTCCCAGCAGCTTCCTCTTGATATTTGCAGTAGCTTTTGTGCCAGATGGGTTCCAGTGCCTGTCTTATGATGCCCCACAAAGGGTACTACACTTGGTCAGCACAAGAGGAGCAGCTGGTCTGAAGGCCACAAGCTGGCCATCCTTGCTATGTGCTTTGTGAAAGCACTTGTTGGAATAACAGGGAGTAATAGGACTGAAGCACTGTAATATGAAGCTTCAGTTACATTATATGCTCTTTGAAATGCAAAAGGAGAGTAACATTATAATCCCATGCCATATTTTATTATTTTTATATCTCCTTTCTTGTTATTGTATAGTATAAAATAGGACAGACTTTTTTAAAGGTTACCACCACATTTTGCAATTAGAGTAATTTCAATATTAAAAGGACATAGAGATAATATATTTTATTATTGCATAATTAACCAGAGTGTTCTGTAGAGAATGTTAAATCTCTCAGGGATCATTGTCCACCCAAAACTTAGCTAAATCTTGGGTATTTCTTGCACAGCACAGCATAGAATAAGATTAACCAAGCAGACACCTGACCTAAAAATAAGGCCCTACTTTCTTGCTTCAAAATGCATGTGAGTCCTGCTGAAGTCAGAGAATAGGCCAAGGCCGCTTGAGTTTGCTTTTACATTCTCTTTTGTAGAACAGTCTTACCCTGACTTCAGTTCTTGTGAGTATCTTAGTAGACCGATTGTTTTCAACAGGCTTTCTTATCTGAATAGCAATTATTTCTGTGAATAAGCATTTGTAGTGCTGAGCTCTTAATCGGTACTGCACTTGCCAAGTGTTAATAATGCACAGTGTGTTCTACATGAAGTTATGCTGACATTTGCCCTCAGCCATACTATAAAACTCCTCCTTTGCAAGTAGGCAAGACAATGTGCTATTTTCTATGACTTGATTTACCCTTTTTAGCTTTTTACAATTTTCTAAAGTGATACTTAATCTTAACAAATATTAGCTGAAGCCTTCCCTAAATTGAAAGGATCACTTCAAGAAGGTGATCAGTGAGGAAAAGCAAACTGGCCTTTGKCTTTCTCCTGCACTTTCTAGGAGTCATGTTACTTCATTCTTCAATTTTCTGTTGATTCCCTGATTAGTTTGGCTGGATGGAAGTTTTGAATCAATGTGATCTGTGGACAATAGCAACTCCAACTCCAAATTTAAAGTTTCTGGTTTGCACTCATGTCCAAGATGCTGGCTGCTTTCAATATTGCCCTTGGCAGAACTGTGTCACTCACAGTTTGTCAGTAAATAAATGGGATGATCAATAGTCCTAGTCATGGCTTTTATAATTATATCATGAATCATTTAGGAGTAAGGATAGTCCAGATCTCTCAAATGGATGTATTTGGGCTAAGTCCGTTCTGTTCAGCAATATGTTAAAGGTAATAGGTGAACTTTTAATTAAAGAATCTAGTGAATCCAGATCTTTCAGAATATATTAAGGATGGACTGTACAGTGTGTGTGACTGAGGAGCACTTACTGCTCAAGCTGTGACAAGTGTAGGGAAATCTGACCCATTAAAGTATGAAGATTGCTTTTTTGTCTGTGCTGGAAGAAAGAATTCTCTTGTTTCTTCCTTTCTACCTCCAGGGTTGTGTTTTTATATTCTCAGTTAGTCTGACTTAGCTCTGATTTACTCACAAAAGAAATTACTAGTGATCTTGCTTTGATTTTTCCTCCCCTTTATTTGTAGTAGCATTGATTTTTACATTTTTTATTCAAAGACAAGTCAAATTCTCTGAAGAATGCTGAGAGAAAAGGAGACTAAAAATTCTACTATCTGGATATTTTGAAGTCCTTGTGTGAGATATCACTATGCCTCGTAGCAAATATCAAAACTGTGATGACTAGTTATATTGTTCCATGAGACATTGAAGGGGAGATCAGTTTGGGTTCAAAAGCTAACAATTTAATAAAGACAAAGACAGATAACTCGGTTTTCTCTGTCAAATCCAGTACTTTTTTTCCTTTTTTTTTTTTAATAATCATACTTTTCTATCTGATGCACTGAATTTAAGGCAATTAAAAACCAATAAGGTGGTGATTTTTAACACTGTCAATTTAGAGGCTGCTACATTTTTCTAATGACTGCTGACTGCTTGCGTAGCTAACCTTACTTTTTCTGAGAAAAGGTGTGCTTTTGTTAATTATCTCTTGAGAACCACTTGGATGAAATTCATAGAGCTTCAGTACCCACAGACCACAAGTTAAAAAAACTATGAATTAAGTTAGTTAGCTGAGCTAAAACTAACATGAGTCATTTACATGGAGTTTAGAGCTTAGTAATTTTTCTTGGGAGATAGAAGAGGACATGGCATGATATTCATAACATCATAATAAATCTTATCGTGTTTTCTGTGGAATAATTTAAGATCGTTTAAGGCTGTGGTTTCTTATCCAGCCTACCTCTGTTTGTCTAGTTATCTTTGGAGACTAATAAGCTCTCCCATGTTCTCACAGAGGACTTCCTTATTAGTTTGCAAGGTGGGGTGACAGAAATCTCAAATATTTTATTACATTGGTTTTGAGCTAAAGAGACTGTGTTCATTGACCTGCTAAGACATTAAGATCTGGCATAAAGTTTTCAGTTGGATTGGTTGGAGTTTTGCTGTTAACACATATATAATTCTCACTTTTTTTTATTTTAAGGGAAGTTTGTATTTTCAGTCTGAGCTGTCTTTATCGCACAGTAAGAGAGTAAGCTGCTTTTACTTCCAACATACAATAAAGCACAGGGAGTTAAACTGTGCTTTTCATCAGGGATTGTCAAGTAGGTACTGCTGGATGCAAAACAGCTTTAAAGCTTAATGTCTTTATTACGGAAAAATATAATTTTAAACTCAAAAGCTTGTATGGAGCTTTTAACAGTTACATGCTTCTATGTTCATGTGACAATCTGTACCACAAACATTTATGCAATTATCTAGAAGCGTATGTGACTTAAAGATTAAAATCTCACCTAAATGTTTGTCCAGTCCTTTCTTTTAAATAAAAAGTGGTTTAGTAAGTGTCATTAGGAAGTAATTACTAAAAAATTGTTAAAGAAATAAATGTATTCAAGGATGAGCACTTCTATAATAGAGCAAACTATGAAATTCCTTGCTSTAGTCTCTTTGTATATATAAATGAAACTTAATTTATAGCAGGTTTCAGTGCTTGCTTGCTGAGGATTATATGCTTTTTCCTCTTTCAGCCTAAGATGACCAGGCAGGATATGGCAGTGTATTTAGAGTTTGGGGCAGCTTGCTTCTCTATTTTGTGTATTTGTAGATATCTCACAGTGCCAATGCAGTTTAGGGACAGCTATAGGGCAGCACAAATGGATCTTCTCACTTTAACTGCAATTTATAATATATATTAAAATATATATAAAGTAACTTATGACTGTTAAATATTGAGAAAGTATTAGTTTTGATGAATAAAATGGTGACTATCATTGACTCGTCCACACTAGTGAGAAAAAGCCTGGACAGTTTGTTCTAGCAGGGCTAGCTCTGGGCATGGACAGAGAGGGCAGCCGAATGCCAGGGGCACCCATAGCTGTGCTTTCTGCTTGGCATCCGTAGCTGTGCTTTCCGCTTTGCCCGCGCTGCAGCCGGGGGATGTGGAGCTCCGCTAGCCACAGGACAGGTGGTCCCGGGGCAGCAGGAGCAGCAAGCCCAGCGCCAAGGCTTGTTTCCCTTCCCCCTGACACCCCGGCTGAGCCTTCCCCATTCCAGCGCCAGACCTCGCAGTATCGATGTGGCAATGTTCAGCTTTGCGCTAACTGCCAGCAAGCTTTGGGCTGTTCCTGACCCTGTCCTGGGAAGGTGATGGTGAATGGCAACACATTTGCAATTATTATGTAGCTTAGGTCAGTGAAAAACCTCTTACAAAATTTATAACTTAATCTTTTTTTCCTGTTTCTCTTGTTTCTCGGAAATACATGTGGGCATATAAGGAGAGAAAGGATAGYTGGATTTGAACATACCCTGGGAGTCAGAATCCCATTACAGACCAGTTTAATCATAGCTGTACCTGAACATTTTCTTCCATGTTTTTCTTTTCTTGTTCCCTTACACACAGAGCTCAACACTGACTGCTTCCCCTCTGCACTGTAAGATTGAGCTCCTTTTAGTGCTTGTGACTGCTTGTAGAGAAAGCTCATGATCCCGGGAAAAGGGGCATGGGTCCCCTCCATGAGCCAAAGTTGAGAATTATGGAGTGCTATTAGTGGTGAGGTTCTGCTCACACTGTTTTGTCCTTCCTTCTCTACCCAAAGCACAGATTATACTTGGTCTGAGATGTGGGACTGTATTATGCACACCCTTAGTGGAGGTCCATAGAAGAGAGACAAACTTGCATATAGTCTGTTAATTTTCTGTGCAAGATTTGCTCTCCAGTCAACATAGGATTTGGGGTTATTTTTTGGAAGGTTTTTTTTTTCATATTTATTATGCAGGGAGCAGTAATGGCCTAATACTAAAGTAATTATATATTTTTCTGTTTTACATATATGTATATAGTACATCAGATTGTGTTTTTGAGAAATTCTGATGTCTTTTGATTTCTGCATGATTTTCAAATTTTGCAGTGGTAGGTTCTGTATTACAGTAATTCTCTCCCCCCTTTGCCAGCCCCGTGTGGATTTAGCTAAGTTGCATGTTGTTAAAATTTCCCATCGGCAGTGAGCATTGTGCTCAGCTGAGTTTGGCAGCAGCAGCTAGAAAACCCTCCACAAACCTCCAACCCCGAGCAAGTCCCATTTGTTTTGCTCCAGCATGTGTTTTGCTCAGCACCGCACAGGTTCTAGGGGAGCGCAAGACAATTCAGGGCTTGAGAACTGAGACATGAGTGCCAGAGATTGGGTACTCAAAGTGAAGCCCTCCACTCAGGGACATTTCTGCATAAACAATATCACTGATACATGCCTGAGGCAAGGGCAAAGTCCAGTTTTCCTGAATACCTGTTTTCATCTGCTGTAGCATGTGGTTAGGTGAGTCAGGCAAGCCAATGCGGTAGCCTGCCAAAAGGCCACTTTGAGTCCTTTTCCTCCTTCTCTCCCCTCTGAGTTTGGCTGCTTGGTCCAGGTGCCTCCTGTCCATTGGCTCGTCTCAGCTGATTTGGCTCTTTAAATCACCAAAAAGTCAAACAGCCCTGCCAGCTTGGCAAGGTGACTTGACTGACTGAGGGGTCAGACTAAAACTAGAGTCAGCGCCAGAATGGGGCAGGACCATGCGACCAGGAGGAGGAGGGGGAAGGATCGCTCTTTTTGACAATAGTAAAGTGTTAGATCAGCTCAGCTATCTTGTCCAGTCCAGGCTCTCTTTTCACAAAACTACCTACTCCCTCATTCTCAACCTTTCTTCCAGCTTCTAGAGTCAATGGAGGAGGGATCTTGCAGGCAACAATTTTATTCAATGTCCAGACTGTATCCACTCACTGAAGATGCGTCTTTGTTGTGAAGGAGGTGATAGTGTGTGAATGTATGTATGTGAATGAGATGAGTAGGGGATTGGACCACATGACTTCCAGAGGTCCCTTCCAACACAAATTATTCTCTTAGTAATGATTCTAAGGGTTTCTAAGTTTGTTATGTAAGGTACTGATGACCCATTATATCTCTCTGATAAATCATGCTGGCTCCATTTGGTTTGCTTTGGAGCCATAATTCCTTTTAGTCTCTTATACTTTCTGCTGCTTTTGGTGATTGATATTTGCCTAAAAAAAAAAAAAAAAAAAGAAAGAAAGAAAGCAAAAAGGGGATTGGCCTGCAGTACCCTGTAATTGTGTCTTCTCACACTATGAATTGTTCACAATAATTAGTCACAGCAAAATTCTTCTCCACTGCAAGTCCACCAACTTCAGTGTTACATATTATTGATTTACCAGGATTATTAGATTGCACATGTCTGGCTCACTGAGTTATGGCTGTTGATGGAGTTTATCTGACAGATGTCCTGGCCATTATCCACATTCCTCCTGTTCTGAAAAATAGAGGACATGAGTCTGCAAGTCTGTCGAGCCAAGCCCTTTTGCAACCTTTAAGTTAATTTATTTTCGTGTATTTATTTTGGAAAGACATCAACAAAGTGAAGTTTGTGGTGTTGCTGACAGACTTATATGCCAAAATCAGAATATAAAGCTTTCAATATTGCCAAATTTTTTCATAGTCACAGCCTGATTAATTACATAGCTGCAGCACAGCTTAGTTCACAAAATGATTTGAGAAAAAATGTGACAAAAGTTTTGGAAGAAATAAGTAAAACTGAGGGTTCAAATGGGTAAATGACTATTCTCAATTCAAACCTGAAAGCTCAGCTGTTTTAAATCTTTGACTCAAATATGATCTTAATTTAAAAAGAAAGAACAGAAAACATGGAAAGAGAAAAACAAATTTTTGGCAGGAACATGACTAGACAGTCATTGGGGTAGAAGAAAAAAAAGAGTTCACTGTCTCCAAAATATGGCAGGATCTCACAAATGCCTCTAAAGTGTTCACTGTCATTCTTTTGAAGATGAATCTGCACAGAGGTTAGGAGTGGTGGGGAAGACTCCTCATAGACTAATGAATAAGTTATTTGAAGAAATACGTGTGTGTGCATGTGCGTGTGTGTGTGCGTGTGTGTAAAAGGCTAGAAAGGTCTTGTTCAGATTCATGTGCTTTTCGTYATAGTTCCTTTGTTGGGAGCCAGTCTGCTTTGGAGCCTGCACAGATGTTTTTCCTGCTATGCAGAAAGGAGGGAGGTTTTTGATACCTTACAAACACTGTTTGCTTTTACTGAACACGAGCTCCCTGTGTTGTTTGAGGGTGGAGGAAAGACTTATGCTGCTACAGACCAAGAGTCTGTGCTGAAAGCAAGGAGAAGGACTTATAAAACAGAATCTGCAGTACTGAATCAGCCCAGTGTTCGATCTTCCAGGATGGATCCCTTTGATGTTCAGACTGCTTCAGACCCCAGCTGCTGCAGACTACAATGTGAAAACCATTATAATGCACCTTACATACATGCTTTTTTTAATCTTAGAAGGTGTTGAGGTTCCTTTCCTAAAACATATCTCACAAGCTACTTATTCATGTCTTTTATACTTCTAATATTTCATTTTAGTGAGTCCTGTATTTGCAGCACAAACACATACAGGCATATATTGTCTGTTAAAAAAAAGAGAGAGAGAAAAGAAACCCTAAAGTTTTGATATTTGCCTCTTGTTCTCTGTAAGAGGAAAAAGGAAGCGTGCATAGCTGGCCAGTAGCTGTTATACAAGAATATTTCTTACAGTTTTTACCTTCCTGTTTGTACTAAAAGAAATATGCTCTGGGATAGAACATAACATCATAAAAATAAGTTAATACACATGCGAAAAAGTGAAACCTGGCACTTAAAGATCCCACTATTAAAACTCAAATATAGCATTACTTTTTCCTAAGCTCTCTAGGTTTTTGGGTTTTGTTTTTTTTGGTTTCTCCTTATCAAAACACTTGCTACATAATTACAGTTATTTTTCCTAATCTTTTTCTAACACTTTCAGCAACTGTCACATCTGCTTTATGAGAATCAGAATGAGGTCATCCAGTGGTCAAAATGAATATTTACAAGTTCTGATACAAAAATATAGACAGGCTGACATGGAACAAGTTCATTCTTAAGGCTCCATCTGAAATGCAGCAATAGGTGTATTTGAAAGACAGATATGGCATATCATTGTGTTCGAGGCCATTTCAAACACTGCTACCATCTCTGAAGTCTTATGTTACAATATTTCTGTACTGATCTCTACTTTCTCTTAATAAATGTATTCCTTTATTCACTTTGCTGCTTTGTGTAGGGCTAGACTTCATCCTTTAGTGGGCTTTTGTGAGACCTGCATTTTTTTTTTTTTTTGGTAAGATCAAAACCATTGCAAACACTGTACAAATGAGATGTAGTCACAATTGTTCTTTACAGTGTAGATCCCCTTCTTTTATCTGTGTTTATGTTCTGATCAGGGAGGTGCAGAGAATCTGCCTCTTCCAGTAAAGTTTTACAATTCCCTTTAAACCTAATTCCGATAATTCTTTATGTTTTCACCATTTTTAGGTTATTCTAAAACAATAGATTAAATCACAATTTCTCATAGTAATAAGGAAAGTCTGCCAATCTTTGTTCTTCATTTCCAGCATTTTAGCTGTCATCACACTGTCTGGAAAGGAGCTGCTATAAGTAGCAAAAGGGTTAACAGGAACTGAAAGGGCTGACACAAAAATGTACGAAAAAAGTAATTGCAGAATTGTTTTGTGGTAGGGAAGAAGAAGAGGTAGCTCTTTATAATCACAGTTAGCCCAGCCAGGGCATGTGTCATTTTGAAATAGAGTTAAAGCTGATGRCATAAGACAAACAAGGCATTTGGGGGCTAACATTATATTAGCCCAGCCTATGCTCTTTCATGTTTAATTGCTTAATTACAGTTTACTGTACATGCTAATAGCACAAATTCTGAATCATTCAGGCTAAAGCAATGCATGATGCTGTGGTGCGCACTGCATTTTTCCACCCTAAGTGGAATTCATTAATGTGCCTAGTCAAGCAAATGAAGTGATCTTTTGTGCCATTTGCTCTTGTTTCTTCCTAGTTTTTTCAACTGACTAGCGTCTTTTGGGGATAACAGCTTTGCAAGTAAAAAAGGAAGTGAATAACAAGTGAGCAATGGGATTACTTTTTGGTGTATTGAAAATGGCAGAAATATTGGCTACTGATACTGATTGATGCAGCATTTAGCAGAAAACAGCAGATTTCCGTTTTTCAAACACAGATCCCTGATTTGCCGACTATTGATTTCTGTTGGTCACTGAAGCATGCTATAGTTTTAACACAGCACTGAACTTCCAGCTAGTCCTTCAGGGCAGCGTTAACACCCTGTTGATGTTCAACAAATTATTTGTCCATTAATTAAACTGTTCATAATAAGTCAGT
Source organism: Apteryx rowi (assembly GCF_003343035.1). NCBI lineage: Eukaryota > Metazoa > Chordata > Aves > Apterygiformes > Apterygidae > Apteryx > Apteryx rowi. The sequence continues at coordinate 347,445 of NW_020450921.1, read as the reverse complement.
TCTTACCAACTTTTTTCCTTGTTTTCCTTGCTTTCCTTGTTTTTTTCTTTTTTCTTTTTCCCTTTTTCTTTTTCCTTTTTCCCCTTTTTTCCTCTTTTTGCCTTTTTTTACTTTTTTTGAAACAGAACACAAAAATTACATGGTTTGTTTTGAAGTTTTCATGATTTTATTTTCCAGTGAGTCTGTGATTTAAACATATATTATTTATTGCTACAATCAAAAAGCTAGACCAGTATTGGAGAAATACTTTTATAATATGTTAATAAACTCACCAGGTTTTGTTATGCTGGTATAAATCACGATATCTGCATGGCATATTACAAATGAGAGTTAGGATGGGATTTCTCTTTTTTTCAGTTCTAGTGATTTTTAAGTGCTTTGCTTGAGAACATCACCAGTAGAGTTCAAATTAAAGCTTGAATGTAGTCAGAGAGATAAATATTTGATAGATATTCATTAAAAATGTCACCAGCTGGTTGGGTTGATATGGGTGATGACTTCAGAAAGAAACGAGGCTCGTTAGCTGTGGAATAAGTAGCTGCTTCTTTCATCCTCATTAGTCCTTCAAGAGTGCCCTCATCAAGGGAAGAAGAGGACATAAAGGACAACAAGCTCATTCAAAACAGGCACAGAAGATAAAATGTTTCAGGAAAATCAGTAGTAAAACAAAATCTGACTCCAGTGGGACCAGGGTGGAAGCCAGAGCAAATGCAGAGATGATGGGTGGTTTGTCGCCATTGAGCCAGCTCCAGGACAGAACCTTGTTCCTTGCTATTCCCTGAGAGCTGCCTAATGCTTGTCCTCAGCCTCGGTCTGCGTTGTGCGCTGCCTCTTCATCCAAAGCAACAGCCTGAGCACTGCTGCTCTGCTAAAGCCCCAAAGATCCCGGGGCCAGTGGAGAGAGTGAGAGCTTGAAGAACATACCAACGAGCAGGGCAGGAAAGGAGGCTGAACCTGAGGGTGTAATTGTGGGAGGAGTGTGCCACTGCAATGTTTCAGGTGACTGATAAGCCTTAGAAGAGTTTGTATTTGTATCAGTATTTGGACTTGGGCTACAGCTTTTCTATGCTCTGTAGGTTCTTATCATATTGCTCTCTGGCCATAGGAAATGGAATAAAGTTTTGCACATGTTTATCCCCTCATCTTTTTCTGAGGGGGAAAGCACCCATGTGTCTGCAACAACTTATTTTGCTTTCATAGGGCTTTTTTGTTACGGTGATTTTGTTCTGACAGCATCTTGCCTCTCAGTGTACATTGTAGAACAACATGTGGGAAAAAGGACAAAGCCACAGAAATGTGCCTTGTACATGGAGTAGGTAACAGTGAGGCTTCATTCTGTCTTGGACCAGACTCTGAGAAAGTTTCCCCCTGGAGACCACGCTTACCCTTACAGTAGAGAAGCTTTCTTTTTTGCTACAGCGAAATGTTTGTATCAACTGTGATTTTTCATCCTTGAGGAACAGGCAGTCTTTTTTAGATATGCAGCTTCGGATCCCTAGCATGCATTGTGGAAAGACTGGTGCTGCTGCTGTCTTTGTCCCCCTCTAAATGTTGTGTTGAGGGTCCCTTTTTGGTTGACCTGTAGACCTGTAATACTGGGCCTGGTGCTTGCATGTTTATTTTATTCCCTTAGGAGCTGGGCATGGGTCATTTAATGGACTTACAGAAAATAAAATTTTAACTTAGGGCCACAGGTGCAAATGAGAATCTTTGTATTACCAAACCGAAATTGATGGTAGAAATGACTTTGCAGTTAGAAAGACCAATTTGTGAGAGGACATTTCTTTATTTCTGCGACTTGATCACTGAAAAAATGATTTTTTTCAGTGCTGTCACTATTTTTYTTCTGGGCCAAATTGTCGAGTGCCAAAATGAATGATTTTTTCCACTTTGAACAATATATAAACTTCTGAAAAGGGAAAGTTAAGTGGAAGTGAGAACAATACCACCTAACAGGGATCATTCACAGATGACAGTTTCAAAATATAATCTCCTTCATATGAAAAATACACCCTTTTCCCTTCTTAAGAGTGAAATTATGGTGGCTGCACGGAAGGAGGAAAAGACAAGTCAGTGAACTTCATTAAATGGCCTCCTTCAGAATGGAAGAACAAACAGCAGCACAGTGGTGTTTTGAGGGTCATCTTTGCAGCTATGTGAAAAGAGATATTCTGCTTCCCTCATCCTGTGGGCAAACAGGGTGCTGAAATACACAGTAGTCCTGTCATATATATTGTTTCAAAGAATAAGAATCTTGTGCATATCAACACCATGTTGTCAGAAATACAGCAGACAGATGGAGCTGAGAAATATTTGCTCAGTGTGCAGACACATACATACCATCCATCCAAATCAAAATACAGCTAGTGTGGCTAATCTTAGGTCTCCTAGCCCATATAATCTCCCTCTAGCAACAGCACTGTGAATAGCCTGTTGCCATAAAGCACACTAAAGCACAGTATCAGTAAGGACATTTGTGCTTTTTCCCCTAGATTACTTCCACTCTGATGTAATCACTAAGACTCAGTCCCACAGCCATACACAGGAGCAGTTTTACTCATTGAGCCTTTACTGAACAGGCAAAGCAGTTAAATAAGCAAACATGTTTGAGTTCTTTTATGCCCTATGGCCATATACACACTTTCATGAACAGGTTAGAAATTGTTTCTCAAACATAAATATAAAACACTATGATTTCTCGCCCATGGGTGCCTCTTGAAGATCTGTTAGCTCATGAAGTTCAAAACACAATTCTGAAACCAAGAGGAAGCAGCTGCACCCATAGCAGAAAATGTCTAATTAGAGAGAATCAGATTTGGCCTTCTCCCCTTTGCACATGTTGCTTGCCTGGTGCAACCTATTCCCCTCTATTTTTTTGGAAAGTAGAGGTTCCATCTTAACTATGACCTTTTGTAAAAAATCAGAACTTACCATTTGTATTTAAACTGTTATGTACCTGCATTAGCAAAGAAGAGAAACAGGATAGTCATTCTTAATTTTTTTTTATGTATAGTGATCATGTGGCTAACAGCTCAGTAGAACAGAATAGGATTTCCAGCATACAGCACAAATTAAATTTAAAAACATAACTCTCATCAGTGCAATGTGTCTGGTTTCCTCCATGCCAAAAATACATCCATTCCGTTAATCTCAGATCCACTTAATTGCTGCTTAACATTGGATTTTTCTAGATCAAAGTACATTCTGCCTACTGTAGTATAATGCAGCTTGTTGCTGGACATCAGTAAGAGCATAATAAAGGTTCAGCTCTAAGAAATCCAAGTATCTGTTTAGTTGTATTGGGGCAATTTTATTCATAGCTGTAAAATGCTATGTTCTTAAATCCTGGCATTAAATTCCCTTCTGTTTGTTGTAAGCACCAAATGAGCTGTACTCTTGAATGTGTGTTTAAAATCTTGAAAATTGTTTCAGTAAATAAATGTGAAGCTTCTTTATTGTTCTTTGTGTAGCTCTGAATGACGTGTGCTCAGCTTTTATTAAATAATCTTGAAACATATCTCTTAACAGGTAAACTGAGCTAATGACATTGCAAGTTTCCATTTCTTGATGCCACTGTGGCCAAGGTCCCCCAGCTCCGTATTGTGGAAGTTAGGACACTTCTATGTAGATGTTCTGAAGCTGGTCTGGTTTATCTTCTGTCCTCAGGGGCTAGTCCTGACCTTCTTCACTGTAGAAAGACGTAATCCTGTTTCTGATGTGACTGACAAATCCAATCACATCTTACTAGTCATGCTCATATAGGCTCAGGGGTTTGGGCATAGAGGATTGATTTAGCTCAGTGTCTGTGGAAGTTTTTTTTGCAACAAGCATAGATTTCTGCAAGGGCCCAGRTGTTCCTATAGTTTAAATTACAGATAAATTCCTACTCTTCCTAATCCTTATGCTGTTCTATATACAGAAGGATTATGCACTCTTTCAAGGATGGGGACACATTAAAAGAAGGTATTTGGTGTTGTTCAGACCTACTGCAGCTAGTTTGTAAATGGAAATGAAAATAATCATTGCKGCTCTGTTGCCAAAGCTCAGCTAACTATTCAGGGCATTATGGTAGCAGTAAATTGGAACCACTTTTTTAGAGAAAACTTTGGGGGCAGAGGAAGGGCAAAGAGAGCATATATGATAGCAAGTAATATTGCAACCTATGTTATTTTTTTCTCCTTTATGACTTTGTTTTGTATTTTGCTATGTCTTTGTTGACTTATTTGGATAGCAACCACATCACATACAAGAATGTTACTGTGTGCGTAGAAATCACTTTCAAATACAATTCAGAGTCTRCAGACTTGTTCCAAAGATCTGAGCACATTACCAAACACATTAACAAAATCATATTGCAAAATGCATTAACAAAGCTATATTCTCTTTTAGTTTTAAACCTTCTAGGACTATGGAAATCTGTAACAGTGAAATCAGTTGTGGCAGCATTGCTGTCCTCATATTAGCAAAGTCTTAGCAGTAACATAACCTAAAAGAAGCAATACTTATACTAATGTACCGTAACTGTTAAAAACTAAAAGGGAAAACTAAGAATAATTGAGAGGCCAGAGAGAGAATACATTAGCCAGAACAGAATAAATATTCAACTAATGTCAGTCTGCCAGGATGGAAAAAGCTCTCAACCTAAATCCACATAATTCTCTCAGATCTCCTCTCTACAAATTCACATGAGTCATGAATACCAAATACACTGATTAAAAAAGTACATCTGTAAGCTAAGTAGGCTAGAACAGAAAAAATACTGGTAAGAGCATACATTGGTTTTTGTGATGACATAGTTTCCAGACCAAACAAACAAAAATACCCCCCAAAAAAGAGTAACTGAAATCTGCAGAGATCATGTCTCATGTACAACATCTTAATTGCTAGCAGGCTTTTTTTTCCCACGGTTCTTTTGAGAACAGATGGTGGCCCTGTTATTTGTAAATTGGTTGCTGTATTGCAGAAATGAATGTAGTGCTGGAAGTTACTACATTTTAAATTGTACTCTTATATTGCAACAGGATTGTGCATTGTAACATCCGTATCCAGCCCTTTGCCGATTATTTTTAACTTTTTATTCATTTTTTTCTCTCTGAAGTAGGAAATGTCTGTTCAAAAGATCAATACCCTGCGATCACTGACAATGTATAACGAAAGTGAACTTCAGCTTTATCTTGGTTGTCCTGAAGATTTTAACAAAATTAGTTAAGTGATATTCCTCATTATGTTTATGCYGAAGGCAGTTGGGAATATTTATGCAGTGCTGAAAAAAATGATTACATGATTGGAGTGATAGACTGCATTATATTGTTTCAACTGAGGGGTAATGTTTTAATACATACTGGTACATACTGACAAACTGTGATGAAATTTCCTTGAAATTCAGAGAGAGATTTTTTTCCCGTTTGCCAATAGAGCATTTTTTTCCTCTCCATACAAAGACTTCTTTCTCCTCAGGCCCCTCAACTTCAGCACTGAATATGTAAAAGAAAAACATGATGTTATGAAGGATTTAAATCTGAAATACATAAACTTTTTAAAAAAAACTTAAAAAGGTAAAAAAAAAACACTGAAAACAAGGTTTAAAAAAAGCCAGAACTCTCTAGAAGACAGGATGTTTTTAAAAGCAGTGTCTCTGGATAGATTTAAGAGCTTTGGTGATAATCAGTGGAACATGAATTCCAGGGTGGTGGGTTGAGTTGGAGTGCAAATGCAATCTTCAGAGGCATGAACCAGGACATAGTGAGCAGAAATAAGGCAATAATATGCATCATTAGTGAGACCATCACCCTGTCCCTTCAGAAATAATACTGATAAATTTGAAAAGATTGAAAGAAGGTAATGTTTCGCACAGTGAGAAGCTCGATCTGTTTGACTTCTCAATGAGTTAAAAGGTGATGTTTCATGTTCTAGAAAAATCCTGGTGAAAACATTTATTCTAATAGAGGATTACTTAATTTAGCAGACAAGCATAAAATGTTTTAATGACTGAAGGCTTTAATCTAGTATATTAAGACTTGTAATGAGATGTGATTTTATAATGGTTAGAATAATTAACCTGAGAACAGCTTGCACAGGTATTTGGTAGATTCTTCTTCACACAAAATCTTTAAATAGAATTTGCACAGCTTTCTGAAAGCTGTGCTGTAGTTAACTGGAAGTGATCCAGAGTTACAGATATGTGTCTACACAGTGAGCTAAAACTGGACCTCTGCCCAATCTCCCCCAGCATCCAGAGCATCCATCCCTGAATCTGGGCACCTTCTGTAACTTGAAATCTTGTGGAGGATTAAGGGTCAAAGAAGGGCAAGGTCTCCTAGGTGAGGTTCTCTTCGGAGCAAGTGATGACAAACCATGCTGAAACTTGGTGACAAGCAGAAACTACCCACTGAGAAGTGGTAAAGAACAGCTTTTTAACTTGACTTGTCACTTCTGATTTTCTAAGTGCAAACTCAAATGGCTATCTTCAGCCAACAGAAAAGGATATAGAGTACCCACAGGGTGAATGATATCGGAGAGGTGATTTAAGGAGTTACTGTTTCTCACACGTTAGTTATGGCCTTCCAGAATAAGTGTTCCCAGATGCAGCCTTTCTGAGGGAACAGCTAAGAGGACATGGCTTTCTGTTAAAACCAGATGGCATGATGCACATCCCTGCTTCATGCAATGCACTAGCAGGACTGTGCAGTTGCCTGCCCTGACGTTGGACTGGAGTTGCCATTGTAGGCAAAGAACAGGTCAGCTTCCCCCAGGCCTGGGGTGAGATACCCTGTTGAACTTGTCACTGGGATGGAGAAGGAGCACTCCTCATCAGCCTAACAGCTTTGGGCCTCTTAGCTGAGATAAATGCCTAAGAATACTAATTTGGACATGGTAACAGCAGCTTAGGAAGTTTTCTGGGTCTAGTTTGGCCATGACYAGGCCAAACATGTCATGTAAACATGACATGCCTGTATTTGCAGAACGTCACATGAGGAAATCATAGTAGTGTCTTTTTGTCCAAAAGGCTTTTTATCTGACATGGCTTGTGTCTGTCAGCTAAAAAAATGTCCAAATTGCCATGATATCACACACACAACTATCCATGTAACACATGTACTGACAATATTCAACTAGAGCACATTTTTTAAATGAAGATACTTATGATTTTTAGGAATACTCTGGCATCTATGATCTCATCAGTTCCGGTGTGGTAGGGCTACAGTTCCTACTTTCAGTGAGATCAAGTGTATATACATATCAGTCATAAACATATATCTCACTAACCAGTCAGACCAGGACACTTTATTAGTTTGAACTAGATATAATTTAGGGGGGGAAAAAATAGGGCTCTGGAGAATACCAACTTCTTCTTTTAGTTTCAGGGATATTCAGCCTTATGTTTTAGAGTTTTGGGGTGGCCTCAGTTGTATTGTGTTTTATTTTGGCATATCCTTTTTACTGATTAGTTTCACATTTGTAGCCACAGAGGATAGGTCCTCATCACTTAGGAATTTGAGGGATGAGGTTTGTTGGAAAGGAGACTGTATTCCTCAAATACTGAATGGACGCCTGGTTTAAAAAAAAAAAAAAAAGCTCCATCGTAAACTGTTTTGAATTGTTAGTGAAATATCCCTCGTCTCTCTATATCCCCTGTCAGGTCAATGAAATCCCATCATACGACAAGATTCAGTCAGGTTTCCTGGCCCCTTGCATATCTTGCTCTTCCTGAGCAGGTTAAGTGACATGCTAGAGTACAGCAATCATAGCATAGCACATCTGAAAGTATGTATATACACAGGCTCCTTTCCTGTTTAACATGTTCAACAGTTAACTATAAAGGGAAAGTAGTAAGGATCATGGAATTCCCTGCTCTGTACCTCTGGGTTTGGGGATTTTTTTAATGGAAAAGCTAATAAATGGTGGGAATTGATGTAGAGTCAACAGGAATAAATTTACCAGCAGGGGAATCTAAAGAGGCTTTAACTTCTCCGTTGCTGTTACTGCTAAGGTGTGCATGTCCCACTTCACAGGATACAAGAGCAGGCTCTGTCTATAACTCTTAAGGTAAATGGTTTTCTTAATAACGAGCTGCATTTTTTCCTTGAGCACAGAGTATTTTCTTGTACCTTTCTAGCACCTAGTAAATGAAGCATCCACCATTCTGGAATCACCACAAGTAATGTCAAAAATTATTTGGGTTTAAACCTTGAAATAATGGCAAGTCATTTTGAGTYGTATTAATTTTTCCTGTAACTATAAATGCTGTAGTAGGCTAACAGCATCTAGATATTGCTAAGCRCTGAAATACCAGGAAATGCTGAGTATGAATGGCACATGAAGCTGACCAAATACACTCTGATCTTATACTTCACTGATGTTGGTAGCAACTGCTACGGTCCTGGATAGTAAAACAAAACATAGTGACTGTTGTTCAAATGTGTAAATCACAACTGGTATGCTCACTGGCTGTCTCAGCAACATGCACCCAAATTGGTGTTAAAATTATCATCTCCATGCCTGGACTTTTGCAAAACAATCTTCTGCTGTCCATCCACTTCCCATGCAATAAGCTGGGAGTAAACACCATTCTCTGGGGCTGTTAGTTCCACACCAGTCATGAATGCAGAAATGTTTCTTGTTTAAAGAGTAGTGACAAGGTGAAACTTTATATTTTGGGGCTGGGGGGAAACAAGGGGAGGAGAGTCTCAAAGAAGTCAGTAATTGAACTAATAAAAATATAGTAAGAGGAAACAAGGTTGTATCTCAGTTCTGAATGACTTTCACTGTGTCCCTTTCAATCACAGAAAAATGTCATTTTCAGCTTTGTTCTGCAAATATTGTCAAGAGCATTCATTTATCCCTTTTAACTTATATGGCATTCATGCAGTGGATTTTTAATTAAAAGAAAAAAAAAGCACGTTCAGCCATTTTTCTTTGGACTGCTCAGTTTGCATTTCAGTCTTTTTTTATGGATGCCTTTTTGAGCCCTTAGCTATATGTCGTTCACAGCCTCTACCTCTGGCATGATTTGAAATGAAAGAATGGTGCTGTCTCATTCAAATTCGACAGTTTTCCATCTGAAAATTCCCCCACACCTTCTCCTAGAATCCAGTTACACAGGAACAGAGAAATGATGCTTGTAACAACAGAGGCAGCATTCATGAAAAAATGAAACTAGGCACTGATTGCAGGAGATAGAGCCCGCAGAAAGCCACTTTAAGTTTTATGGTTCTTGCTGATTTAATCCCATAAGGAGGAAGGAACTCAATTAAGCTGCATGGAAATTGGAGGTTCTTGAAGGCTGTCTGTGTTGTATGTGGTCTCAGAGTTATGTAGCAACATTTACCTCCCTCCTGAGTTTTCACTTCTAAACAGTTTAGCTGTGCATATGTGTCTAGTTTATTGCTTGTTTTGTTTTTTCCTGCGTTTTTTGCTTTCCCCATACTGATGCACCATGGTGTTGGTTTTGGTAGCAGGATCCAGGATTTAGATGACTGATTCCGCAGGGGCTCCCCTGCTCAGAATTCTGCAGGGATTCTCCCAGGAAGCCCTTACAGCCCGCTGGCAGAGATCATACACCGCTGATACGTGACCTCAGGAGAGCGCTCCCCCAGCGCTGCAGAACACCCTCTGCAATATTATTGTTAATTCTGATTTGTTAAACTCTGACACTGTGTAAGACAAAAATACTAAGACAGTTCTGGTTTCAGAGAGCCATAGTATAGAGAGACATAGAAGGATAAAATGTTTGGGGAGACTCAGAGGGAAAAGGAATTTATATGTAGGTGTAATGTAAATGCATTGTCATAGTACCTTGACCAAAAGATCAAGCTTCCAAACATATTTATGGCAAGTGACCTGACAATAGATTTAGCAGCAGTACTTTTGTACCTAAATAAAGACAAGAGGAAAGATGCCAAGTGAGAAGGAGCATAGCGGGAATAAGACCACACTTCGATGGGCAGGCAGGTGCCCTCTTAATAAATAAGTCCAATTCATCTGAATATGGCAGCACAATTTTTTATCCTGTTTATGGGGGGAGGGGGGGACGATGACATTCCTGTGACTGAYAGGGCTAATTTCATTTACCTGACCAAAAAGCTGATTTTTTTTTTTATAAATCAACTTTCATTTAAATGTTAACACCCCATGTTGTCTTGCCTCCCTTCAGAAATGACTATGAACTCCGTTTATCAGTTCTGTAGTTTTTGATATTTTTTCCCCACTTTCTATACAAGCTATTCACAGGTACCTATAAAATGAGCATTATAAAACTAAGTCATTGACATATTCCCCTCAGCCAATTTATCCTCTGCCTTTGCTTGCTCCCCATTCTGTCCCATTCATATTCTTCCTACTCCCATTATCACTGAGTGTCTCACTGCCTTGGACAAAAGAGTTAAGCAACTTGACTAATGTTTACCATAYGCTGTTCGTTGTTTTTCTTCTTTCTCCAGGTGGAAGATTGTTTATACAACATTGTTTTAGGAGGGTTTTTTTTGTTTTTTTTTATGTGTACAGCATACCTAGGCTATCAAATACTGTGTTATGAAAATCAAAGTGCATATTGCACTTGAAAAAAAAAAAGATGGTGAGGTTTTTGGCTCCCACAAAGCTTTCTCTGCCATCCTGGTCTGAAAATTGTCTTCTGCACAGATGAGCTTTATTTAATTGTGATAAACTACTTCTCCTTCTGTAACTATAGCAATCTTGTTTTGGGAGGAGATCATTAGATTCTTTGTCCGTAAGAAATAACACATGGAAGTTGAGATGGCATTTTAAGATTTGTCACTGTTAGAAGCAGAGGACTGTTATAATATTCAGTCTAGAGTTTCTTGGCAGTTAGTTACTTAGATTGCATTGTTGAAGACCACCTGTCAAGAAACAAAGTTGTGTTTTCATTTGGGAAGAAAACAAAGCAAAAATGTATGTGATTTTTTTTCATTTATCCCAAATCCTCTGTCCATTGTCTTGCCCAGTGCTTTTGAATTGTCATATGCAGTTAAAAGCCTATTATTTGCATGAGTATCACTTCCACTATCCTAAAATATGGAATGTTTAACTTCACATTTGTATGATTTGTAATTTTCTGCTTTCTTCATGGGACCTGAGCAAAATCTTTAGGGAGGCTGCAAAATTCCAATTCAACAACATCAACATTCCTGTCATTTTGCTCTTTCTCCTGGTACATGATACTGAGATTTTTTTTCTGTGCTATAACAAGTGTTGTTTTTAACCATTAGTGATTCCTTCTTCACACTGGTTCATTATGAATGTATTCAAGCCCTTTCAAAAAAAAAAAAAAAAAAAAAACCTTCTGTAATACCAAGAAAAGTCAGTTTACATTTAGCAAGCAAAAGAGAACTTATCTGAAAGCATTTCTACATTTGAATTTTTCATTGATTTTTACATTTGTTCTAGATTTTACCTCTTGTTCTGTAGGACAGGGACCACAATAATTCCTTTATTCCCAATGCCACTAATCCATGCAGAAGCAATGGCCTATTTTGGATTGTTCTGTTTCAACAGTTGAAGTAAACGGATTAAATCTTCTATCTTGAGACTAAAAGGAGAAGATTCTTCTCTTTTTAGAGAAGTGAGAACTTCTGTGAAACAAAAAATAAGATGTACTGTTCTAGGGCATACTTACATGCTCAGCTGTCTCTGGGAATATGAAGGAAAGCAGGCAAGCAGCTCTGTGGTAATATACGCTTTTCCAAAAAGAGAAAGTGAGGCAATCAGTGGAGCATAACTGTTTTATGAATTGGTCTCCAAGATGGTAATATCTGAGTTAAATGAAACCTCTTTTTCCTCCTGGCTTGTCTCCTTTTTCTCTATTTGTAAGATTGCAATAGAGCAGTTCTTCCAAATTTCATACTTAATTTAGATGGACTGAAAAGGTGTTGGCATTGTTCTCCTCAGGGGTTTTCTCTCTCCTGTGGGGAAATGATTACCTAAAATACAGTTTCAGGCACTGGATTTCTGCAAGTCCAAGCTGGGACACCATGACATTTTAATTTTAGGCTCTGGTAACCAGTATGTTGCAATTCTCAAGTCCATTGACTGTTTTGATAGATTCAGAGTCTGGCCTAGCTTCACGAAACTGTTTCCAGTTATAGTCTCACCACAGCAAAACATGAAGACCAGCATTCGGACAGGGTTGCTCCTTGTGAAAGGGATCTGGCCATCTTTTTTCTTTATCTGAACTGAGTCTTCTCTCCCTGAGGTGGAAGCCTATTGAGGTTACAAGAATTTGCACACATTTTCTACTCCCACTACAAGTGCTATTAAATTAAATAAACACTCATTAATGAGAGCTAATACTACAACACAGAAATATGCCAGATTGCTTGGAGCCATATAAAAAGCTTAGTGCACCCCTGCATAGATGAAATGTACTTTTCAGTTAAGTCAATAGCCTGCAGTGTATGTTTACAAACTGATAATCTTCATTTAATGAATCAAACTGTCTTTGGTTTATTCATCAATAATCAGTCACACTGTGCACGCTAAAATTACTTCTTTGGAGTCACCTCTGTTGTCTTCTTGCCACCTGCGCTCAGTAGGAACGATTAGACTCCCAGTCCTTCTTGGAATGCACTGCAGACTGAAAAACACAACTTGCACTCCTCCCGTTGGTATTGTTTGATTGCCTGTGCTTTGCTCTGAAACATAATAAAAAACCCTGCTGACAGATAGACTGCATTAATTTGCACATATGACATTTATAAGAGCATTTTAAGTAGAAGCTGTATTCAGTACAGTACTCCCTTAATTAATGTATCTGAAATTGCCAGCTTTGCTGCAGCACACAAAAACATGTATTCATTAAAAAATTTAATAACTTGATGATATAGGTTTAGGTGCACGAGTGGCTCAAACATGCAGGCACTTGCTCTTTCACATGTCTGGTGTATGCCTCCAGAAAGTCAAACCTGGGACACTTACAGGCATTCATAGTAATCCTTCCTGCTTCTTTTTTCTATGTTGTCAAATCCAACGTTTCTGGATGCTTCTAAATCAGCACAGCAGTAGGTCAGTGCATTTAAAACTGAGTTTAAGCATGCCTAGTTCATGAAGATGAACTGTCTCTGAACCATTTTGCTGAATGTGAAGAAGAGGTGGAAGGAAGAGGTGGGGAGCACTGCCTAGGCAGCACGTGTAACATGCCGCTCGGTGCTGTGGTGGATCCTTAACATGGTAGCTTCTTGTATATGTTCAGCATAAGTAACATTGGATCTTATGCTAGATGAGTTTACAGAACCTTAATTTATATGACACGTAGGTTAAAAAGGGGTTGTAATAATAGTTGACCCTAACTTTCTGAACATATCTTTGTATATCATCAAAGTTTGTTTGAATCCTGTATTTACTCGCATGTGGGCTATAGACATATGTCCCATTTTTACTACATAAACAAAACAACCTGATTGCAGTTTTAGATAATGAGTTTAAATTATAGATCGAGTGGTTTTAAAAAATACTAGAAAAAAGGTGGTGGGGGTATCTTTCTGAGCAGAGCCAGTTTTTTATTTCTTTACTGTGAAACCCAATAGTTCCTCTTTGATAGCCATGTAAACTGCATTCCTACTGTCTAAATGTCTAAAATCCTGTCAAAATAAGGCATCTTCATAAGCCTTTAAAAAGCATGTGATTCCAAGAAGGATGGTCTACTGAGTAAAGTACTAAACTAGGACTTGGGATACCTGTCAGAGTTGTTCTATTTCCTGTATGTTGTTTACCCCCTCACTTTGGTCTAGATCAGCTAGTCAGTATGACTTAGGCACATGCATTTCTTGCTGGGTATTAGTCTGACTTTCTTTCGGTAAATCATCTTATGTAACTGTAGCTGCCTGTAGAGTGGAGTTAGTCTGAGTCAAATCAGTTAATTATCTGGGATTGCTTTCTGATGAGTGGGGAAGAGGTAAGTACATCCAGATTCTGATTCGGCCCATTCTAAGGTAAGTCCATGAAGTGCTGGGATGAGTGAGCTTCTGGACAGGCCTGTGGCTTTTCTTTGAATATGGTAGGAGCTGAGGCAGCTAATTCAAACTTTTAGATGCTGAAGTTAGGTGAAATGAATCCTGAACTCTTTTTGCTCTCCTTCTCTACAGTCAGGACAATAGCTGTATATTGTGAAGATAAAAACCCTAAGACTGTGAAGTGCTTAAATTGGTGGTGGAGAGTCTAATTAGTGTTTTCTGTTGCTCCCATTACTTTAAGGTCTGAGCACCTCTATTTCTTAGATCTAGACACGCACACAAACACTTGCACGGTGTTAAAAAGGTGGAGAAAAGATGATTTCTTTGAGGCTGGTTCAGCTTTAACCTAACTCAATGCATATATTTTAGTATGCCTGATTTTCCAAAACTTTCTGCAGATAGAGAACCKTTCTCATTATTTTTTTGTCTTGGATAATTTTAAGTAGGATTTGCCATAAAGAAGTGATAAATGAGTGCCTCAGGCTGTATGTCATTCTCAGAAAGGAGGAACATTTAAGGGGACTGAATCCCAGCAAATCCAATACTTTTTTTTAATTTTTCAAAATTTCAGCAGTTTTTTTTTAAAAAAACATATTCTGTGATGAATTTCTTCAGCTTTGGAAAGAATATTACGACATACAAATGACTTAGGAAAATTTTCCTTAATGATTGCTATCACTATATTATGACATATCTTAGGTTTCAAGAACTCTCATAAGCTGTCTTCTAATTTTTGTGCTATTTTAGAGGATGCAGAATAGGTCAGCTGTACAAGAGTGATGTTTTCAGTACATACAGTATTTACTGCATGATGGTTGATTTAAAATGGTGATGGTAATTTTGGCTTTAGGATAAATAAATAAATATATATATATATATATATCCTATCACAATTATATTATATTTAGAATGCAACACTTTCCTTCAGTCATGTTTAAGCCTTGATTTTATTTTTCTTTTTACTTTTATTTCTCTCTTCTTTGAGAGAGTTGAATCCAGTAAAATGTTGCTATTCTTAAGCCAACTGAAACTAGCTGTGGTTGTTGATGTTCAGAACATGACTGACGGTGCTCAGTACTGCACAGAATCAGCTCCCCGTCATGTGCTAAATCTCCTCATGGACTATTTAATCTGCAAACAGAGCCGTTATCTTTCAGCGGGAGTTTTCTCTAGGTTCCATTTCCATAAGCAACTGCAAGTACAGATAACGAATGATACCAGAGCAAAATAAGAAATGGAAAAAGAAAGAAATTAGAAGAACAAAATGGGAAATGTTAAAAGAGAAGATAAATATTTGAAACAGAGAAAAGTTATAAAACATTGACATTCTTATTCTCCCAACTCTTATAATCACAGGAAATCTTATGTATTTCTGTTAATTTATTATAGAAATTAATACATACAGAGGCTTCGAATGAGCTGAGGATCTTGCTACTTAAGCAAACATATGAGATGTGGTATTTACCCTGAAGGGCTTGCAAACTAGCTAGTGAATCCATCAGAAAAGGTAGCTGTTTCACAACTTGCTTTGTTTATTTATTTTATTTTTTAAAGTAGAATGACAATGGAAGCTTCCTAGTGTTTTCTTGAATTGTCAGGAGGCCTGGTTTTACACCTTTATTTTTTTAGCTTGAAAAGATCAGAGAGAAGAGGTTTAACACAGGATGACCTGCTACTGGGACTGCAGCATAGGTCTTTTACATCCTTGGTTCATCTCCTAGGCAGTCCCAATCAAGGAGAGGGACTCTGTAACCTTGGAGCTAAATATAGCTCTGCACCTGCAGATTACCTGCAGCTCCATGTCACTGGCCTGTGGCCACTGTTCCTATCACTCCCACTCTGAAATTAAGCTGTGGCTTAATGTGAGGCTCATCAAAACTGTTTTAAATGTACGTTCAGGAAATTCTTTCTCCACACAAGGAAAAGGTCCCCCACCTAGGGCTCTTGGTGATGATGAGGATGCTGGTTTCTTTCATGCTCTCTTGATCTCCCACCTGATGCTGGGAATCCTCTCTCAAAATCCTCTGATTAAAGGACTAGTTGTAACTGATACACTTTGGGAAAATGAATTTGTTATGGTGACATTAAATTTGGTCATGATTATTCCCAAGCAGCTTTATTAAAGGCAATGTAGCATAAATGTGGTTTAACCTGTCATTGTTTTTGTTTCTTAATTTTAAGGAAAAATATTACTTCTGTCAATATAAGACATATTTTTTGAATCAGGCAATGAAAATACCGCTGTATTTAAGTGTTTGATGGAGTCAGTCTTTAGATCCAAGTTTGGCACTCTGGAAATATGTAAGAGTTTTGCTGCTATTGCAGTGCAACAGGATTGAAAAGTTAAAAAGCAAATATTCTTACTGGCAAATTCCTTCCTAGAGAAGCATTTTTGGACACTGAAATTACACTGTATTGATTTACTAAATATTTCACACACATTTATTTAGCTCAGGAAAGTCTTTACTTCCAAGGCAAGATACATGATTTAGAAAATACTATACTATACTTAATCCTCTGTGGGAAGGAAGAATTGCCAGCCACTAAAAATAAATTAGTAAGGTATAGTCCTACTTCTGTATCAGGTCGGCTATATGTCATAAATAGGTGAATAATGGGGAAGACTAAGGCAGCATTTAAAAGTGATGAGGACAACAAAGACACTTGGTAAAAATAATCTGGGGAAGGAAAGCAAAATATCAGAGAAGGGCTTGGAAGAGGAAATTAATATAAGTACAAAAATATCTTATTTTTTTGTACTCTTTAAAGACTTCTAAAATGTTTAATCTTGGAAAACAGTATGGTCACCTTATGTGAATGTTAGATTTATAGAGAAGCCTCTCTGCATTTCCTTCACAGCACAGAATAAAATATAAAACTTCCAAAATTTTACCTTTTGATTTAACACACTTATTTAAAGCATCTTCGCTTAAGGAATTCTTGATGGTGGAGCTATTGTGCTTTGGCTTCTCTGGAGTGATTCATTGTCAAACCTATCAGTTGCTTTTCTTTTTCTTGAGTTCAGTGCTGGTGGGGTAGGGGGTGTCTAGTGGTAGACACCGTTGTGTGAGTGTTAGTCATCATCATTGCACTTTGTGTACTGGCTTAAGTGATTAAAACCACATTATCTTGCATGTAGCAGCTTGTTGAAAGGTATATGTACTCCTGATGCAAGCTGTCCTAATTGCTCAGCCTCATTAGGCGCCTATTGCAAAAGGGACAATGCCAGAGTTGTGGAATTAAACAGTCTGTTCAGAACAACTTTGCTGACAGTGTCCAATCTTAGGAAAACAAGATTCTTGTCACATTGCCATCATTGGATGTCTGCAGTCCCTTCCTGAGGTGGATGTGTCATATGAACATCATTTACTTTCCTGATGAAAGCTTCATACTTGAAATTATGAAGTATGAATGAAAGCTTTGTATTCTGTTGTCAGGGTGCATTTACAAAAAACATTTGCTGATTGGCTCTCTTTCTCTTTATTCCCTTTTTTTTAAAAAAAATGTGATTTTATGCAATTGATTTTTTTGTGTGCAGTGGTGGATAACATGAGGTAGCTGTATTTTGAAGTCTTTTACCTGGTGTGATTGTTGTTTGCTATATGCTATAGTTTTTGCTGCCACTTACTTTCCATTGTAAACAAGAACATATTCTTCATAAAACTGCAACCTTGTTAAACATTTTGATAGATGATGCTTTGCACAGTCAGAGAACAGCTGAGTGCCTGGTGCTCGTGGCCATTGTTCTTAACACATTGTCAACATCTAGCCTCTCACAATGTGCACGTTCTGCTCAGAACTTGTACAAGTGCTGCCTTCTGATTTAATAATAAAAGAATTTTATTAATAATGTACCCTGCTCCCTGAGGAAGCTAAGTATGGGATGATTAACAACTTTGCATATCTAGAAATATTTCCTCCCAGTATTTTGCATTACTTTGCAATAGAAAATTCCACATCATTTTTTAGCACTATGTTAAGTATCTACTACTTTTTGTGTTTGAATCCTTCCTGCAGTGTTGTTTACATGTGGGTAAAGTGAATCCCCTAACACCAGACAGTGATCCATGGACAGTCAGAAGCAAAATCCACTGGATTAGGCTTTGGATATGTCCACACAGGAGACAGAGATGACTGCCTTATGCATGAGCATACGTGATTTCCATTTAATCTGACTAGCTCCCATGTCAGCAGCAGTGCAAGTGCAGCAGATGTTTTCTGGCCCAAGAAGATGCCTGTCCCAAGCACACCTCTGTACCAAGCCCACCTCTGTACCTACCTTGTCATCAGTAGCAGGTTGGCTAGATTAAAACTGTCATGTTCCACAACTGTAGAGAAAAATCCTCAAGCTCAGTATTTGTTTTCTGAATAGACATCTTCCCCAGATCTGTTTGCATATACCATTAACCCATATTTAGGAAAAATTGCTCAGATACTGTTTTCCTATGGTTTTTATTATTATCAAATTTTTTAAACCAAGCTTTACTACAAATTTAATACACTTAGCTCAGAAGCGTTTTTGGACACTAAACAGGTTTTCTTCCTTAATACAATTTATGCAGTAGTGTGCACGTATTCAAATCACTGTAATAAAGAAAATGTTTAGCCATTTTAAGGACAGATCTGGAAATGATGAGGTTAACTTAAATTCTTGAACAAAGTAAATTTAAATAGCTTTTAAACAGTGTAGGTGAAATCAGAGCTTGCCCCAAAGCATCAAGAAGGTGATTTTGAATTTTAAATTTAAGCTTAATAAATCTTAAATAAGTGTTCATATTTAGAACCTTCTTAATATATCCAATTTTATTTGTACAGTTTCTAAAAACACCCTGGAACATGCCTCTTTTATTTGATATATCTCAGAGTAATATTCCCAAAAGCAGATTTTTTTATGGTTTGAATTGCAGTACCCAAACTGGAAAAAATAGAGCCTGGGAGAAAGGAATGAGATTGGCACATATATGTGAATAGCAACTTTGTATTACAAAAATACTGTATCCATGCTGAGATCCATGCTGAGATGTATGCGGCAGACAATCCTTTCAGATGTTAACCTTGGCAGTACTCAGAAGTGGTTATATCATACAGATTAACAGTTCAGAAACTTTCTCTTGCATTACACAAATGCTTTTCTTTTTCAATGTCAACCACAGAGGTCTTATTGTTGCATCTGTTTTTCAGACTGAAGAGTAATATGTGTGGCTACAAGATAGAGAAGTGGAATCCCTAATTTTTGATGCTTGGGTCCTACATATACCATAAAGATCAGACCTTTAGCTGTACATAATGTTGGGTCATGGTGACTGCAAACAGTGATCTATGCAGAGACCTGGCAATGTCCGTCATCTTTGGTAATCAGACCTTGTATTTTGGTGCCCAGCATGTTTTTTTCACTATGATGCCCTGTAATCTGAATGTCATTAAATGTTTATAAACTATTCATCTTTTTATTTTTTAAGAATGTACATTGTACTAAATTGAATATTTGTGTTCAGTTCTCTTACTATCAGTGGAAAATACAACAGATAAAACAGGACAAGGTGACCTATTAGCATTTCTGTTCATAAAAGCAGCGTGCAATGGCCAGGTGCCAGGGAGTGTTGAGAAGGTCTCAAAGCGGTTGCCAAGGGAACTCCAAGTTGCATATTATAAACATTGTTTTTTTCCGGAAAAGAGAATGAATGTCACTTGGGCAGTTTGGCTGTATCCTTTGCACAGAGTCATAGTGAAGACTTAGGCTGGAGAACTCAATAGTAAATGGGCTTTCATGTCTGTTCCCTGGCGATAGCGCACCCGATTCTGGATCAGACCGCTGTGGATACCAGGTACCAGCATTTCCAGCTGCAGTCACCAAGGCCAGTCTTTGTTTTCTGACTAAATAGGCATTAATTATTGCTGGTGATTAGAGCTGATTACAAAACTTAAAAGATATATTGTTCCCCTTAGGATGGTTTTGGCTTGTTTTATTCCTTATATGTCCAGGTGTTTTCATGTTTATAATTTCTGTATAAATCTATTTCTCTTTCCAGTAATTGTTCTTTCAAGTCACATTTAGGACTTTCTTTTTATCTTTAATGTTCAACATTTCAAATATTTGTTCATATTTTGGGTGAATATTTTAAAATCTGAGTTGCCTCTGTTTATGGAGGCTGGGGGTTTTAGGGTTGTTTTTTTTTTGAAATAATAGCAGTAAAATGTAAAGTGATTATTGTGTTTATATGATCACAGCTTAATTTCATGCTAATGAAAGAGATTCCTTCTGGAGCAGAGAAAGAGCAGTCTGTTATTTTAGATACTTACATTAGGATGGGATGAATCACCAACTAGCAACAGATAGGAATACTGGATACTTGTCAAAGACAGTTGGCAGTCTCCATGCTTTCTAAATGGAGGCWCCATGCCTCTGAAGCCACATTCAAATCTTTGCACATACCTGGCACTAGTTGTTCACGTCGTCTATTTTGGGTGAACTGTCGAAGGTAACAGTCCCTGTGAAGAGCAAACTGTTTGCTCTTTGCTCCCTCTAAAGAATAAATTATTTAGGAAAAAAGCAGGAYGTGGAATAGGCATGGCTCTGTAATAGCAGCTGAGAGGGCTTTATTGTTGGATGGGAAAGAGACTCCTGGTTATCTTAGGCAGTCTTGGGTCACTTGTTTGCTAGGGAAAACAGCTCCCCTTTCTGCTGGAGCAGTTCCTGCCTGGAAATGAAATGGGCAACCTCTTTTTTAGCAGACATCTAGCTTACTGCGGCTGGCTCAACAGAAGGCAGGTGCCTTGCAACCACGAACTGAAGCGTGCTGCTGCATATTCACATTCTACSCTTTGATAGATAAGGGAGGGCAGGAAAGGAGATAGGAGATCCTAGACATGAAGTTGCCCTGTTTCCTTTTGCTATATCACTGCCTCACGGCTTCTCTTCACTGATTTAGAGGGGGAGAGCTGCATTTTGGCAGAGCAGTCTGCACCATGCAGAAAGACAATTCAGAGCTTGCAGAGCTTGTTCAAGGAACAGCAGGTAGCGAAGAGGTCCCTCATTATCTAGTGATTTTCTAGGGAACACTGCCTCAGTACTGTCTCCTACATGAGATGTTTTGCAAGTGTCACAATCCAGTCGTCATTCTGCACAAGTGTTTTTATTTTATCTTTCTTTGGAAAGATTCCTCAAATTGCCATCTGCAGATAATTAGAAGAGACGCAATGGCCATCACATCCATGTCTACTAATTTCCCTTTATGAAGTTCCCCATTGTCTATTCAACTCTTATTCTTAAACTATTTCACAGTTGAAGTGCAATGAAATTAATGGTGTTCTGTTAATTCCTGTTGTTTTTAATACACTGATTCGTGGGCATTAGGCAGAAAATCCTCCTTGAATAATGTACTTAAAATGCTCTGAGTAACTGTAGTAACTATTCTGAAGTGTAGTTCTATACCACATGTAGTGTTATGTCTCTTTTATACCTCAGCATTAAAAAGATTATGGTATTTGAAAGGTAATAGGTCTGACTGAAGATCTTCTGTGGTTGGATTTCCTAGTGTTCAAATATGTACGTAAACTTGACAGTACTGCTAAAATGAAAATTAAGATTCATAAGCTATTGTATTGGAGGGATATTTGAGCCTCATTTTGGAAATCAGGTTCCTCATAATTTGAGAATTTGGATCCAGGGGTTTCTACCATAGTAAATATGGGCATTAATTGTAAGGCTTACAAGACCGTGAGCTTCCTTTGTGTTCAAATGTGTTCTGCTCTAAAATTTTAATTTACTGACCCTCTCTGCGGCAGTAACCTTCAACTAAGTAGTGAAATCATGTTGTGTAACAACAATTAAATGTTCCTTTGAGCTTTTGAGCTTATTAGTAGTTTTCATATTCTAGATGGTCTGACTATATATTTGCAGATATAAAAACAAGAAAAATACAAGCTTTGTGTGTAAAGTATGGTTTCCTTATATAATGAATGGAGAAAGTGAGGTATCCCCAGAGGCAATTCCATCCTAACATGGCTGGAATAAGCCATCTGTGGAGGGTTTTTTCACCACTGATTTTAGAGGAAGCCTAGATGACTGATTTATGCTTAGAATTTTAATTCTGGGATGTTTCAAGTCTCATCCATGCTGTCGTGATTCATTCACAAGCTTTTTCCATAGGACTTGCTGAAAACATTGGTACATTACTTTCTGGTAGACAGTGTTTCCCTTCACTTAATTTTTGAGGAACAATTAGTAAAGGTAGTAAAGGAAATCAAAATTAAGTAAAGGGAATCAAAATTATAATGAAGCTTTCCTCAAGCACACTAAGAGCCACAAGTCTGCAAGAGTGCCTGTATAGCCAGTAGAATTAGAATATAAAAGGAAAAGAAGATAAGACCATAACAGAAAGGCTAAATGAAGTAATTGTGTAGATGTTTCCTGTAAAAAAGAAACTGGAGATTTTCATGATAGAAATCTTGTGCATTTCTTTGTGGAGGACATGGCATAGAATCTGCTTGAAGTAGGACTGCAGAAGATGTTATGGAACAGATTGACAAAAAGTAGCAAGTCTCAAGGATGAGAGGGTCTTCAGCAAAGAGTTCTCACAAAAGTTATGGATGAGCTACAATGAGAGTATGCAACCACTTGCTTAAAACTGCCTTGAATGCTGAAAACTGGGGAGAAGCAAATGTAGTGCTGTTTTTTTCTATAAAAGGCTCCTGGGGACATGTAAGGAACTACAGGCTTGATATCTCTACCAGGAAAATTGGTAGTGATTATGGTAGAGAGCAGAATTAGTGAATAAATATGATGAACTTGGAAAGAGTCAACATATTGTCTGTAAAGGGAATTTCTATCCCACAGACTTCTTGGAATGCTTTGATGGGAAAAAAACAAGCATGTTGAAAATGGAGTTCCAGCTGGTAGCCTGTTTGGATTTTCAAAAAGCTTTGAACAGGCTCTCTCACCAAAGATTTCTAATCAAGCAGTCATGGCCTAAGACAAAAGGTCCTTGCATGGATAAATAACTGCTTAAATCTTAGAAACTCTTAGGAAAAAAGGGGGTAGAAGTAAAGGATCAGTTCTCACAGTCGAAAACTGGAGGACACCAGTAGAGCTTTTTAGGGCTCTGACCTGTTCTGTCTATTTATTAACAAGATGGAAAAGGGGGAACGGTTAGGTGATGAAGTTAATGATAGTAAGGTTTTCAGGATTATAAACATAAGACAAACTGTGAAACATTGCAGAAGAACTCTGTAAGGCTGAGCGACAAGCCAATAGTAGGTAAATTAAATTCAGTGGAGATAAATGCAAAGTGATGCTTATGGGGAGAAAAGCAATCCTCACTTCACAAATAGAATGATGGACTTTCAGTTGACCATTACTACTGAAGAGAAAGCACTAAGGGTGATGATTCATAGCTCTATGAAAGCGTCAGATAAGTGGTCAAAAGATAAACAGAAATTTAGGGTTTATTAGGAAAGGAACAGAAAACTGAACAGCTAGCACCACTGTACAATTGTAAAACTACCCAGAACAACTCTGTGTTGAATACTATGTGCAGTTCTGGTCTCCCTGTCTCAAAAGGGTATAATATACCTGGAAAAGATTCAGAGAAGGGCATCATAGATAATCTGACGTTGTTATGCTGGTTATTATATTTTCATTTGCTAATGATGTGATAGTGTCTACAACAGGATAATGGATCAAAATGGACTACCTCAAAGCCAAGAAAGAGGTTATTTTGTAACTGGTGTTGTCACACATGAATTTTATGGTGGAAATCCTTTTCCATGTCTTGTCTAGATAGAGCTGACAATAAATAACTTTCTGCAGTAGTTTCTCAGCTGAATTATTCTCAATTTCAGGTATTATGCATCAATTTTGCTTTATCTTAAACTGGTTACAGCAGCTCTCCCTTCTCAAGTATGATGTGTCTTCTCATCTTTTTCATAAAGAAAGGTACATTCATCTTTYCTTATTTTTACCTGAGTGGAGAGTCTCTAGGAACTTCACATATTTCAGCCATAAACCTTCATTTTATTAATTGAGCTCACTATAAGTGTGTCCTCTGAGATTTTGAGCTTTTGAGTATCTGTGTTTGCACTATTCAGCTATAGACAGAGAGGTCTCAAAGGAACATGGGCGTTTAATAAGTTTGGTTTCCCTTTAGCTGTAAATTTGCTGTGAAAAGAACAAGCATCCAAACAACACTTTATTGTCTATAGTAATGCATTGTTAGCAGAGCACCTTAGGGGCAGAAGAAATGTGATTTTCTACTTAGTAGAACCACCAGCAGGCAGAATTCTTGATCTCTTTTCTTTTTCCTATCCTGTTTTCGCCAGGCATAGGAAATGTAATAAGCAATTGCTAACAAACACTGATTTAATTGTTTGTTTTAAGGCTCTGAAATGGAGATGAAAGACATGCTTTAGATTTTCCTTTGTCTGAGAGAGATTTTTCTGGTAATCTTCTTTTTTATAGTTTGCATCTAATGTTTTTGTCCCCAAGAAATGTATAAAGATTTAAAGAAATATGTGTTTCTTAGATGAAACATTGAAAGGTTGCAAAACGCATATATTAACTCAGGCTTATATTCTTATAATGAAAAGTCATAAAAGTATAATGATCTGATATGTTCCTATGCACAAGTACTTTCTGCACATTTATTTTGCCTAGAGCCAGTTCCCAGCACAAAAAAGAAATAACAGCAACAACAAAAATACATATTTAAGCATGAAGCATTTGAGGTAGAAGCTTTTTAGAAAGACAGATGAGTGAACCACTGGAAATCTTTGGCCAATCACCTGAAACATAAGTTTGCTGAAGTACAAAATCAGCTTCTGGCAGAAGTATCCTAATCTACATAGATATACTTTATTTCAGTTTATTCAGTGAGTTCTATTCAGTGATTTGTTCATTAAAAGTTAAGAAACAATTTGAAAATAGAAAATTCTGAATTTTTTTTAATTTCCAGTCTATGGTTAAAATATGATATGGGAGTGTATACTGTTTTGCAAATATACTTGCTTGTGCTCCTAGCAAATTTGCTCAACTTCTAAGTCAAAATTCATCTTCTAAAAGTGTCAACTCTTTTAAGAAACCTTTAACAAATGCATTAACTTGTGGCATTGTCCTAAAAATATTGAAGTGTAGCCTTTTCATGCTGGCAGTGAATAATCTGAAATTGTTAATCTAAGCTTGTTATTGCTCTGAAATATGCACATATGCAAGAGTAGGAATGGACAGGTGACTTGAGCAGAAGTCCAGACATCTGGTAGACAAATGTAAGTGTAAAGGTATTCCCAAATCCTCGAGTAGGAATGGACAGGTGACTTGAGCAGAAGTCCAGACATCTGGTAGACAAATGTAAGTGTAAAGGTATTCCCAAATCCTCAAGTTTAAAAAGTAGATGAAGAAAAGGAGGAGAATTAAGAACTCAGAAGAAAAGACTTCAGTGGGTGAGTGTACATATAAAAAGTAAATATGAAAAGCATCAGGTAAGATTCAGCAAGACTGTCTACCATTATTAGGCTGAGAAAGAGCGCAGTATGTGTATATTCAGTATATCAGCATGAGTTTATCTGTAAAAAGACAAAGTGCCTTTAGATCTTAAATTGATACAAAAGGAATATTTTCATTATAGACACATAGGATTTTACTAACATGCTGATATCTAGGTGTGGCACCTTGTATTTTATTTTAAATGTTAGGAAAAGGAGCTTGAATTGTCAGGACTTTGAAGCTGCATTTTATTAAAAATGCCAGGAATGTAGTGGAAATTCTTTTTTATTGTTGAACACGTCATTTTTTGATGATGTGCCATGGGCTACCATTCTGAAAACTGCACTAACAAAATTGGATTATGTTTCATTCTCAGCCCACCTGTGTGGATGAATGGGGCTTTCTCAGCTCTTTGTTCCAAAAGCAGCAGCAGCTGATGTTAGGGGCTATATTTTTGGCACCCAACTCTCTGCTTGGTGCTTGCACTCGGGAAGTGGTTATTCCTCTGCTTTGCTGTCTCCCACTGAGTTCAGGTCATGCAGCGCTGCTCTGCCCTGCTTATTCTTACTTACTGACAGCACTTCAAATGATTGAAAGAGGATTGGGGGAAAAGAGTCCCTTTATTTATTTACTTATAACTTCCCAAAACGCTCATGAAGATAGTGTGACATTTAAAGAAGGTGCTGTTGAAGTGTGGGAATATTTTTAATTGCCTTTGACTTGGGATGATCTACATCACTTGCTCCTGTAGCATTCCTGCTCATGAGTAGCAAGGTCACCCCTCCTACTTGTTGATAAAGGCCTTGATTTAGTGAGACATTTCTGCTGACATTTATCCCTACTTCTAAACAGGTTTTTAAGCCTCACTAAGGAACATAAGAATTTCCTGCTAATTAACCTCCAGCAGTGATACTCTGAATATGTTTGTGTATTTGTGTGCATGCACTTGGTTTGCAAATTTATTCTGTGTTTTTTAGAATCCAGAGGTTATTTTATGTGATCAGCATTTAATCACTATCATGCGTGAGTCTCACTGAAGTTGGCAGCATTACAGGTGTTATTTTATGTGACCTGCATTTAATCACAGATCATCCATGAGTCTTGTTAAACATGGTAGTATTACAGAGATCCTATTTTCACATTCTCTAATGTAGTAGACAAAAAGCCTTTGTGCCAGTGGGAGATATACTGATGCTTTCTGATTTTCTACTTCTATCTAATTAATTTATCTTGGAAATTTCAAGGAAAGGATACTTCCATTTCCTGCCCAAACTCCCTTTGTTTCAGACATCTTAATGAAAACATTTGACTTTTGGAGCTGATCTAGACTCAAATATGGTTTCTCTCTCTCTCTCTCTCCCCCTCTCCCTCTCTCCTTTTTTTTTTTTTGATGTTTGTATATGCTGAAATCTGAAAAATTCTGTTAAAGAAAAACTGTTTCCTTGTTAGACTTCGATTATTTTACAAATGTTTATTTTAATATTTATTTATTTTTATTCATGATGGCAGAAAAGAACAGCCTACTCCACTAAAAAAACCTTGTTACCTGTCCCTAATTAAGTGACCTGCAGACTGCAGCATGAATGTTATGATGTTTATGTATTATATTGCAGCACTGGAGCTGTGGTTGACAGAGAGATTGATTGTTTTTTCTATGTTTCTCTGTCACAAGGCAAGCTTAATATTATCTCTGTAATTAGCACATTCCAAAGGTTTACACAGCCAAGGCTACACTGGATGTATCATTTTAAAAGTTCAGCAAATTCTAGGGCAGCATTTACACTTGAAAAGAAGCCTGAATTCTTGGTGGCAGATGCCATTTAGGTGAATGGAGTATGACCTTTCACACTTTGGAGTCCTTGGTAGGTAATTTTACAGTTGTGAGTGGCTGTCAGCAACAAATTTTGATGAAATGAGTCTCTCTCAGCTCAAAAAAGCTTGCTGACTTATTGCTCACTCCTCCAGGGAAAGATGTTGTTCAGACATATTCACCAAATGTTTTTTAGAATTCTTATTTGATGTGGATCAACAACACATATTACAAAATCAAAATGTGATGGTTCTCTCTATTTGGTCAGATAATTTATATAACATTTAATCAAATCTGTGCCATGGTTCATACTACTTGTAAAATGAGATCAGGACACTTAATATTTCTGGTTCTAAGTACGCACCATATAAATGTTTTATCAACCATACATTACCAAGTATTTGCAGCAATGCAACTTGTCTGCATTTTTCAGCACAAAGAAAGACTGCCTGAAATTTAAAGATTTTCCACTGTCTTGCACTATCTTACATTTTTAGGTCTTATCAGGAGAAATAGGAATTCTTTGTAAGGGCATAATGATGAGCACAGCTTTAATCTTTGGTCATGGAGTGGTCTTTGCTGGCAGGTAATGATTTCATTTTTTCCCACACTTCTTTCACTGTTGTGAGTGGAGGAGAAAGGATGAAGGCATGTTTCTAGAATCAACTGCAATAATTAATCTTATTTATTTATTCAGTATTTTCTACATTTTTACATACTTCATACCGAATGAAAGCTTGTTAAGTGGTGTTTGACAAGTTAAGTTTGTTAAGTCTGACATAAGTTATGTGCAGAGCACTTTATCAGGTACAGAAAAAGCGTTATTGAGACTGAGGTGTTCATCACCTCTCCACAGCTTGAGATACTCCGTGTGTGTGTGTGTGTGTGTGTGTGTACGCACACGCGCGCATGTGTGTGTTTGCAGTGTATCTAATAGCTGAGAAAGAAGAGTCACGACCCTTCCTCAAATGAGTAACAGTGCATGAAATTATAATAGGCTTCTTTTTAACTGGCCTCTAAGCTAGTTACTTGTCTCTGTTTGGGTATAAACTTCTTCAGAGGGGATAGGAGCTTCAAGATGAAGAGTGGGAATTCAAAGTCACTTAATCCAATGAAGTGATTTTTCACAAACACAAACTAGCAATGAATCCATTGCCTTAGTTACCTCAATACCTCACTCCTTACACCTTCACTCCTTACACCTGCACCACCCTTTAGCAGTGGCTTTTTACTCCAAMTGAACACACAAAGAGCTGCTTCTTTTTTGAAAATGAAGAATAGAAGTGCGATCAGGACTTATTTCTTTTCTGTGCTTCTTTTTCCACCATGAACACTCAGTTAAGTTGACAAAATGTGTCCAATCTAGGTCGATTAAGTCATTAGCAGGACCCCATGTCAAGAAGTATTTTTGTTCCTTAGTGGTGAAAATGAAGCAGAAGTATACAAAAACTCTAAAAAAAATAGTAAGAAAGGGAATGAGATGAGATGGGGGCAAAGAGAAGAAATAGAAAGTAGAGAAACAGGGAGGAAACTGGTCAAAATTGAAACATGGCCAAAGTTGTGCTAGAATACTATATAAAAGGAGAGTGGGGTCAGCCATCTGTCAATCCGTCATGGTCAGAGGCTTCACTAGAGAATGAGGATGGCTGCTCTGCTTACACATGAGGATTACTGTATTCAGACTGCAGCTAAGCCGAACCCCTCTTTGAAGGAAGAGAGGGTGACTGCTTTTAAACACATACAGGTTTTCATGAATCATTCATATGTGTGTATGTACTGTAAGTACATTTGGATTTTATCAAAAAAGTATGAACATTATTTTTTATTTTTTTGTTAAAATAAATGCAATTTCCAAAAAATAAGAATTCCAAAATTATTTATCTTTGTATGTAGCCAGTAAGCAGTGGAATAATCGCGTAGATATATGGGCTAAATTTCAGTGAATGAAGTGACAGAAGGACAATGAGATCAACCCTGCCAAGAATTTGAAATAAGTGTTTCTAACCTAATTTTATATCAAAATTGGGAACTCCAGTGTTGACACATTCTTCTATTCTTACATTTGATGCACTGTCATCTTTCCCAGTTGCACTCTCAGAACTTAGAGGAGGCAGTATTAACCTTTGCTTTAAGCAATGTATATTGAATAAGAAATATCTTTTGTGGCTTTGTATCTCTGCTATTTAGCGTTATTTTACCTGCTTGATATTATTCAGCAYGATCAGTTAGAGTTGCAAACAAAGCTGTTGGGAAGAGAGCAGAAAAGATGCAGAGCAGTTATGTAGATGAGATGTCACCAAGAGGAAACCAAAGGCTCCATGAGAGCAGTGGGCACACTAATAACAGTGAAATGCCAAACCTAGATCCAGGTGGGCTAACAGGATCGTAAGGCTTAGGATTAAAAGGGACAGAAATCTTAAAAGTGTSTCCCAATGCAGGAGAAAGGAGAGCCAGCTCAAACTTCTGGAAATGTGTCTCTGATGAAAACACCAAAAGAGTATTGCAGTGGGGTACGTGATTCTTTGTTCGCAGGACTTGAGAGGCTTAGACTGATATATCTCAGCTACRCTTGCAATAAAAGCGTAGTATTTAAGTAAGAACCTACAACCCAAATCTTTAAATGCATTCCTCATTTCAGTGGGAGTTAGGGATGCTAAGCACCAAATCATCTAAATATTTCTGAGGTTCTGGGACAAGCTGCATAGACCATGTACTGTTTTAATCCTCATTTAATCCTCTAATACATTATTTTGGTGAAACTCTTTGAAGATCTTTGGATTCCACAGAAAAGCTTCTCTTCTGGTCCCAACTGTGTGGGGCCTACCTTATTTTCAGGGTTGCTAGGCAGGAAGTTTTCCTGCTCCAGGCCAATAGCAGTTAGATCATAGGGGATCTAACCTGGGAGAGAGGCAAAAGAATCCAACCCTGTCACCTGAGATATGCAATAGGGAGAGATTGTAAGGATCTAAAGTATAATTGTGACATAGTGAACAAAGTATATTATGGCTGACCGGTGAATAAGCTGCAGAAGGAGTATGCTGATCACCTCTAGAGAGAGGGGGACATCCTCTTTCTTGATAGTGGTCAACTCTTGAGAGAGACAAGACAAAATAAGAAGGCACTTAATAGATGAACCCATCACTTGAGCTCTCTTAATTTCAGCTGTTCCACTTATAACACGTTGAACAAGCCTATTCGTAAATATTAAAGGTCTTTTTTTTTTTTTTGTCCTGAATGGGTTTTAGCTTAGTTTAATAGCTTAAGCATACTGCTCAGGAATAATCAAAGAATAAGATTACTGTTCTTTGTTTGGGGAATATTAGATAAGACAATACTGTTGGCATAACTAATTTCCTGTTTTGGCACTGGTAGTGCCTTTGAAGATTGGAAGCACAGTTTGTGTTTTTTCTGCTTTGGCCTAGTTCCAGCCATCTGAGAAATGCAATGGTTTGCTCTTTTAAATGAATTAAAATATTATTGTAGAATGAATAACGTTGATAACTTGTTTACTTGGAGTAGAAGGCAGCAATAAAGGTGATTTGTGACCTTTTCTTGAAAGATAAACTTCTGACATCCAAGACATCATGATTTGCTAGGCATGAGGGGAGACATATAATTTCACTTGTTGGAGTAGACTGCTATTAACCCTTATGACATTTTTTGGTTTGTTTTAAAGCTTTTCATACATTGTTCATCTTCTGATGGCCATTCTGAAGGCATTGTTAAAACAAAACAAAAGAGAACTTAAAATATGGTAGGAACATCTGAATCACTTCATATTCTCATAAACTGATCTTTGGGACTTGTGTGTGAAAGAGAAAAAAAGCTGTTGATATATGTAGAATTAATTCTGATGAATTATTCAACATGTATGAATATGGTGTATAATCTCTTTGAGTAATCCTCCAATCTTAAAGCCTTCGGTTGTTTTGGGACTGAACAATGTGGGTTGATAGGACTGAAGGCTATAATACCTTCTGACATGTCTCATCCTAGTACACGTAAATTAAAAGCAAATTTACTTCTAATTAGCCAGATGGATTACTCAAAGGAATAGGTCTTCTAGATAGTGTTCAAGCTTTTAATTTCTTGTGATCTGAAGCTGAGGTTGTGTATCATTGCCTTGATTATTTAAATAGCAAAAAAAGAAAGAAAGTATTGATCTAATACAATGAACATTCTGAGAAATTGTGGTGGCTTGTGTTTAGAGCCATTTTAATATGGATGTCCACCACAGAGTGTTCTGGCAAAACAGAGATGTATTTTTTTATCCCGTCTACTCTGAGCAAAAAGTTAGCAAGTACTAGATTATCAGAGCTTTGGCACTAGCCTGCTGGTGAGTCCCTTGAATTCAGATTTCTAAGAAGTACCTAAAAAAAATCTGCCTACTCATCCCAGTACCTATATGGCATATGAGTTCCTTGGAAAATCTATTTTGTGTTTTATCATGCTTCCTTTTTTTTTTTTTTTTAACCTGAAATATGACAATGCCATCTCACTGGGATCAAAAACCCTATTGAGTCTGTGAGTAAATCAGTCAGCTCAGAACAGAAACCCAGGGTGATATGATAGGTTTTGGTTTCCATTAATCTGCCAGGGTTCGTAAAGGAAATTTCAGAAGGGCCACAGAAATAAACATGCTTCAATTGTGATGTGATCCTAAAATGTGATATTTGAGGCATTTCTTGACAAGAGAAACTAATTACATTGTGCAAGGAACTGGTAGGACTTTTTTCTGCAGTGCTCCACAGAGCTTTGGTCTTCTGTCTTCAGGAAGGATTAACAAATGGGCATTGAAGAAAATGCAAAATGAAGTGGAGAACTGTCCAAAGAAAGGAGACTAAAAGCCCTAGGCTTATTTAGCCTTCCAAAATGAAGGCTGAGTGAGGTTATAGCTGATCTTTATGTGTCATCAGTAGAGTAAATAACAGAGGAGAAGCTGATTTAAGCTAAAGAATAGTATTGGCACAAGTATAAGCAAATGTAAACTTGTCATGAATACATTTAGGCCAGAGTTTAGGAGAACTTTCTCTGAAGTTTTGGGAACAATTTCAACTAGGTTAGTATGACTAAGGTACCTATCTTATATCAATATGGTCAGTTTATGAAAGGGGTTGTGAATCATGGAGGTAGTGAATTTTCTATATTAGTGAATAAGATAGGGAGACCAAATTATACCTTTGGACTGATCTTTATTTTTATTATGCATTCAACCGAATATTATATTAGGTTAGAGACATCTTCCATAAGAGTTTGCTGTTTTATCAAACTTACCACAGTTTTACTTTACCTAAGGTCTAAACTCTGTTTTATTCATGCTATGAGGCTGTTTGCTATTGTACACTTTAAAGCCACCATTCTGTTCTTATTCCATATCTCTCATTATGGTATCAGAGTGTCTTTCAGAAGCATAGTAACTAATACGATTACTATATGTCACACAAATGATTCTTTCTCACTTATTCTTACGGTTGTCAGGAAAAGGATCTGTGACATAMAAAAAAAAAGCGTGGCGGCATGTTAGAAAAAATACTCTTTCCTTTGGCATGTGTGTGGGAGTTTCTGAGATTACTCAGACTTTTATCCTCTATTCTTGTACTGAGTTCTGTGATCTGGTCAGGTGATACAAGAGAAAGGAGTGGAGCAGCTTGCCTGCGTTCCTCAAACCTGAGCCGAAGGAGAGGGTCTATATAGTCCAACAAGCATTAAGGTCATATTTTCAAAGGCAGAGTGGCAGATGCAAGTRGGCACACTGGGATTTTCAGAAGCATTTTTGTATGCCTTTCATTTGAATCAATAGCAGCAGGGCACTTAAAACCTGATGAAAATCCATCCAGTGATCTGCATCATTTGATACATATTTGATACCTTGCAAATGCCTCCCTGAGATCCTTGAAGACAAGGAATAAAATCAGTGTTACATGATAATTTATGAGGAATCAGCATCATGAAAGGAGCAATGCTTGTAACCTTCCAAATGGTTGGGAATTTTTTACTCGTGTTTGTATACAGCTCAGCTTGATTTTGCCTGTTGGTGCAACTGTAGCGTAAATGTATTTGTAGCAACCCATATTGTGGAGAAAATACAATGCTTATATTCATAACAGTTGGACTCTCTTTAGAGACAATAGTCTTATGTTTCTCTGGATTGYACTGCTGTGTAAAGCAGAAAATACTAAATGTGTATATTGCTAAACCCAGAAATCATTTGTCAAGATGGAGAGCAGTCTCCTAGCCAGCATTAAGTGGTAGACTAGGTGGCCTGAAGAAGGTAGTGYATGAAAGCATGGCACATTAAGGATCAGGTGTATGGTTAAATTYCACACTAACTTAGCAAGTTTTTTAAAGGCTAGTGACAGTACTTACAAGAAAGGTCAGAAGAAMAAACCGATTGTGAGCATGCTGTTTCACACTATCGCAACTGAAAGTGTCATTCCTGTTTTCTGTACATTTTTGGCATAATATTCTACAGCCATCTATAGCTTAGGACGGCTGCCTTAGAATTATTTTTCTAAAGGTATGTTGAAACAAACTGAAATGGTGATAGGAAAAATCCAGGTATTAGTCAACTGCAATAACCGCCATTATGATAAAGATTTAATAATGCACAAGGCTTCATGGAGGATGTTAGTTCCTAGGTAATGTTCAAAATTAAGAAGTACAGCTGGCAGCTGCTTCACCCCTAGCCTTTCTCAAAGACATCTGCATATCTAACTGCATGGCATCTGCATATCTTCTGGGAGTATACAGGGCTAGCTTTAGAGAGACAGTAAGTACTAGTACTTAAAACAGTAATTTGGGTAGCACTAGGGAGGCATAATATTCATTGAATGAAATTAACTGAGAGGCAGAGTGGAAAAAATGCTAGCTTTCTTCCTAAGATATGAATCATTCTGTCAAGGTAAATCTGACCAGTGACAATGTAAGCTGAAGTCATCTTGTTTCACCACAGGTAATGCTTGTGCAGTGTTCCTAATATTGGGTTGAAGTCCATTTTTGCTGCTTTATGGTCTATAAGGAAAATGTAAGAAGCTGTTTAAAGGTTTTTTTTAGTTTATCTGGCTTTTTTGTGTTTTGAAATAGGGCATGAGAGGGTATTTTTTTTTGTCTAGTTTGTTTCAGTTTTCAGCTGCTTGATTTTCACTCTTCAGGAACATCAGTAAGCATTCCCTACCACTTGGTTTGTGGTTGTAGTCTAGGGCTATTAATTACTTTGAGTTAAATGTTTGAAATTATTTTAAGTGAATTTGATATTAACAAAAATGTAAACAAAAGTGAGACACCCTAGGAAAATATTTCCCCTGCTTCCCAGCTCCTTAGCTCTCTTCCTTTCCTGAGTGTCTCTGTGGGTGTTTTTTTGAATGTCACTAAATTCCTAGAGAGGACAGACCCTAGGCATCCATTTATGTATTCAGCGTACTTGGTGCTACTCTTCTTACTAATGATAATAAATCTGGATAGTTGAAAACTACCTATTAGGTCTTTCTCATGAGTTAAAAATCTTGTAGTTCCAGGCCCTTATAGAGAACTTCTCTGTGACCTTCAGTCTTGCAGTGCCGCTGGAGTTTRTCTCTTTGGCAGGCCAGCCAAAAAGTTGGGCTGGCTTTACAGTTGTTTACTCATTTACCACATTTTTTTTCCTAATGTATTCAGATTCTTTTTTGGTTTCACCCTCCCAGCACAACTCTTGTCCTGTAAGCATCTTTTTTCTTCCTTCTGCTCCTGTGAATAAAAATGCAGTCCTCTCCTTTCTTAGCTGCTGGTCCTCAAGCGCATTGCAGTCCTCACACTGCCTCCCCTCCTCAGTGGGCAGAAACACAAGTGAAAGGAAGATGCTTGATCCCGCAGTTGTGCTCTTTGTGGCTTTTAGTGTGTATTTAGGGCATTTGGGAGATGAAATGCTGGAGTCACAGCAAACACCACATTTGAGTGACTAAATTATATAGAGGACATCATGTTTTTTAAGATATACCATCTATGACTGAGTTTATAAGGCAGCCTGGCTTATAGTAGATTCCAATCAGATTTGAATCTATTCTTTAATTGTGGTGATCATTAGTTATAACTGTTAATTGGTTTTATATTCAGTGTATGGTGGATATAACTACTAGTGTTTCCAGTGGGCATGGCAAAACTCTCACTATAAATTATACTAATTTTCACCCTTTTTCAGCACACTCTATTTAAGGTGCCAAAAATTAAATGGATATAAACTGAATTAATTTCTACCTCTAAACCTGAGGTCTCACAGTCAAATCAAGATATTTTGATGGGTAGATGTAAAGGAACTTGTCTGCTGCTCTTCTCTTAAATAAAGGGCACATTCATTTCTAATGCCATTAACTAGGAAT
Organism: Apteryx rowi; assembly: GCF_003343035.1. NCBI lineage: Eukaryota > Metazoa > Chordata > Aves > Apterygiformes > Apterygidae > Apteryx > Apteryx rowi. The sequence goes on along the minus strand of NW_020450921.1, from coordinate 311,844 downwards.
GCCCCCTCCACTGGAATTTGGAAACTACCACTCAAAGTGCTCAAAAAAGTCAAAAGTGGTCAAAAGAAAGAATTTTAAAATGTAGAATAAAATGTAGAATAAAAAAATGTAGAATAAAATGAAACCAGAGAGGTTATCTCATATCCTTTAATGCTGGATAAAGTGGTATTTGGGCTAAGCTTAGCAATTGTATGCCAGTGTCAGCTCAGTGAAAAAAGAGATAATCGAAACTTTGGTTGTTCTGCAACCCATGTTTAACTGGTATGAGAAGCCTGACTCAAAACAAAAAATGAGTGAAAGTGTTATATGTGCTTTTCAAATAAAAAGAAAAAAAATATTTTCCATCCAGCTCAGYAGAATGTCTTCAAAACAAGAGGAACTACACTGTTCCCCCTGACTGGTACAAAGCAGTCATGAGTTAGTCCCCAAATGTCTGTCCATCCTTCTCTTTCCAAATAGGTTTAGTAGGTGATATCTTGGGACAGTCAGGTAGTTAATATATTCCCTTCATTAGATTAGAATAACACATGGAAGACAAATTCAGGTCTTATTAAATTAATTGAAAATTCTCATTAACTTCATCAAAATCAGTATTTGGCACTTCAAAAAAAATTGTCAGTGGAGCAGCAGCTGTGAATCCAAATTTGTGTCTGTAGATAGCACACATTTTTGAATCTGTTTTTTTTAATTTAGAAACTCCCTGTAAAATCCCAGTGGAAATACCTACTATATCATTCAAACTCTGGAAGGACATCAGCCCACTCTGCTAGTCAGGTAATGTTCTTGTTAAATGAAGAAACAGAAGAGCTCTGATCTTGGAAAGCTACATAGTGTAGCTGAAATTCTTCATGCTAAACTAAATAATTTTGTGTATGTAACCATTTTATAAGCTGTATTACYTTACTCTTTCTGTTTTATGCCTATTATACTCCAGTTAGTCACCCCAAGAAAATGCCCCACCATTACAATAAAGGCCTCTTAATTATCTTTGTTACACCTCAGTCAGCAGCTATTTTGAGACCTGAAATAAGCTTTTGTCCTCAGTTGTTTATCTACTAATGTCAATAACAAAATTACTGCTGATCTCACAGAAAGTCAAAGTCCTTAAGACTTCTCAAATATTGGATTCCTGCTGTAGCGCTAACATGTTATTTTATCTTTGTTTTCTTATGTTATATAATTGACAACAGATAAGTGTTAAGACGGATGTCACTACATGGTGCACTTACACATGTGCTTGTTTCTTTTCCTTCATGTACATTGTAGTGCGCAGTTTTGGGAAGGACACGCTGCARTGTTTGTTTTCTGTGCCATTAGACTTGGCAGAAATAACGGTGCTCAGAGAGAAAGTTATATGAACAGTACTAGAGTATTGAGATGAAAGAAGAAATTATACTGCCTGTCTTTGGTTTGAGAAAGCATATGCATGTATGTTTGTTACATGTAGAATATGTTCATGGAGCAAATATTGGTCAAAGCAGAGTTAATTTGGAAAGTTAGTAAATTGGTTAGACTAGTCTAGATAAGAAATTCCTGTAAAAAAAGCTGTATTAGAGTTACTTTGTTCAGATGGACATTGTGTGGAATAGGGAGGTATATAAGGGAATGTATCCTGTGGTTCTCAGAGCTGCATTAAACTGCACACCTTTGATTAATATAAAATGGAAGAGATTTTCTGCTCTTTCCACACACTAGCAGATGTGATCTTAGTCCATCAGTGCAGTCGAGCAATTTCCTTTCAGTTTGTTATGCTCTAGATTTCTGTCTGTAGCCTGTCTTCTCACGAATAGAAAGAGTATCAGTGTTTGTCACTATTTTGGGAATACTGCCTGTCATCATCCACCTCTTATTAATATTATGGATTGCTCACTGAAAAAGCTGTAATCACACATGTAGAAATTACACTAAAATGGCAGAATCATAAACTTAGTATCTGGACCTAAAAAAGCCTGTTAGACACCAGCAAATATATTGCCATTTCTGGGATTGCAGCATGCTGTGATAAAGGGCAAAACAAGATAATGAAACAGTTAAATAACCAGAAATTGCACTTYTGGGTACTTGGGTATGATTCAGAAGGTCCAAGAATTGCTCATGTGCCCATATCTTCAGTGTGAAGAAACCTATATTGAGAAAGTTGTTGTGACCATGGATGTGGCATAGCCCTGCTGTGCTGTATGAGTTTACATTTGAGACAATCAATTTTATATATTCTTATTTAGAGACTTTATTAAATCCTTTGGTTTTAAGTTTCTGTTTCTGTAGTCTCTCTCAAAAACTTCTCCTCTGAGGTACTGAACGGGGAAATACTTTTATATTAAAAGTCAAAATGACAGGCAGTTTAGAGAGTGCAAACAGAACATAAAGCCCATAGAGCAATGTCCTCGTAATGTAACTGCACACTGGCATTGTGGTTACGTACAGTCTACAGCAGAACGGGGTCTGTAGGATTGCCCTGACTGGCATGTGCCTGAACCAAAGTTTTCCAGGGCTGCAAGATTTGCTAGCATCAAGGGAAGTCCTTCTGACAGGCTGGGCCTGGTCTGGGGCAAGCATCTGCAATGACATGTCCTACTGCCTCCTGGCCGCTGTGTTCAAACTGTCCACAGACTTTACAATGCTAATGGCAGTTATCGTGCTTCATCAACAGGTCAAGCTCAGGTAGTCTGTTGTTATTATTATTATCCTGTGTTAAGCATAGTTTGCATTGCAGCCTCTGGCTCTTTTCATTTGCAAGGTCCTTCAGTTCCTCAGACCTTTATGTTCATGCTTTTAGAAAAGTACTTATGACCTGTAAATAAAATACTATTTTTCTGTATGAGAAAAAGAGAGAAAGGAAGAGAGAAGTTTCTTCTGTTTGACTTGCTTAAAAGGAAACTGCAAGTTTTACCCTTGTTGGCATGAATTCCATAAATTTCTCTAGCTCTGCTTTTCTTTGTTCTGAACTTCTTAAGTCAGTAGGAACATACTGTGTGGCTTACACTGAAGAAAAATAAATAAAAGAAAAAGATGGGCTATTGGGTGCTTTGATATCTAGTCTGAAGAAGTCAATGTCCTCTATTATTTGTGGCCATGGTGACAACAGAAAATAGGAAGTTGCTAGGAGATCATGGAGGAACAACAGTACTACAGGATCACCTGCCTATGCCATCATGTTCTTCATCTTGTGGTATGTGATTACCAGGTTAAGGCAGAAGGGGACTATTGATCTGCAAGGAGAAAATGGAAAACCTGCTTTGCCTAGAAATCCGGTTAAGTCAGAGTTCCTGCTTCATGAGATGATCTCTTGCATCATTACTCAGCAACAGGCTAAGATTAAGGCCAAGATAAACAGGATGTTAAGCTAAAATGCTGCAGCATGCAGCCAGCACAGATGTTTGTGCAACCCACCCCACTCTTCTGTTCAGCAGCTGGACACAGAATCTTCTGGGCCAAGAGTGTTCTGGATTTGAGACTGCCACAATGGTACTAGGCACTGTCTGTGCTGCCTCTGAAAGTGCTCTAGGACTAATACCAGACAGAAGGGAAAATGTGTTGCTCCCCCTGTATGTCTGAGCAGTCCTGGATGGCACTAATCCCTTCTCTGCCTGCATGCAAAAGTGAGAGCCATAATAAAGCACTGGTGGCATTTGTACTTCTGCCCCAGTTTAGATCACACACACATGCAAGAAGGGGAGCAGGAGAAAGACAACAGAAGCCCTTCTAATCTTAACCAAAGTTGTACATCAAAAACTTCATCTCATAGCTTGCAAAATTTCCAGATTACAGTATCGCATACAACCCTAGAGGTGGCCTTAGTTGTTCTGACTCTGATGAGTACAATTTCTGTGGCTATAGTAGATTATTATTTCTGTCTAATCCAGAAGTTGCTATGAGCTATTTAATTGAATCAATATTATAGGTTCTCACAGTTATTTACAGACTACAGGATTTTTTTTTATAAAGGGCTCCTTTACCTTTTGAGGGGGTCATTATTTTCTTTAAATTCTTGAATGAAAGATATTATTATACTCCATGCACTGCTTTTTACTGTGAAAAGCTAAAACAGATTCTTTGAAAGTTTATTTATTTTAAAAATGCCTTCAGGTTGAGCACAGATATGGTCTGTTCTACCAGGGGAAAATGATTATGGCTGAGTTAGAATCTTTTGCAGGTAGGAGACTATTGGAAAAAATTGCTTCCTAAGATACAGAAATGCAAGTAAGAAAAGTGGGATAAAAATAAAATATTTAACAGGAGGGTTGTAAGATTCTATTATTTTATGTTATTGGTGAACCTAGAAAAATACTGCTTCTATTTAGAAATGCACTAAAATTAATTGTAAATCAAGCAGGGTGGCATGAAACTTTCCAGACCTGAGAAATTTAAGGGTTGTTTTTATCATTTCCGTTTTACATTTCAGAAAGGCTACTGTGTTGACCAAACTTCTTACACATAAACCTGGGCATTATTAATGTGAAGATCTCCAGATACTTGAAACTGGAATTGATTTATATCAGTGGTCAGTGGGTCCATGTTAAATGCACTAAATTAATTGAAGTAATGTATGTTTTTTCCCCTTTCTATCTCAGTTGGTACAACTCCATCAGATTTCTTTGAAGGAGTTTTCCTGGCAAGAAATTGTCAGTGTGTCACTCTCTCCATTTGTCCCTACTTTCTTCTTTGATATTCTTTCTTGAAATGGCAATCAGTTTTGGTAGTGAGACTCAGCGAAGAGGTCTTCCTGTGTTCCTAACATGTCCTTTGTCTGAAGTTGAATAAAAGATGCAGGGATCTCACATTCAAGACTGTATTCTCTCTCAAATCACTTTTTTTTGAGAGAAAGAGAAAAATTTACTAAATTTTTCCCTTGTAGAGATATTTTGAAGAGACAGTGAATCGTATGTAATTTATAGCCTCATGTCTGAGTCACACCAGGCATTTACCTGACTCTCAGAATCCAGTCCATAAAGACACCATTATTTCAGCAATCAGAGAAAGCAGGATGCTTTAGAAAACACTGGTGCTATTAACCCATCACCAGAAAGTAGTTTCTTACCAACGATTTACTATATTGGATCTCACAATGTATATTCACTCTTCAGTCAATCGCATTTAGAAATTCAGATTTACAGCGTTTTGCAGAGAAATCTGTATATCTCTTGGCAGCACTGCCAGCTTACCTGTGGGACTGACCTTCACAGTCTGGCTTGGATGATATTGTCATACAAAATACTATCTCCAGGTAAAATTGGGAAGAAAAATGCAGCCCTCTAATGTCCTGTAAAAATAATAAAACCTGGAAAATATTCTATATGAACACCAGTTTTTTTGGTGTTGACTTATTTCTATCTCTATGGTTTATACAAACAGTTTATTGGGAAGAGCTTGTCTACTTACCCACTGGAGTGTTAAGGAAGACACCACATGCTTATGAGAACCTCATCTTCAGGTTCTATTGTGGTACCTTTTGCATAAGTACGGTACATTTTTCAGTGGATTTAACCAAGTGATTGAGACTATGCCCTGGGGCAGGTTTGGCCTTGTTTTTGAGCCATTTGCATTCTTCTTGTAGATGTGTAAAATACCACACATGTAGCACRTGCTGGGTTGATAAATGTCCAGAGACTCAGTATGTGCTTTTATTATTCAGATCTGTGGATGTGTTGCGGGAGGGGGAAGGTTATGCACTCTGTGCCTTACATCTGCATTCTCATACACTGAACCACAAACCTATCTGAGATCTATAAAATGACAGTCTATAGTTAAAATGTTTCCCTTATACTATCTACACTTTGCTCCTTTCTCTTTTTCTTCACTAATGTGAGAATGAATTAATATTCGTCGCATATGCCATTACTCCCAATGCATGTCTAAGAATCTTCAGCTTCATTACAGTACGCTCCTGTGTGTGCTACTGTCCGCTCAAGTTTATGTTGTGTGGAAGAAAAGGAAAATGTCTTGAGTTCTGATACACTCAGTGTCATTCGCTCTTTTTCTCTASTATATAAAATCCCTCCTAACAGCTAAATATTTCCACCAGTCCACAAGGCACTCATACATATCTATCAATTGCTTTCCACACCAAAATTAGACCRGGAAAAACATAGTAACTTGGTGTCTCCACACAGTAAATAGTTGAAAACAGAGAGAAAAGGGGTTTAGAGAAATTTTAGGATTATATACAGTGTCTACTACAGAAAGTTTCCTTTCAAAATTGGAAGCAGTAACAAAGCCCTTGGTGGAGTTCCTGGATTTTTGTCTCTCTTTCCTTTTAAAGTATCAAAATCTCTGTATTAATTTCTTGCTAGTTTTGGTACATTTGGTACTTCCAATGGCCTGGCTGCATTTTTAATACATTTGAGCTTTAAGACTGTGACAGCAGTGGTCATATTAAATCTCCTCTCCTACCTCTGGAAAATTAGGGAGTAAATCTTATGCTGATACTCTGCACATGTTGARCTTTCTCCCTGCTGTGCCATATCTTTCTTTTTGCTGTATTTTACAGCATTAAAGAGAATAATGTATAAATATAATTTTTTTGACACTTGTAGAATTCACAAAGTCACACAGAAGATTCATAACATAATTATTGGTAAAGCTTTCTTTGCTTGATGAATAAGTTTTGCATCCTGGAAGGTATTATTTGAAACATTTTCTGAAACACAGCTGAGCAACTAGATGTTAACCTGAAAGATTTTTCAGTACATTCTTGAGCTAATTTAACAGGCAGTCAATTTACACTAACCTAGATTAATTGCGCTACCAAAGTAGAGAGAAAATATTTTAAAACAGGCAAAATATGACTTGATAAAAATTCAACTAACAGACTTGAATGTTAGATTCCATATTCTCAGTATATTTTAAAAAGATARCCAAACCTCTGCCTTACATAAAAAGCAGTTAAAAATAATGAAGAGAAGTTTATAAAAAGCTATTTTCATGCTGTCCTCTGATATAACTCTAATACATTTGCATGTCTAACCAAAATCTAAAACACTTACGTTCTTTATTTCTTCTTCTGTCCAGTCACATTCTTTCCATTTAGCAGTGATATGTATAGCACTGTATCCATATATCCATGTTTCTTTTCGAGAAGCTGAAGTTAGCTGATTGGTTTATATGTATTATTTTAACTGCTTTATTTACTGAAATCTAAAGTTTAAAGAAATATTAAAATTTTTGCTAGGGTTAGTTTGTATATGAAAGAAATTAGCCCTCCAGCTCTGTTTGTACCTTTGCTTCTTTTGAAGCACAGCACAAGCGAAGCTGTTGTGTGAAAGCCCTCTCTGCCAGTCCGTGGTCTTGTCCTGCAGGCTTCTGTGGTGCAGATCTCATAAATCTCAGTCTGTGTTATGGAAATACTACTGAAATTAGTGACTATATTCCTGAATTAACTCTTTCAGGTTAGACCATAGGTACTGTTTTCAACACGATTACCTTTGTATTCCACATTCTGGTAGAAAATATCAGTGTTCACAATTGGACAATTTGTGCTTTTAAAAATATGTTTCTACCTCTACATGTCCAGCTGTGTTTCAAACCTTAAACAGTGTTCAAAGAAGAAAATAAAACAGTAAGTACAATTCTAGATGATACTTTACATGTAAGTTCTTCCTCACTTCCTCCCAAGTTTTGCCTGGCTAGTGGGGCCTGCAAACTAATTTCTTTCACCCTAACCTGGCACGCACAAAAACGTAATCCAAAAGAAGGTTTTAAGCACCTCTGAACATAGTTCAGGTTATGAAGAGATCTTTGCTAGGTTGTGAGTGAGTTGCTTGGCTTGCTTACTTGCAGCAGATTCACTGCATGGGGTGGAAGTCCTAGCTTATGAAAGGGATTTCTGTGAAAATATAGGTGAAAGGCTTTCATTTTAAAGCACATATGAAAAGGTATGAAAGGGTTATTTTGAATGAAGAAGAAAAGGAAATATTTAATATTCTTCTAGAAAAGGAATACCTTTCTGCAAAACTTCAGCTATGCTAGGAAATCTGCCTGTTTATCTGCACTTTGATTGTGATTTTTCTCCCTTGAGAAAAACATAGTGGATGATGCTTCTGTATTTTTAAAATCTTAGAAGTCCAACAAGAAGGTTGCTGTGACATTTGGGCACATTGATGTATTTCTGTGGTTTTGAAGGAATCTGAAAGGGTTGTACAGTGCATGCAAGGATCACCCTCCTTGAACACAGTGCTGGCTGGGGTCTTCATCCATTTTGGAGATGGCACTGCTGCTTCCAGCACCCCCAGTATACCAGAGGCAGCTGGTGCACAGGTCTGAAGCCGGTGGAGGGTTCCAGGCAGAGCGAGGGACTGGTGCTCATCCATRGCCCTCCGCAGCTGCAGTGCACCTGCCTTTATGGGCTGGTGCAGGCCAGCAGCCTCCCTGTGACCGGAGGCTTCTCCCTGCCATGCACTGTGGCACTCCAGGCTCAGCATGCCTTTAATTCAACAAGCGTATCTCCATAGTTCCCCTCTGAAAGGATAGGAGCTTAGGGAGAACTTAGGGATCCAGATAAGCAGAAGCCCTTGTAAAACTGAGACTTTGCCTTATTAAGGGCTGGCCCAGAGCCCATCAATGTTACTGGAAGTCTAAGTATTTGTTCTGCTCTTGTGGCCTTGTGGGTGTCTTTTTTGGTGGGAAGCTTAACTGAAGCCATGCCAGTATATTTTAGTAGCCAAATCACAGAGGCAACAAAAATAAATGTAAAGATTTCATGTTGTGGCAGGTTTTTTGTTTCTAATTAAAATGTTTAGTCTTCAGAAGCTTCCTTGTTTGTGTTCCACAACTATACTGCTGAGTAAGAAATGGGGGGTCTTTATGAAGAAGTGAGTAAATTTGTTTTAGCTAACTGAATCTGAAAAGCGAAGCACGTGATCTTTTGGTCTTTCTCTGAGAGCAACTCAGCTAGTGTTTTGGACAGCTAAGTGTCTGAATATCAGGCCCAGGAAAAAATGTTGCAGAATATTAGAAATGGCATGGATGGAAGCAGGCTTTACTGGAAACATTGGCTAAGCTTACATTGTAATTGTTGTGCTGAACCAGTAAACAACTGCTGATCCAGTGATCTTTCTGGTGAAAAAACAAGCAGTTGTTGTAGTTATTTTTCATATGTATGTTGTTGTTTTTATGGCATTTCAAGTGTCCTGCTTGGTATTTATATTATTAGCTCAGTGTTTTACGTTACAATAAATGTGTTTACTTATTACAGAAGTACTGACCCTTAAAACATCTGCTTCTCAGCTGAACATCCACAGCTCAGTGGGTGTGGGTAGCTTCTGTTAGCCACTCTTTCATAATATTTTTCAGTCTTTGGCAAGCATTTTGAGTCAGATTCTGACCTCAGATGCACTTGTGTACAATGGGAATAGCTGCACTCAAGTCAACAGAATTCTTCTAGCTTTTTGTCAGTGTTAACCGAGGTCAGAATATGTCTCGGTGAGTGGGCCAGAATCCTCTCTAATTTTTGCCTGGGGGAGTTCTTTAAGCAAAAAACTTAAACTCTAGTGGCTTCAGACCGATGCCAAAGTAGCTCTCGCTCTTCTAGAGATTGAATGATAGCAAATGATATGGCAGAAGGTTTATCAAACCATTATGAGGAAAAAAGTGTTCAGTGCCTATCAGTGTCAGCATGAGAGCCATAACTACAGTGTGAAGGGCCTTGGAAGAGCAGTAGCTGGTTGGAGCATGCCTATTAGTGTTGTATTGTCTCTTGCCTCTACAAAACACTGGACCTTAGGGGAATGGTTCAGAAGCTTCTTTAGGAGAGGAAAGAACTTTAATTACCTCATAAGCTTGAGTACAGTTTGGAGACACTCGTTATCCTTCCTCAACTCCTGCTGTGGGGAGAAGACTTTACTGAAATCTCTGCATTTGTCATTGAAATGAAGAAACAATCATGTTGAAGGGTTTTGGAGTCTTAGGAAAAAGTCATCATACTCTCTGCCCACTCTCCCTTTCCGCTATCCCAGGCACATTTTCCRTGGCCTGTCGTTCATGCCCGCTTAGCCGTTCACACCTGCGGTTCCTGCCAGTCCACCCACAGCGATCATGCTCCAAAGCCATGGAGGGAACAGCCCCTTCCCTCCATGGGAGCTCCCCTCTCCCCAAGAGCACTATTGCCTCCTCTGAGCCTGGGCCACATGAAGAGAGCAAAGATGTTCAACAGCTCAGGAACACTGCTTTTGCAGTCAACATGTTTTCCTGGTACTGGTTGTGATTAAGTATTATTGAAATGTTATGTAGAATACATCATCCTCTGTAGCTCATCCCAGAGCACAGCCTTTACTGCGCGCTTAACTCCATCTATAGAGCAAAAGAAAGAATGGAACAGTCTTTTTCTTTTGCATTTGCAGGGCACCTACCACCCTGGGTCTTATTAGTAGCTAGGGAACATTGCCATTATGATCTACAAAATGCAAATAATTACATCAGCTAACATAGGTCACATGGGTTGATATCAGCTGGGACTTCTAGAGTGGAAAGAGTCRAAAAGTGAAAATGTGGTATCGATTTTATTTGCACAGCATCCCCTAGAGGCTTGTATTGCACCTTACAAACAAGATAATTGAATAATCCTTTCCCATAACTGGCTGCTCTTATGGATACCATCTAGTAATCAATGCAATAAAAATACATGTTGTAATTAGCTTGTAAGATGAGACATAGCTTAAACAATATCAGTGACATATTTTAGAAAACAAGCCTTACTCTGAAATAGAAAATAGAAAAACGTATTGCAAAAACTGTTTAGCAACATATCCTTTGTAGATCTGTGGAAAAATTGATCAATTCTGTATTTCTGTTCATTGCTTTATCACCACCAAACTCTGTTTATTTCCCAAGTGTATTTTATTACCTTTTAAAATGTATTAAACTGTTATATTTGCTAGCATATCGATTTCACGTTGACAATGCTGTTTCCATGAACTGAATGGACTCTCCTAAAGAACTTTAGTATGTACCCAGTGTTTACAGTAGATAATGGATAGCCAAATCCAAATGCAGTGAAAGTTGGCCTGCACAATGCATGTAAACACTTTGATATGGTTAATCTGACATATAAACAAACCCTATTCACACCCTGATGAAGCCCGCTTACATATGAAAAGCAATCAGTGTTTCTCTGAAGCTTCTTTTTTGCTGTGGAAGACAGTTTTGACATATCCAGGCTGTAGCATTTAGTATGCCTCCTTATGTAAAGGAGGAAAACTCCTGATAAAGCTATTCTGGTGTTGCTGATGTCCTGTGGAAACTGTTGATTGAGCATGGAGAATACAGCAACAGATGGCATAGCCCCACACTAGGTCAGTAAGCTGTGGAAATTCAAAATTCAAAACTGCCAGTCCTGAAATTGGAAACAGGTGGCAAATATTTCACTTGGAGACTTGGCATCTGTAAGTAATCAGTTACTGTAAGAAACTTGGTCAGACACAAATTAACTTCATTGCTGATTGCATTTTCAATAACTAAAGGAGACAGCAGCTGTATTTAATTAGAATCACAATACATGGTAGAAATACATAGAAAGCTTTGAAACCACTTCATTTTCTTTTTACTTGGTTTGGGTATAGACCGCTTTAGCTTTTTGCTTTTTTTCCCCCTAGTATTTTGGTTGAGAAACATGTTTTACAACAGTCACAGTAGAGTAAATGGATAGCAGTGCATCTGGGATCAAGTCTCTTTCTCAGAGCTTTCAAACTGTTTCTCATCATTTCTATGCCACTTTCTGCTTCTAAAAAATGTAAATAAATAAGCAAATACAGGACATCTGCATTCGATTCAGGGGAGATTTAATTTCAAATAAGGAAATACAAAAGCTATTTTGACTAGAACTGAGCTATGTTATTGGGAGATGTTGTGTTATTGACCTTTGCCCTTTCTTGTAAGTCCTCCCTCCCCCACAAATAATGTGCACCTAACTGAAAATGTAGATGCCTGAAAGTAATGCAGAAGGTGGCTTTCCTAGTAATGATAGGGAATTTCAGAGCAGGAAATGTGTCTGTGAGTGCTAATTTGAGAAAGACCGGGCTACTTGTGAGCCAAATTAAAGTTCAGAAGACTTCAAAAGTGTCTGAACAGAAGTTATTATTGTATAGGAAACCAGCCAACCTGAAACATCTCCAGTACACAAAGAGAAGAAGCGTTGGTGGAGATCACCTGGAATATTCAAGGTTTAAAGGTTTTCAAGGTAGCCAGGAAAAAAGAGGCTTGGTCCATGGAAGGAAACCAACCAAGTAATGTTAGAGCAAGAGCAACCTTCGGAACTGCAGTACTCATGGGGATTTAAGAACAGGCAAGGTGACTCCTCCACTTGGTGTTGTATGAGGCATATATATTTGTGAGAAGGCAGCAGCACTTGTAGGCAGAAATGTCAGAGTCTGTTACAGCTGAATTCAGCTCTGTTTTCCAAGGCTGGACATTTCAGTCAGGCTCTAGCCTCCAGCGAGACCCCATGCCGTAAGGGGAGCAGTGTGACAATCTGGGTTCTGAGTGTCCAAAAGTCCACTGAAATCGTTCAAACTTCAGGATGTCACACAAGCTGACAAACTTTGCATTTATCTGTCCCAGAAGGTGTGATTATAATTCTAACTCTTGAACTGTACATGGATAGTACTAACATAAGAAAGAAACTGGGCTTACTAATGAGATGAACCAGAAGATCAAGCGATGGCTGATGTCTGTGGGGATGTTTTTTTGGATGACATGAAGTTCAGAAAGTGCTGAAAGGTCACCGTGAAAAAAATTAGGCCTTTTTAAGATGCTTAAGTCAGGCATCAGCAAAATGTGAAATGCTCAGTCACGTTTAACAATGTTAACCAAAGTGTTTGGTAGTACAAAACATTCACAAATTCATGCTTTGAGAGATGTTGCCTCATGGGCCCACTTCCCAGCCTGCTTGCCATTGCATAGATCATTATCCTCTTTCTGGGAACAGAATAATAGTCCAGTGGCAATTGCAGCTATTGCTTACCTGGAACAGTAAATATCAGATAAATATTTAATGTGAGTTTAACTTTTAAAATGTGGTTTAGTAGCCAGAAACAGAGGAAGTAGCACCCTGTGACTAACCAGCTCTCTGCAGACCACCAGCTAGTACTCTCTTATTTACTGTAATGCACAATGTATGGCTTCCAAATCACTTTGTGAGATTTAACAATTTCTTGGATATGTGGTGCATCTTGCAGCAGCAGATTACTAGAACTCTATCTTCTTCTGAGTTTTCTAAGGCCTTTTGCGTGGGAGGCAAAAGGTGAACCTACTCCATGATTAGCAATTTTGTGGTGTTGCTGCTGTATGTTAGTTATCAGCAATAAATTACCATTTTCTTTTTCCTGGAATCTGGACATTCCACTGGACTGAATGTGTACAGGCTTTTCACTCCTCTTCCTACATGTGTGCAAACCACTTCACTATTTTGCCACTGGATTGACTAGTGCTTGGATTTTTTTCTTAGGGGTTTATGACATGTTTAATCATGGAACAATAACTAACAAATAATAGTAGTTATATAGACTGTTCTATGAATTATACCATGTAAGTTCATTGTCCAAATCTCTGAAGAGTGCCAAAGAAGCCCAGTGCTGTTGTTAGACATTCATAATGTGGCACATTTCAGATGTTTAAAAAACAGAAATAAGATTCCTTTTCTGATACTGAAAAAATTACTATTGCAAAATAGAGTTCAAGCTTGTCATATTGCTTATCAGAGTGGTGATTTTCTGATTCTGTGCAGAGCTCTGTGCGCTCCTACTCTCCCCTCTGCTGTTTCATCTTCCTCTGACAGCCCCATCTTCTCTGGCAGGCCTGTGAGAGTATAACATCTAATTTCAGGCAATAAGGTTGGCAAGTGGCAGGAGGCAAGTGGGGCCAAGCCTGTGGCTGAGGCTAGGAAACAATCTGTGTGTATGCAGCAGCTGCTGGCTGCCAGGGCAGCATTGCTCCTTTGTCTCTGCCCTCCTCCCCCTCCTCTCTGTCAGTCAGGCTGAACAGAAGGGATCCAAGGCCGGGGCTGACACTGTGCATCCTCCTGGGAGAGCGCAGGCCGATCTGGAGAGGCAAGGCAGCTGGGAAAAGGGGAGGTGAGGGCCTGGGTAGGGCTACCAAGTGCTGGTTTAGTGAACTGGGRGCAGGAGGAAATAGCTAAAAGGAGGGTTTCCCTGTATATGGCTGTAGCTGGAATGATGGAGCTGTAAGGGCTCTGACTAGGGCGTGGTGGAGCCATGAGCGCCGTAAAATAAAAGCTAGGGTTCAGGATATGGGAAGTTCAAGGATACTTAGAATATAGAGTTCAAGGATACTTAGAGGGAGTAGTCARTGTGAGTGGTTATACCCTGGAGGGGGTGTCTACAGCAGGGAACTCAGTGGGGAAACAGGGGCATATGCATGGGGAACGGGAGGGAGAGAGACACAAGAAATGGAGAAGAGGGGGTTCAACTTGTGAATATTTGAGTACCAGTGCTTTACAGATCTAAAAGAAATTGTTTGAGCTGATGTTTGTGAAATYGCTGGTATTTAAACCTTAAGCTGCAAAATAATCTATTGGCATGCCCAGGTTTCCTAGGGAGAAGTCATATAAATGACACGGAAAGTTTTCTTCCACAGAAGGAAAAAATCTCTGTTATTGTAGGCATCTTTCAGTCTCCTTACTTCAGCAAAATTGCTGGGGATAATAAAGTGAGTTGTTGCTTTTTCCTTTCTTGCTGCATTTATATGAGAGGAGGAGGAGGAGGTTGCATTTGCTATCTTTTATTACTTTTCTCCTCCAGGACTAGGTAAGGAGTGATACATGCTTTCACCTCTTTTTATAAACAGAAAATACTAGACAGATGTTTAGAAACTGCTTCAGTAAATCATGTAAAAGTAAACATACACTATGGGGAAAATCTACAGCTTTTGGCATAACCAGGCAGAATGAGAGATTAATTTTGGGCACAGGAAGAAGCTGTGATTTTTTTGTTTTACCTTTAATGGAAAAAAGGGAAAATGGCCACTAGGAGCTATGCAATAATGTGTAGCTAAAGAACAGTCATTTGAAAGGTTCTGATTCATGCAAGTGTCAGTGGTTTTCATGCTCATTTGGTGTGCCCAAATACACCAAACTATGCAAAACTGCAACATGAATGACATAAGACCAGAAAATTCAGATGTGATACATGGGCTGTATAATTAGGTTTAATCTTTGAAACCAGTGAGTATTTATTGTCAACGCTGATTAAATATAATGTTTAACAGTCTCTTCCTTTTCCTCCAAATTTTTTTTAAGGTACAAAAGTAATAAAGGACTTGAGCACTTGCAAACTCATTGCTGTCTGACAAACTCGTAGATTTCTAATTTCCGGGTGGAATTAAAACCTTGTGTTATGTGCTTACTGTTAACATTGAAATGGCAATCCCAAAGACCCATGGGTGGGTCTGGGAGTTATCTGAGGATGAGAAAAAGAAACAATGCTCATTGTATTGTTTCTTTCTTTACAATCTGTGTGTGTCTGAAATCCCACTTCTTTCTGGGGCTTAGCTGCTCGATTAAGGGCTGCAGAAGATAATTGAATTGCCATAGGGTCCAGAGCATACAATGCTCTTCTGAGGGTAGTGCCTGCAATTGTTCTTTGCAAGAAATGAGAAAAACACTCGGTTTGTCTTCTAAGTCCAGGGATGGATGTCTTGCATTCACATAGTATTGCAGTAGTCAAGGCACTCACTTGGGAAGTGAGGGAGTTCAGGGCTCCCCTTACCCTGAAGGAGGTCCTCCATCTTCTAGGAAGATGTCCTGCTTTTGAAGTTGTGCCAAAAAATATTTAAGACTAACTGGAACAAAAGAGAGGAAGCAGGAAGGACATTGCCTCTGTAGTTCAATAAATAAACAGAGTCATGGGGAGCTGTGGGTTTCAGCCTCTTGAGAGAAAAGAGACTGTTGAGTCTGAATTGCCCACTTCCTAAACAAGCACTCCGAATTTAGTTCGTTAAATCCATGAGAACTGCCACTAACCCTGTTTTAAGAAGAAAAGAGTTAACACTGAGAGACAGGTCTGTCAGTGTGAGCATGCTCTTTCTGAAGTTGGAAAGTGGGAGCAAGTGAGCTGCTCAGTTGGGGAAGAAAGGTGGCCAAACCAGCTCTTCAGTCAGATATGGAGGAGTGATCTGCCAAGGTCCTTTACGGACTGAGCATGACTGCTTCCTTTACTGGATCTGCTACAAGATAGTCCAGTCTTTACATTTATCTGAAGAGAAAATACCATAGACCAGACCTGTTGACTGTAGGGGTTTGGAAGTGATGAGCCTGTGGGATGTCCTGTACCTACACAGTTACCTGTGCAAGGTTAATAGTCGCTTGTCAAGGACACCTAGATATCCAGGATTTGGTAGTTTATCCCGCTAAGCAGTCAGGCGTTGAATTATAGATCCATTGTGACCAACTATTTCTCTGCATGGATAAATGAGGTGTACACATTGACACAGGCAGCAGGCATTCAGCAAGAAAACAGTTTCATTTAAGATGAACTCCTAAGCAGAATGGAGCTGACAGCTCTGTAGAAGATGAGCAATAGTTCTAGGGACTGTTTAAGTCCCATTTAAGATCACTAGATTGAGGACTTGCATGAGATGTAAGTGATTTGGCAGTGTGGATATAAGTGGTCCTGAGGCAGACTTGCTACTTCTCTGCATTGAGTTGAATAGGAACAAAACCGAAAGGATTATGAATATGTCCTTCAGAAATTTAAATGTGATTTCTAGTGTCATATTCCATTCAGCAAGCAGGTAAAATGTCTGCACTACACTCTTAAAACAGCGAATGAAGTCAAGCTGTTGTTGAATCAGTTCTGCATGCAAGATGTAAAAGGTTTGTTTCCAAACCTTACTGTGGCTGCTGTGGCTCTGGGCGGGCTGTCAGCCAGTCTGTGGGCTAAAACCTTGGCAAAAAGCAGCAGTAACATAGAAATATAATAAAGCTGTAAAAGATGTCTTTTCATACAACTGACTGGTGCTTTACTGTCATTGAGTCTCAAGGACAGAGTATGGGGAATGAAAGCTGACTGTTGGCACAGTGCTTCTTTTGGAAAGGGAAAAAAAATAGCATGTTGAGACAACATTAGTATGTGCTTGTTAGGAATAAAATCTGTAGTGGGAAGAATGAGAAGAAACAAGAGGCTGATTTTTCAAGTGTATTTTATGGATATATTATCAGTCTCTTTCTCACAAAATAGGCCACTTCCCAAATGACTTGCTGTTATCCCAATCTTTTCTATACACCAAGTAATCCTGACTTTGATTAATAAGCCAGGAGAAGGTAAACATTCAAGTGCCGATGTGTCCAATAACTTTTAAAAAACACTGTACTCACTCTTATTTCCAGACATTTTTCCCTGTTTTTCTTCTTTGAGTTTGCCATCTAACCAGTGACAATAAAAAACCTGAACAAAATTTGAGCAAGTGCTAAGTAGAAATGTTACTGCTCTGCATCATGGAGATTATCCAAGAAGAAAGCAACCCTTCTTGGGAAGTCATCCCTTGTAGAGCCATCACTTCAGCTCTACCAATGCACTGGGCATTGGACAAATTCACCTAAGCTGCTGAATCTACCTGGTCTGAGTTCAGCTCCAGTTACAAAATAAGCTCCCCAAAATATTTAAGCACGCTTGTGTTTTATAAGAAATGTACTCTCACTATCTAGTTCTGTGCCTTGCTTGATCTTCACACATTACATAATGTCCTATCTTCCTCTTAGAAAAAACATAGGCACAACAGAGAGAGTTGTAAATTGGTCCTTTCCTAAGCGTAGAATGATGTCATTTGAGCTGGCTCATCCCTGCTCAGCTTCCAAAGCACCATGTGCTTTGCAGTGCTGGAGTATCCATCTCTGCCTCCTGCTTCAGAAAGCACACAGCTGAAACGTTCCTACAAGGCATCTTAGCAAAGCCACCCCAGTGGGAATGTTGTGGTAAAATTGGAATATATACAATAAAAAGAAAAAACAACACATTTATTCAAACTTTTTCCAGAACTTGTCTGTCTGAATAACTAAACTTCATGTAAGTTCCTTGTGTTAAAAATGGATGTCACCGATGCAATTTCCTCATTTTATTCAGGCATAATGGAAGTTCATGTGAGCAGTGTCAAATGTAAAATATGTTAACTATACTTCTTTATTCTAAGTTCTAAAACCCTTTTTTGGGAGATGAGTCCTTCCAGGCCTGTTGTTTAGTTAACAATCGCAAAACTCTATTCACAGTTGTGAAAATGTGTACTTGCTTCACTTTACTCCCGATATAAGCACAATCCTTAGTCCCAGTTTTCTGTCTTTTGGCAGAAGAAGAGAAAGGCAATATACTCCATCTATCGGGCAGTCCAATTAAGCATTTTCTAGATAATTTAATTGCTTTGACAAGTCTCAAGATTGATGCAATATTCTCTCTTCTGTTTCTACAGTGTCTCTGCCAGTTTTCAAATGGATTATTTCTGTTCTGCCAAACAAAGAATGAGTTTCTATCATTCATATCTCTAACTGGCATAATTCTTATTTTTATGTGTCTGTTTCTTGATAGGTTTAATACAGCTGTTCTTTGACTCTAAATACATATCTGCAACAATTCACCCTTGATGTATGATTTATTTATTTTTTTGTTCCCACTGAGTTCACACTGAGTCCAGCAATGTAGATTTTGTGCCAGAGTCAAAGAACAGCCTCAGCTCTAATTTACTCCTATTAGCGTGCTAGAAACATGGTGTTTTTCTCCAGCAGATCCCACAGTGAAACTAAAATGAGAATTTTGCCTAAGAAGAAGTGGAAGACATTTAGACCCATTTTAGTTTCAGTGACGAAACTGTCTTCATTTGATAAGATAGAAAATAGCTTGCTCCTTCACAATAACAAAGAGTCTAGAAGAAAGAAACAATGGCATTTCAGTAATAAAATTGTATACAGCTATTATCTGGCACTTGTCATCAGTAACACTGAATATGCTTTATGTTTTATAGAGGAAGCTAGTATCATTATCTGAATCTTACAGATAGCAAAAGTGAAGTTGACCTATTGTGCAAAAATACTGTAAAAAATGAAGTAACACATGATGCGTTTTGGTTTCTTCCCTTTGTAGAATCACTCTCTACACCCATTATATTTACTATATTTTCTTAGATGTCCCTTACGCTTCCTGCAAAGTTGAAAGCCTTCAACTTCTCTAGTGGCTGGTCTTATAAAGGGCCATATTTTTTGGTACTGAGTTATTGAATCAGGTCAGATTACCACTTTGGAGCCCCTTAGTGTTTAAAATCACTACTATGTTTTCAAGAGTTCAGAAAATACCTCCTTAACGCATATGAATGAAAATGTAAAGCAAGAGATTAATAAGTTTTGTACTATTCTTCTGGAAAAAAAGATACAGAAATGAGTGAACTGGGCAAATGTATAGGGAAAATTATGTTGGGCAGTAATTGGGGGTTGAGGACAAAGAGATGTTGAAGCAAACTTCAAGCTCTTCTTTTAAAAAATTGTCACTATCATTTCTTGACCACTGCATCTCTTCAGAGAAGGTCTCAAGAAAAAAAAAAAGCATAATAAGCATAATTCAGTGTGTCTGAAAAGCTAAGAAAATCAGTTCAAAGACATCTTGAGAATTTTAGACTACTAACATTTCATATTTTTCTCAGTCATTCCTGAACCAGGCATGTAACTCCACCACATAAGCCCAGTGAGACAATCTTTATTTTTACTGACCCTTGGAGCAACTCTCTTGTTTGAAAATGCCAATTTATTACTTTTACTTTTAGCAGGACATTTCATGAAAACCCTGTCTTGACACCACAGTATAGTGAGTTCTGGCATGAAGGCTTCACCTTTTATTAAATGATTTCATTAATTGTCCAAATGATCAAGCTATTTAGTTGCAGCTGGCATAATCTTTCTGAGTCCTAAGTCACTGTTGAAACCTTCATGTGAAGAAAATTAAAGAAGATATAAAAACTCCTTATTTAATCCATAATGAAAATGGAGGGATTTTAATTTTACATTCTATCTGAGATCAGTGGGTGTGCTTTAGCACGGAGTTGAAGTAAAGCTCAAGCTCTGCCTCTACAAACAGTTGTAAATTTTAACCTTTCCATCTTTGACAAGCATCCTTTACCACCACAGTGGAAGCGAAGCCAGGCAGCTTTTTTTTTTTTTTTTTTTTTAATATGAGATACTGTTGCATTCCCCACTGCACATTTCTGGGCAATTGCAATTGTTTGTTCGTTTTCCAGCTTTCCAAATCCTGAGCCCTGTGAAATGACTAACACCACAAACCACTTCCTTTCCACTGCAGAGGGGGAAACAGGAGGGAACCGAGGACACAGCAGGCAAAACGTTTCATGTTTCAGTCACTCCGGGGCTACACCGCATGATCTGTTTTGTTTGAAGGTGTTTGCCTTTATGTGAATTCTAGGCTGTAGTACTATTTATTCAGGCTGTATTTTGGCAAACTGCCATGGACTCAGTAAGAAACGGGTTAGTCCCAAGTAAGGAGCTTAGGAGTGTGCCCCTGTTTGCAAACAAACTTGTTAACAAGGTGATTACAGCCTGCTGGGCTCTCCTGTCAAGGGAGGAGAGGGAAGCCCTGGTCTGTGTGCCCGTCAGGTTTTGTGGTACCAGCTGAAGTGTTATGTCACCCTTCTTTTAATTTCCACTGCACAGGGTTGCTCAGACTTTAATCTATGTCTGCGAGGTACTTTTATGTATAAATGCATCCATGTACAGTGCCATTGTGCTGATATTTGAGTTTGTTTTCTTGTCTGTATCTCTTTGCTTGTGCCACCAAATCTGGTCTGATTGCCCTTAGAGTGAATGCTGATGCTGATCCCTGTCCCTGACGGGGCTGCCCAGGAAGCCAGTCACCCTCTGATACTGCCCCAGCATCCATGAAGGTGACAAGCATGTGGAGAACCAGCCCACGCTATCGTGGCCAGTGTGGGATCTCTGCGGTTAGTGCTCTTTGCCACTGCACACTACASAAAGACGAGCACTGTCGTTGCTGATCCATTTTCCAAGCAATGGGCTTGCGTCTCTTTTAGCCTTTGGCTTTCCCTCAGGCTAAAACTGAAGACAGCCCTTCTACCAAAGCTGCACTTGCCCTTGCCTGGTGGGAAGGTCATAAATTAGTTTGGCATATCCCAGATCTTTGCCCTCTTCTCCCTGGACAACTCCTGCAAAAGGAGTTCCAATTATATGCTCTAGTTAAAATTATGAATGACTCTCATTTTTGTATGCTTTTCTCCACTGCCCAGACACAGAAACTAGTCCTAATGATGTGATTGTAGAATCCTCAGTCTAATTTTTCCTCCATTTTGTCATCTACATGACATGAAAACCTGATAGAGCTAGATGTTTTAGATCATTGCATATCTTCCAGCAGAATGAATTATTTGCTCCTTCTTTTTAAGCCTGAGTCTAAAAGAAAAGCTGACTTACTGTGGAGCTGGATTGTTCCAATGCATTGGTTTGCTGGATCCTTCAGGAAAAAGAAAGATGCTTCCAAACTGGAAACGTGAGGTGGACATGTTGGAGGGAGCCCGAAATGTCAGTGTATGATGTTGGCAATTGTACTGTAATCCACCTATTGAATGGAAAAAAGCCTTTCCAAATTTGTGTCCAATGAKCTTAAATAAGGCAGAGCTGGTATTAGTATTCTCTGGAAAACCCTTGAATCTAGGTTGGGAAGGCAAGAATTTACATATAAATAGAATATTATAGAGAGAGCTCTGTTTATCTTAACAGGACGTTTTTTGTTGAATCTTTTATTTTTTGCTGTTTTTAGGCAAATAATTTTGTGTCTTAATACTGTTTGTGATATAGTAAGGTTTGGCAGATGATAGATAAATTATACGAGAATTAGCATTTTGACATTATTGCTATTATTGTTAATAATAAACCCTCAGGTGATTTAAAACTTCCTGCTTTTTTATGCTGTACTTCGATCATCTAAAAGAAAATACAAGTTTAAATATTTTCTATTGTGTGCCAGGAAAGCAAGAACATTACAGATATTCTTCCTTTATGTACAAACATCATTCGTTGTAAATACTCATCTATGTACCCCTGGATATCTGAATTACTAATAATTGGATATGCTATGGGAATGTGGATACGAAACATATTTGTGTGGAATGCAAACATTAATTTATGTTCATCGTGCTGAATATGGATAGCTGCAAATAAAATGCCAAAAGGAAGACTCCCAGCACTATTCAAGGTATCAAGAAGGAACTGTTTTCTGCTATTCGGGTGAGATTAGGAGTTTCAGGCTCCCCTTCCATAATGCAAAATGGTGTGCTGGAAGGAGGAGAGGAAAGTGAGAATGGGGAAGTAGGCTTTAATCTACAACTCCACTAGAAAATTTTTAGAGATCTCCAGCTGAAAAAGGATGAAGGCCAGTGTTAAAAATTGTTTGTAAGTACAGCAAAGACCAAAAGTATGTGAAGACAAGCTACATTACATTTACAACAGTACTGAGACAAGCAAAAGAAAGGTAAAAGAAAACTCTTTACTCTCCCATTTTGCAATTGGAGAATTTATTTCAGCGGTGCATTGTATACTAAGATTAGATACCCTGTCCCTGTTTCAGTAAAAGTAATGGATAGACACTAATGGCATGTTTTTGAATTTTTGTTGCAATCAATGAAGCCCACCTCTCTGACTTGATCCATCTGAAAGCTCTGGAAAATATCACATAAGTAACAGTACGTCTGTGGAGTTTTAAATTAAATCAGAACTACACAATTCTGGCTTTTCCATTAGTTTGTTAATAGGGATGCTGAGTAGTATTCAAATTGAATTTGCCGTGGCTGGATATCAAAGCATATTAGAGCATCTCCTTTTGTACGGAAAGGCTAAACAAGAATCAATTCCATCATCATTTTTTGTGGTTTCTTTGCAAAGTTACTGTGTTTCCCTGTCTCAAAAAGTGGTGGGTTGCAATAAAGAATTATACTCTGCATTGTTAGTGTAAATATATTTGGGGGTTACTTTTCCAAAACTAATATTAAAGGTCTGTTCCTGTGGGATGCAGATGACTATGAGACGTGTAAGAGCCTAGTATCTGTGAAATGTTAAATGCCTTCCACTTCTGTTAGCACTGGCATTCCCCATGCTCGTGTCACTGTTTAAAACTCGGTTGTGAAAGCAACTTAAGATCTGTCTAGATTGTGTGCAGTACAAAATGATTTAAGCACATCAAATGATAGAACATCATTTTTTCTTTTTAGTCTCCTTCTTACTGTAATGCCCACAAAAAGCCTGGTAGTGCTTACGTTTTTGATGATGACTGATACCGCTGTTGGCTAACCAAAACTTTCTTTTTCCTTATTGCCCAATGCCTTCAGGTAGGCTGCAAGCCTGTTTGAAGCAGGAATTGTCTTTTTCTGTTGTTGTTCTGTGTGTATCCAGTTAGCAATAAACTTAGGTCCTGGTTCTTGACTGGAACAGACAGGAAATGTGGCAATATTAATATGTAATACATTATAAAGCTACAATCGGGTTATTTATAAATTAAATATGCATGTTAAATTATTTTATCTATGTAGCTGGAGAGTATGAGTGAAGCTGGAAGTTGACAGTAATTCCCTAGTGTTGATGTATGTTACTCAAAGTTACAATATTGTTACAAGTAAACTCTTGACTTTACCAGCACCATTTTAATTTACCAGTATGTTTATGCTAACAGTTGCAACAGGAAAGTAAATCGGAGAAGAAAAAAGAACTGCAGCAGCTATAGTTCTGATGAAAATAAAGTTCTAGGAATGCTGTAATATGTTTTTTAGGATGCCTTGTTGTGACTAAAAATAATTATTGAACAAAACCAGGTTGCAAAAGGAGAAGGCTAAATTCCTACCACTGATAAAATATATGTGCAAGAAAATTACCAGTTATGTTATTTCCCTGTCATAGTATCTATTATTATTGATAACAACTCTGTATTAAACATGAATGTTAGTTGCTATTTACTTTACCACTGCAGAGAAAAGTGCTTAAAGAGTTAGGGTAGATTTTAAAATATGCAGTAACGTTACAAAGGTTAGGTTAGGTCATTCAGTACTTTATTATCATTAACCTCCAACAAAGCACTAAATACGGAGAAACCCCAGCCTCCTCCCTTTGCAGACCACAAAAATTCTCTCTCCCTGCTTGGGGAGGGTAGTATCATCCTATACTTTGTTGTAAAATACAGCATTAAAATTCTCTTAGCTGTCTCTACGAAGCTTTAAAAAGAAAATGGCAGGATGTGTTCTTCAGCATTTTTTAGAATCAGGATCCAAATCCACACGAGTGATTCTGTGCTAATTGTCGCAGTGGGATACCTGTGTAAGAACTTAGGTGCTTTTACAAATCATGTTGATTTATGATGTTTGTTAAGAAATGTATCCTCTCATTAGCATGGACATACTGAAAGTTAAGCATACGCTTTAGTTGTTTTCTAAGTCAAGGTCAGACAGATGGAATTTGTCCTTGTCCCTGTGAGTCAGATGCTGCAGAGGAAAATGTCTCCGTAGTACAGTTGTTCATGGGCAGAAACAGTTTAAACTGGGAATTCTTCTTAGAAGTGTGATTGATTTTGCCATAATACTGTGCATTCAGTATATTGGTACTCTACTTGGAGAATCTTTTAAAGGGAATTTTCATGTTTAGAAGAGTGTTTCACTTCATGGTTCCAGTTTTTGTATCTTCCACCATAATTTTTTGGTTTCTCATTTTTACGTATAAAATGGTTGCCGTAGAAATAA
The DNA here is from genome assembly GCF_003343035.1 of Apteryx rowi. Lineage (NCBI taxonomy): Eukaryota > Metazoa > Chordata > Aves > Apterygiformes > Apterygidae > Apteryx > Apteryx rowi. The sequence goes on along the minus strand of NW_020450921.1, from coordinate 287,115 downwards.
AGATCCATGAGACAGGCTATAGAAGTTACTTAAGTTAAAGGAGTGTGGCATTTTCAGTTTCTTGATGAATAAATTTGTGTATTCAGTATTTGATTTTGCTGGCATTTGGGCTGCAGCAGATTTAGAAAGATGATACTATATCCCACAAGCAATCTGTTGAATAGTGGTTTGTGAGTATTTCTGGGGTCTTAAAAAAAAAAACAAAAAACACCAGTCTTGTTGATTATGATGCATTTATGAAATTAGTCAAATTGCAGAGTTGGCCTAAATATGTGCAATCATGAAATGTAATTAAAGCATGTTTTTCAGAAATGCAGTTCTTAAGTTCTGATATGCTGAAATGTTACACAAACATCTGTTTGACCTCACAGAAAAAAAAAAAAAAAAAAGCAGTTAAATGAGTGGTAGATGATATACCTACCTGACTTGTTTGTTTCAAAACAGGGGTTTTTTTCCTTTTGCTATGCTGCTGTCCATAACGTCTTGAATGCTTCTTTTTCTTGTAAGGTGAAAACTGGACCTTCATTCTCAATAAATCTTCATGCAAACAAGGCATCCTACTAAATCAGAACTCTCTCACTTGTCAACTTCTGATGTTTAATTTTGGTTTTATCTACTTAAAATTTTTCCTTTTTTGTCTGAAGGCACACTTGGCAAAGCAGAGAACCTGCAGGCCAGTTCTCATAGTCAGGTGGCTTCTTCCCTTTCAGCTAATTTTTCTTGTATATCCCAATTTGCACATAGTGTCCATAAGAACTGCTTACAAAGTTCACAGTATTGAAACAAAAAACCTTCCTGACATACTCCATTGCTGTATACTTGCAGCACAGATTTGTATTACTCCGTTGAGCATCTCTGTGTATTTTTGAAGTACGTGACACGCATCTTGACACCAAAAACCCCAGACTAGCAGAGCCACCTCAGAAGTCAAGTCTCAACATACAAGAAGAGGCAGCTTTCAGTCATGTTTGCTCTATCAGGTAGTTAATACAGTTGAAGAGCCTGTTTGGTACCTGTTAAAACACAAGCTGAGGTAGTCAAAGAATGACTAGCTGACTACAGGGTAGTTTAGGCTACCCACTCTAAAAGCTTTTAAAAGTGTTTTTCCTGTGCGTCTGTAAACCCATAGATAAGGAAATGTGAAGTGCCTGTCTTAGAGGTGAGCAAAAATGAGTCTGTCTGTAATTGTCACTTACTCCCCCAATTTCCTTCCTAAATATTCTTCTTAGGTCTTCCCAGTCTGTGTGAATGATGCTCCGATTCCCGGCAAGCCTTTGGTAGTGATTCTGGTCGATCACATTGACTACCCAGGGCTAAACTCACCAGCTGCGACAACGAGAGTTTCTGAACTCGCCGACAACCGCTCGTTAACTCCAAACAATCTCAGAGCAGCGAAAGCTTTTCATAGATTGCTTTCCTTTACCCCCTCCGCCCCCACCATCCCCCTGCCTTTCTTCATTCATTCATTATAAAATCCTGGACTCTGTTTTTACGTGCTCCAAAATATTACAGTACAGTATCAGCTTTAGAGACTTCATAGTGAGGTATTTGCGTGCCAGTGACAGAACTATATATAGCACCCTTGTGATTTGCACTTGACAATATCAGGCCGTGGTGAAAACTGTAGGTCCAATTTTAATAGATTTTCAGGTTTATCATAGCTCTGAGTCTCTGCTCATACAGGTTGAACAAGTTACTACTCATCTATGTTTGCCAATATTATGATTTTATTATTAATCCGATCTTACAGTATTTGGCTGCTTCCATTTGATTTGAATGACATGTTCTTCAGTGTTAATTAGGTGCAAGCTCTGAGCTCTGAAAAATAGGTACAGAGCTGTGGTACATTCCCTATAAAATGCCTTTTACATGCTCTATCAGCTACATTGAGATTTCATCCAGAAACATGGAATAGTTCTAACTTGCAAAGTATTGCAATTTTAGGTCTATGGATGTTTTTTATGAGCTGCCTGCATTTAGAACTTGAAACTTAACTTGATTTATCTAAGTGAGAACTTATATAAATGGCTTATTTCAATTAAATTTATGTAAAATGGACAGAAAAAAACCTCTTCAACTCACTTAAGACAATTGTTGTTTGCCACTTCCTCGGGATTACAGATGTGTAGAGATCAAACCAAACAGCCATGCTGGGCCAGAGCAAAGGTATGGCCAGGCCACTATTCTCTCGAGAGAGAGAGAGAGAGAGAGAGAGCAGGCCTACAGTAAAATTTCTCTCTTTGCTCCCTGAAAACCCATCCAAATTTCATCTCAGATCGTACCTTCAGTATCCTCACTCTCCAGGACAATTAACACTGAATCTAGTGGTAACACTGGTGAGAGCTTTCACAGATAATGGTGAAAAAGCCAGAAAAACTAGTTTAATACTGAAGACCTTATCAGTTCATACTTTTAATGCTTTCTATTTGATTTAAAAGCATATAACACTCACATTCGGAATACAGTTAGACTGTTACAAAGCTTCCTTATGTCAGTATAGCTTGTGTCTGTAAAATAATATTTATCAGTGCAATAGCATGGTAACAATATAGTTAATACCATTTTTTGTATTTCAAGAAAAAATCATATACTTAATTTAAAAAGTTGAAGCAGGATAAAAAACTGTGCACTGACGAGGCCTAAGATTTCTCTAATGGAAAATATCCCATGCCAAATTTTGCTGATATAATGATGCATATCCTGTAGGAAAATTATGGATTTGTAGGGAGTAAATATGCAGAATTTCCAAGCCAGTGGAAATATTCCCATGTGCTAATCTAGTTCTTCTCTCCAGCAGTGTATTATTATTATTTTTAAAAACAGTTTATTTTTTAACAGCTTGAAACTTAGAAACTATTTTATGCAGCGTGTGAGAGAACAAAGTTTAATTCCTTCCTTTACAGATGCTGGTCAGACTGAAGTGAGTAGGATTTAGGATTGTCCCCTAACTTTCACATTTTTTATTAGCTAATTTAGATGATTCACTCAACATGTTGTTTGTTGACTGTAAAAAGGGTAGACTGTAGTGGGAGTGCAAAATGAGGGTAAATATGCCTTTTTGCCTCTCTCTGTGAATGCAGGCTGTAAGCCACCAAGGGGCATTCAGGGACAGTCCTTCAAAAGACTGGATTGGGTCCCCCAGACACATAGCCTTTTCACCATAGCGTGGGAACCCCATTTGCAGATGTCTCACTCTTCCCACATCTCGCAGAGGATGCCAAGGTGCCTTATTGTCATGGACTCCACTGCAGCGAAAGGGCAACGTTTTCTTTCCTGGAGCCATCCTCGGGTGTTTTGTATCGCAGGCAGTAAATGCATGTCTGTGATTGCATCTGAGAAGTGTCGTGTTTGTCAGCTCTCTGTGATCCCCAAAGTGCTGCGGTGAGCCGCTCTAAGCTGAAGCGCATAGGGCAGCTTTGAAGAGATTTTGATAAGGGCTGCAGAGGAGTAAGTTGGTTCATCTGTTGAGCTATCTGCATCTGGTGGCTGATTACTCCATAAAACAGGGAACTCTGGGGCAATTTACAGCAGACTAGTATTCTAAGCCTTTTAAGAAATGTGAGGAAATAGTTTTCAAAAAGCCACCATTTAAAAGAAAAGTCTGATTACTTGAGTTTTGAGGATGGTTTTGGCTTGAGATTGCTGATCTTGCATCATTGTTAAGTTCTGGCTTCTCTAAGTGACAAAGTATCCTCAGCTCACCCTAATTTCAGTATGGTTGAGGGTGATCAAATAGCTTAGGAAAGAAGTTTAGTAGATTTTTGGGCAATTTTGCAGAAAAACAGAATCACACAGAATCTAAAGCCTATTTAGACTGTTTTTAAGCTTTAACTCTTTCTGGTCTATCAAGCATGATGTCTGGCAGCCTCCCTTGTCCCTGTGACTCCTTTACCTGTTCTGATGCAGGAAAATCTTATTTCTTATTTAAAACTTTGATGAATAATTTTCTATTTTTTCACCTCTTATGCACCTAGACAATGTATCTAATGCTTAATAAGAAGTGGTGCCTTCCTTTGTTCAGAAGCTTCTGCCAAATGGAAGTTAAATGGAAATACTTCTACAAACAATTTATTTTTCAGAACCTTGTCTACCCTTTGTCTCACTTTTTTTTTTATTTTGCCACATCTTCTGAGATTTCTTTTGGAACCTTATGTTTCTGCGTTTTAAACAACTTCTTTTTCTTCCTGGCACATGGAAATCACAGGGTACCCCTCTGTTTCTCCTTTGGGCCCAAAGAGTGCAAGACAGTATGAAAAGTGTATCTGATTTTTAGCACAGAGTATGCAAAGTTACAAGAGGCCATCAAGCCTTACTCTAGTCCTTCTTAATGATGTTAATTGAAATAAATTAATAAAAAATACTTTGACTGGCTGTTGGGTTCGGCAAGCTGGAAACTACTGAAGTATTTACATTTTTTGTCTTGCTGATAATTGTACTTGCATGAAGAAGTTATGAAGAAGCATGAATAAAGTTCAAAAGGAATGTGTAAAAATGCACCACCTGGCTCTGCTCACCCTTTGCAGGGCACATTGTAGGTGTCTGCAGACTTCACACATCATTCACATTTATCACTTGTCATAGAACAAGGGCAGCTTTATTTTTACACTGGAACAGATGTTTGTGGGAATTTCATGCCTCTCATAAGGTTTATAAGGCTGCCCATCACAGTGGCTTCCAAGTTCCTGACATATAAAATCAGTAGCAAAAGCTAAGCATTTACTGGACTTCAGCGAGCCTCTGGCTCTTTTACTTTTGAGTGTCTGTTTTTTTGTTGGATGGTTAATTGTTTTGTTTGTTTGGATCTATTTTATTTGGGGAAATGACATCTTTGGCTAAGCAAGTATCAAAGTTACAAATTTTACTGGAAAAACTTTTCCAAGACATAAAATAAACAGGAAAGTAAAACTTTTGGGATGTTTAGAGGATTCTACAAAACTTAGTCCAAATTCTTGAGTTTTGAAGGAGTATAATATGCTACCTATTATTTTAAACTATTAAGTTAAATTTTACAGACAGCAATAACCAGTCTTACTTAGGATTAGTAAAGCAAGTATTTTGCTTGAATAATCTTTAACCTGTTTTGTTTTTTCCAAACAGGTGTGTTTTATGAAGTTATTCAGAGCTTCCCTCGCGTGGAGGAAAATGTGCAGGTGGATTCACATATAAACAGCCACAGGTGGAAAAGGCACTCAGAGTCCCTCAAATCAGTTGACACTAACAGAGCCAGCATGGGTCAGGATTCCTCAGAGCCGGGGGGCTTCACGGACCTGCTGCTTGAAGAGGGACATGACAACGCCACCCAGATTGAGGTAGAAATTTATTCCATCTGCTTTTTATTCAATTTGTTAGCTTCGATGGGATGTAAGTCAAAGTTCCAGTGTTCTCAAAAATGAGCATGTTCACTTCAGTGTATTCAGACACTGACAAAGGAAGGGAGTCTTATGGTTTTGTATTTATGACCCTGCCAGCACATGGAAACCAGCTTCTGCTCCTGTCTTAGGACTGGAGCCTGTCATTTCCGACTCTTGAAGAGAGTCTTTTGAGGATACCCATCTCCTTCCTGGAGAAAAAAAACATGGGAAGTTCTTGCTGGAGGACTGGAAAAGAAAGTTATATATACATGTGTATATATATTTATAAGGAGTATTTTAAAAACCTTTCATAAAAGTTCAGGTAAAACCCTTCATTTGTAGGATTTCATCTGGTCTTTGTGGAGAGCGAGACACAGATATTGAGGGGAAAAATCCTTAGAGAAATGGGAAATTGAAAAAATTCCAGGCTGGAGATAGAAACAATTTTCCCTACCATTTGATTATTGATCTTCCAAAAAAGACTAATAGTGCATCACATCCCTCCATATGAAATCTTGGGAAATTTTCCTCTCTGATTTAGGATTTAATTCAACCTCTGATTGTTTACTTTAAAACTTTAACTGCCAGTTTGTCCTTATGTGGACATCATTTCAATCCAAATGAAATCCAGTTCTGTCTTTAGAGTTGCTCTCAGTTTAGAGCAGTGTAGGAACAGCAGAAGTTGACTATGAATAATTTCAGACCCTGCACTGTGATCTTCTCCAGGTGTGAAACTTCTCCAGCTATAATGATTCATAGGAATTTGCTATTCTGCTACTTTATTTTAATAATCTTAGAAAAAGGCACTGGCAGATTTGGTTTTATCTTTACACAGACAGCAGGTGTTAATAATACAATAACTATTGTATTATTATTGATTTTTTTTTTTAAGTACCAGGTTTGAGGTTTTAAAATTAATAAAGTCTATGTTATATTTTTCAAAAAAATAAGTTTGGAATAAGCTGAGGTACAATACATTTTCAGTCTTTACTTTCTACTTCCAAAGGAACAGTGCCTTTTATTTTTTAATTCTATGGAGTTCATTCTCGGGCAAACAAAACAGCTTTCAAATTTTGGGTTGTTATCGTACACAGTAATGAATACAAAACAATATAAAACCCGTCTGTAGAGATGATGATGTYTCTACAGCATCAGTCAAAAATAACAGTGCTTTTCCAAGAGTTTTTTTAAGCTTCCCAGTTTGCACAGTACTATTTTTTTCCTCTTGCATAAACGGGGAACTCACTAGTTTGTAAATGATACTTTAGATTTGCGTGTTGATTTATGACTTGTTTGTTGCCTCCTGTATTCCCCATCTGGCTGTATGTGTACCAACTCACTCAGGTACAACACTGATCCTGCTTCTAATTATTTTAGTCAATAAAGTGGAAGATGTCTCAGGTACAGAGATGTTCATGTAGCTGGACTTGCCATGACTTTCGTGAGGATGCCGAGGCAGTGTCYCTTGCCTCTCCCATCTGCTGCCTTCCAAGCTCTTAGAACGTGAAACGGGTGCGAACTCCCAAAGGAACGCTCACATGTGGCAACATTCAGGAAAAAAATGAACACTTGCAAATGGATATACTTAGAAAGATATTTTTCCAGAGCCATCTTTCCTATTGGATTAACAGTATTATAGTGTCCTAACTTCCCAAATATGTCATCGGCACTAAGTTTATTAAATTCGGGTTCTGTGCTCCTTTGTAGCCCTTTCTTTTTCTAAACTCTTTCCAGCAAGGTGAAATAACTGAATTGTGGTTTTAAACATTACCAGATTCCATTATAAATCCCTACTACAACACACTGCCACTTTACAAAAATCCTTGGTGCCCAGCTTAGAGGAGGTAAAGTGTACAACAGATGTTTGCTGTGGAAGAATCTGTATGTCGCATAGTCTTCTGCAGCTTTGGAGCTTATCGGTAGGGCTGGAGAGTATATTGATTTTCATAACCCTTCGTCTGTATGTGTTGCAGTTTTTACTGAAGAAAATCCACAGAAGGAGTGCTGTCTGTCACTCATATTTAATGACAGTACAGAATTACAAGATTCCTTCATCACAGATACTACTTCTCTCTAAAGTATTCTGTATGCTTGCCATGCAAATGTGGAAGACTTTTCTTTTACTGGAATTCTAAGGATGATGAACACATCTTTAATTTTCACTTGACATTATTTCCTGTTTTTCCTCACAATGATAGGTTACTTTCTATCCAGCTATTTAAAAAATAAACCGGGACATAAAGGAGGATGATTAATTTCTGCATGTTATTTTGAAATAGCTTTAAAATATTTTCTTTATTATCAAATGTATACAGTTATAATATGGAAAAAGCTCTAAAGATAAATTCATCCAATGTGGAGGAAAACTCAGTTCCACTGACATTCTTAACATTTTATAATATTCAAATACTGAGATTTTTCATTCATATACCAGGAATGTTTTCTAACTTCACTGCAGCACAATCCCAGGTCTCCCATCAGCCCTAATCCATAGGCTGTTTTAAGATCAACTTGACTGCTTCGTGAAATTCAAGTCTTTGGCAAGGGTTGTAGAAAGTGTACTGCAAGTCAGTTCATCACATCTTTACAGTAGTCAAAGTGGACCAGCTCCTAAATGTGGCAAAGATGATAATGATCAGATGCTCTTTAATGATGCAGGTGTTGTCTCTCTGGTCCAGGGACTAGAGCATGTGCAGCCGCTAGGGAGCCTGGGAACATTCGCTTGCTGTCTTTGCTGCTTTGCTTTGCCTTTTGCATCTGTTAGAAAATGTGAGTCAGGTTGGAGCTCATGTGAAATGATGCACATATTAAGGTGCTTTCTTGAATAAAGATGTTCTCTTGAACTGGACCTTCTGGAAGTTGAACTGTATTGCAGAGACTAGCAGACTAGCAGGAGCTGTAGCCATGTGATGTGGTGGAGCTTAGAAAATGTGCAGGATTTTGGGAAGCAGGAGACGAGACCTTCTCCAAGACCCTTCGTGTTGCTGGAGGATAAGAATTTTGTGGGCCACAGGTAGAGTGTTGTGGCAACACAAATTGCAAAAACTGACAGTGCCAAGAGGAAGGGAAAGGGCAGGAAGAACAACAATCTCTGCTGCAAACTGGATCTTCTGTGAGTGTGAAATGCATGGTCCTTTTGGAGACCTGATAGCAAGCTGGAGATTGTAGGGTAAGATGAGAGTTTAGCAAATACTCATCATAAGCATGTTATAAAACAATATGACAATCTTGAAAATCTTCGTTCCTTTTAACTGAATAGGCTTATGGCAATGTGCCATTTGGGGATTAAAATGTTGTAAATCCAGAGAAGTTCTCAGAGACAGAGGACGGTTCACTTGCTTTATTTGCATTTTGTACTTTAGAGCCCAAATACAGACAATAAGAGGAGAATGTGTCAGTCTCTGGGGCCATATACAGTGAATGTTTTACTAAGGTTATTTTCCTACTACATAATATAACCAGAGAGAGAATTCTGAAAAGAGACACCGATGTAAAGGTGAGATTCCATCTTGTACAAATAGACACAAATGTTACAGTCTTAGAGAAATGCCTAAAGCAGGTAGCCTTCGGACAGGTGAGAAATAAGTTGTCTGCAGTCCAGGTTAACTGCAAATGTAAGTCTGTAAAGATAGTGTCCTGGAGACCCAGTGCAACTGAGTGTCTTCTTGGCCCCCGGCAAGCTAAAGCCTCAGAGATTCCCCCTTTGCAAACAGGAGAATCAATAGATGAGGCATTTCTCAGGCAAAGTTAGTGACAGCTAGAACAGAAGACAACTGATTAATGTAATGCAATTTTTCACATTCTTTTTATGATTTTCTTTCTAGTTGGGCTTCCAGTTTTGCAATTAAGGATTTAACCTTTTGCTTTCTTAGACTTTCCTGTTCTAAAAGTTTGTTTATAAAAAGTTTGTTCAGAGTGTTTCAGAACTAAAGTGAATTTGATAAAACTGAAGTTTTTCCCCCGGCTTAACAAAGCCAAACAGTAGTAGATGTCTTCCACCTGCGAAGACATTGGGACTTTGGGAATCTCAGGAGCTGAAGTGTTTCCACTAGGCCAGAGCTAGAGCTCTGAAGCATCAGGATACAGAGAAAAAAATCTCCTCCAGGTATGCACTAAATAATCAGTGTTCAGGACTGGTGGTGGAAAGAGCCTCGGAAAGTATTGTGCCTGCCAGGCTGAGTGGGGAAATGTGCTCCGCACTATAGTTACAGGGATCTCAAAGGCAGGGATTTTGTTGGTGAAAGTTTGAGGTATGGGGTGGACTAGTCAAAAATGGCATACTGTTTATATCACCAACAGTTCTTCTTTCTAGAGACTTTGTTTCTTAAATTTCTGGGGTTATGTAATCTTGTATTTTCAAGCCTAGCTTCACAGCCCCTTTACCTCTCATAATTTGCTGCTGCTACTCTCTTTTTTTTCTTTCTTTCTCTTTTTCATTTCTTTTGATTTTAGTTTGGTTTGGGACATTTTTGTTCCAGTTTGGGGGTGCAGGGTTTTTTTTGGGGGGGGGGGGGGGGTTAAGCACACTACCTCTTCTCAGGAAATTCATAAGTGCTTTTTATTCAGAATACATAGAACCTAGGAAATACAACGGGTAGGGTAGAATTTGTAGCTGCAATCACTGTATGTCCTTGAAAAAGTAATGACCATGAAAATAGGTCTTACACAATTAATGAATATGTCTAGTTTGACATTTCTTCTCTCTAGCAAGGGCAAAATTAGGACAAATGTGTAAGCTTTCTTCACATGCTCTCATAAAAGAAAGAGAAGCATACCCTATAATAAGTTACTGATATAAACTAATTGGTTTTATATGTAAAAGTGTTGTTAACATAAACTCAGATGCACAGCTATGTTTGGCGCCTGCGCTGGTGCCCTGGAGCGCTGTAGCTATAGAGCTACAACAGGCAGGTAGCCGAGGTGTGTATTGCCCTTTGCTCTTTTGCATTTCCCAGGCCAGGAAAGTGACTGATCCCTGAAATGCATCTAGTATGGATGTCAGGTCCCCAGCACCAATGGATCTACATAGGCGTTCCTGGTTTGCCACAGTGCTTGCTAATATAGACATGGCCATAGAGCACTGAATAAGGCTTATTATGTAAAGCTCTGTACTGCAGTAATTCTCCTTCTGTATTTATAATTTTTGCCTGCTTATCCCAGTTCTCCTGTAAAGCAGCTCCAGCTGCAGGCTTTTTCTGGAAAATTTGATTGTCTCCTTTGCTTCACCATTCTCTGTCCCTGATTTTTGTGACAGCTTAACTCTCAGTAAATAGTACAACACTGAAAAGTAAAATACAGAATAATTGAAAAGGAGCAGTCACGAATGTATAGCTTGCATTGGCTTTAGCAGAAGATGACAAACCTTGCAAAAAGAGTTTGGAACAAGTGAATTATTTTAGAATTTGTGGCCACTTTCTTGAGATACTACATCAAAACTAGAGTCTTTCACAATCTTCAAATATCAAAAAGAAATCCAGCAATAAAATAATAGATCAAAGCATAGTCAGGCTTGAGCTGAGTGCAGCCATGCTAACAGTAGGGTTTTATTGCTTTGCACCATGAAAAGAGTGAGAAAAACATCATTTTTCATATAAAGTTTTATAACAGAATGAATCATTGCAACTGTATGACAGAAAAAGATTCAGTTCCAGGCAAGAAACAGCATGTTGAGCATGGTAGGTCAGATCAAACTCCCCTGTACTTTCTTCTCCCCGCCTCACGCCAGTAGTTGTGAGCACTGGAAAATTATGGCTATTTCAGTGCAAAACAAATACATCTTTCACTAGTGAAATGATTCATTTATTCCTGTGAGTGTAGTTGATATCTCCTGCTGTGCATTGCTTTTAACTGAAATAGAGTTGTTGCTAGCTGAAGACACACAACTTACTTTTTTTTTCCCCCTCCTTTCTTTACTTTCTCAAAACATTGTTTGAAATGTAAATTTTAGCAATTCCTGTAGTTTAAACCTGGAAAGTGTCTTGACCCTATTAAAATAACACTGGTGGATTTCCTACTGGCGACAATCTTTTGCTGAATTTTGTATTTCCTCTCAGAGCTTCTGCCCAGAAGAAGGCTTCTCCCTTATCAGTTCCAGTCACTCACACAAGTGAAGATGTCTGATTCTGACTGGCAAAGACAACAGAAGGGACTGAGTTTGCAGCCCTCAGGATTTGAGAGCAATTGCTCTTAGCTACTGACAGCGGTGTCAGCATGCCCACCGCTGTGTTCTGACAGCAAGTCTGAGCAAGGGAAAAAATAATGGTTAAGGTTAAATTTCACTCAGCTGGATAAATGATAAGCATTCCTGGAATTACTGCTCTAGTGCAGTGCATTCAAAGTAGAAAAACTTGTCCACGCATAATTGTATGAACCTCAAAACTGAACAGTATCATTGTTTGGCCAAGCCTGTCTTTCTTGTTCTCTCCCCGCCATCCCAAAGCTTCAATGCCAGCTGTGTGTGTCCAAAGGATTTTGAAATAAGGAGCAGTCACTAACACTGTGTGTTCTGAAACCACTGTCCCTCCAAGTTGCTGAGAAGAATGTACTGTAGTTAAAAAAAAAAAAAAAAACTTGTTCATACAACTTTAATGACTGTTTCTGCTCTCTTCACTAATCCCAGGCTAGGATAGAGGGACACACTTTACTTCTAAAAATTGTTTTCTGACTTGACATCTCTTAGAGCCTTTAATTATCTGTGTGAAATTGCCTGCTTTTTTATCTTTTGAATTTATAGTTCAAATATTTTGCTTAAATTGTGTTTGTATCTTGCTTTCCTTTTCTGCAGTCCTCAGCAGTGTGGGAGTGAATTCCCTTGACAAAGTTTTGATATACTCATTTGGGTTGATAAAATTAGGGATGTTATTAATCTCTGCATCATGACTAAATGCAAGTATTTTTTCCCCCCTTTAATGCATGGTCATGTTTTATTGTAGATCACAAAGCAGCGAAATAACACACCTTCAGTACAAAGGTTTAACAAGATTTTAGGTGGGGGGTTAATTTTATTTGAGTTAGAGCATTTGAAATATATCTGGGGAGGAATGAAGCTTTGCAGCAACATGGATTTATAACTCGTGTTTGGTGATTCTTTAAAGAGCAATAATTGTGTTCTGAAATCTGTATTTGCAGAAAGCCACTTGAAGGAAATCTAAAATACCAAAGAGTAAATCAGTGTTATCTCTGATATCTCCTCTCTTATGCTACTTTATTTTGTGGCAGATCAGAGACTATATTATTGAGCTTCCCTGGCCCAAAATAGGGGAAACTGCAAATTTTGTTTTAAGAGCGTAAGTGAAGAAACACACTTTTACTGATTTAATTATATGGCTGCAGCATATCTTGGGCTACTCTCAAAATTATTCTCATACAAAAAGTTGTGTTCATTTTTATTTTCGATTTTATGCAAGTATAGTTGTTTCTTGTCTATAGTTAATAATTGCTATATTATGTGATTTCACCGTATGCAGAGAATTTATTCAAGAGAGGGAGAGAATATTTTGACTTCTCTTGTAGGTTAGCAAGTGTTTTCTCATTCTTTGATTAACCCTTGGTCATCTGGTATAAACAGAGCTTACTGTTGTTTCCAGTTGCAAATACCTCCCTAAGCGGGGCTCAAACTACTGTACTAAAAAGCTTGTCTTACAACTGAAGGTAACATTACATCATGTTCTACATTATTTCAAACCCTATCTTATGTTGCCGTAGACCATTTCATGTTGAATCATATTTAAACCACACTTTTTTTAATGGTTTAAGGAACTGTAATTTAAGACTAAAAGTCTCTCTGAATGTACGCTGTTCATTGCTCTGATGTTTCCATAATATTGCAGAGGCTTTCCTCTGATTCCTCTGACAAGCTTTCCATCTGATTCCTCACTACAGCACATCATTAAACTGTGTAAACTGCGGAACTCATGGACGTAGAATGTTGTGGGTGCCAAATTTTAAAAAATTAGACAAATTCATGGAACACAAATTTGTCACAGATTATTAAACACAAGGGGAGTTCCTGAGTAGCAGATCACTGGAATCTTGGAAAAATGGGGAATTATCACTGCTTGCCCCAGTTCCTTTATTTTTCCCAGACATCTGTTACCAGTCAGTTCTGGGGACAGGATACTGGACTAAAAAAGTGCTTGGCCTAGGAGAGTACAGCTGCTTTGGGGTTCTTGTTGGCATCCACTCGCGAAATTAAATGCCATATTGTTTTTTTCATAGCCAGAAGCTTAAAGGTTACAACACAGATTTATAATTTACTGAAGGAACATGCTTAAAATATGCTGGAGTTGCATTGAAACCTTCAGGAATATCTCTTTTGCTTTTTTATGTAACATGATTTAGAAAATTAAAAGCATTGTTTTCAAATATGATATTTTGTTTTGAGAGAGATAAAATTTGCTATTAAATAGTTAAATGATATAATAACTGAAGAATAAGATTTACATGTTTTTTTCATGCAGAGTTTCAAAACAGATTTTATTATATTTTGCTCAGAATAGGTTGTTGTTACTGAAGTCTTGGGTGCTATTTTAAAATGTTTTTATTCACATTTTCCAAGAGTTTGTTCTAGAAAATTACCTTGCTGTTAGATGGAGAATGCCATTTATTTTCAGCACAATCAAGTCGTCTTTTTTTCAGACTCAGTCTAGGAAAAAAATGTTCCTGATCTCTTCACATGGAGTTAGGGAAAGTATTTGAACATTCTCAAAGGAAGCTGCTTCAGATGCTCAATCAAATGTAAATTTCTCTAAATTATTGCTATATCCAGTAGTTCTCTGATAATTTTTAATGGCTACAGAAAGAACCAGAAAGTTAATTGATCTAAAAGGAGGATATGTTACATATGAAACATCCTAGTCCTCTATCCTTGTTAAATCAAAACAAACAGTATGTTACCTGCAACTAAAATTAGAATCTGGGGCAACTGTTAATTTACTCACTTTTTTCCCACTCTGTGTCCAGCTGAGTTTTCCACCAGTGATGTCATACTTTCTAGCTAGCCAGCAGACCAATATATCACTGTCTTGTTTTCTTTCAGGCTTTCAGCTGCAAAATGGTAAACTAGACAAAAGCATCATATATCTTTTTGTATTGAATTTATTCATTGCTTAATTAAATCAAGATACTCTTGACACTTTTGCTGGGTCTTGCTACAGTATTTAGCTGGACTGAATTAATTACCAGGCCTGTAAAAACTGTTATAGCAAAGAGCCTATCAACATTTCCATTATTCTCAGTCTAAACTCAAGGAATGATGGCTCTACTAATAACTCAGATATAGCTGAAGAATAAAAAGGCTGAAGACTGGAGGTGAGATTCATTCCCTACTTTTTTTTTTAAATTACCATGGGGGGGAAAAAAAAGAAAAGAAATTAAAAACAAATTTCCCCACTCCCGAGTAAGGGAATTCATAGTTCTCCATGGTAATCCTGAGTTCATTTCCACATGCTTAGCTATGTCAGCACACAAGGCATTTGATTTAACGTGCTGATGATAATGAATTTTTACAGCGAGGAAAGAGACAGGGGATTCAGAATGTAATAGAATCTGCCTTTGAAATTTCTTGATGATAATATTTTACCTTTCCATATCCTTCTTCATCTCCAAGTTTCTGAAGCACATTACAATCACTCCAGAGTCACTGAAGTCATGACTGAAAAGAGCTAGGAAAAGTATCAACAGCAGACCTTGTACTTTTCTGAATTAATTATTTCAGTCATACATGCCTCAGCCCTTGCCTGCAGAAGCTGTGAAAATAGGTTCAGCTAGTGAAAGCTGAACATTAGTATGGCTGCGAAGAATGCAAATGTCTCCTCTCCAGCCTCTTCCTTTCTGGCCCTCTCATCACCAGTTCATCTTGGGATGCCCTCACTAGGGAGGCAGCTAATGCAGAAAGGTAAGAGCACTGCTGATGGAGATGGGAAAATGAGAAACTTGGTATTGATTCAGTCATGCAAAAAGCGGAGGACTGTGTTCAGTTCGACCCATGCAAAACAAACAGTCCTAACTAATTTAACAGCATGCAGCGACTGTGCACAGCCAGTTCTGAGCAGGGAGCGAGGATGAATGCCATACTGAGCTGTAACTGTAGGGGAATTCAGCTAGGTAAGGAAAAGGTTGTTACACTAAGCCACATAATTTCAGTTTTCATAAGACCAGTCTTTAAGGATAGATTTTCAAAACTTTAGGAATCCTGCTGACATTGATGAATTACTCCATACCGCTCTGGAAATCTTTAATGTTACCACAATGTGGGAGAGTCAATTATCTTTTATCCCAAAAAAGTATCCACCTCACATGTAAGCAGATAGACACACCACTTGAAATTTGGTCACACGCATCCTTTGACTCTCTGTTAAGTTACAGCAGTTGTAGCTTGAGAGCTTTCAACGTCTATCAGGAAGGCAATGACCTCTCTTCATTTTGTTTCCATGAATTATACAGACTTTTCAAAGGGTATAATATATATGGCCAAAGCTCAAAATCCATAACAAGAAGGGGATGACAATTAACTCAATTTGTAAAATGTGCATTTGTTCTTACAAAAAATACCAGCTAAATGTTGTCAACTGCTGAAGAAACAGTCCTAAGAGCTATTGTATCTCATACACAGAGGAAAAATTTAAAAGTAATGTAAATCCCAGATTTTTGGCCTGCTTTCCTCTGTAACACTAGGGCGTCTTCATGTGCAGAATGTCTAGCTTTTCACAGGCTGTTGTTAAGAAAATAGTGTTTTCATTTCTAGAACACAAAATTCATAACATAGGTTTTAGAGAGTTTGCAACAAATAGCAGTCTGAATAACAAACAAACAAAAAAACCCAGAAAACTTTCACTTGCCTTCACTGCACTTGTTAGTGGCACGACATTTAAGCAAGTACAGAAGAGAGATGTGACAGGGTTACTGGAGTTTCGCTTCATGTATTTGTATCAAGCAGCATGACATTTCAAAGGTTGCTGTTAACATTTTTTAAATAAATGGAAGTGTTGCTCTTATAGCATATTCTTTCAGTAGTCTTGGCAATGCAAAAAATAGGAAGGAGGGGAAACTGCAGAGGGAAGTAATATCTGTCTGATTTCGTACAGATGGAGGTATAAAATGCCTGGAGGGATAAAATGCCATGATGTCTCACAGGTATCCCCCTCTTGCTCCAGTATACACAGCAAAACATGCAGCTTTCTCATGTTTTTCCCACCTCAGCCAGAGTATGGATGCTTCTTTCCTGGTGTATGAGAAGAAATATGCCTTCCAGGGCAAGAACAGGCATAATCTGGCTCCAAAATGCTACTACTGAGTTTAATAATTTCAGGAGCAGGCCACTGATGGGACTTTCCCAGATCAGCAGTCTCATCCACACTCATTTGGGGAATATAACTGATGGACTGGCACAGTGTATTTTAGCATGCTTAGTGAGAATGTGTTTGGAACATCTTCCCTATATTTATAAACAAGTGCCACAAACATCCCTTTCCTTTATAAAACAAAAACCCAATATATAGTGATAAGAAGTGAGAAGATGGATTAATTTTTTTAGCTATATTTTTAAAAGCAAATGAAAATAGAAACTGTTATTATTGAAATAATTGTCATATCTCCGACTTGGCATATATTTGAAGCTTGCAAGTTTGCCAAGGCTATCACTTAGTCATTAATACTGTATAGCATGTTGATTTCTTCCTATTAGTATTATCTTTGTGGCAGATATAGGGCATATTATGCCCTCATCTTTGAAATAAAAGATATTTCTTAAAGTACAGTGCAAAGGTCTGTTTCTTGTGTGAGCATTCAATTAAGGTTAGTACACATCTGTATACTGCTCTAATAATGCATATAAACTTGTATAAAATACAGGGTTATTGTGATTGTTATTAAAGGTTAGAGTCTATACAGAAGTCTTTTTTCAGCTCCTCAGTTAAGACACTTAAATAGAGGTGCTTGCAAGTGTGGTAGGCTGTGGTAGTCTGACTGGTAGTGGAAATCTAGGGCCACATTCAATTGCTTAGCCGTAGATACCCAGTATCATTTTAGGCACTGTGGTTGTGCTGGTTGCTCTCCTGCTTCTCCAGTAGGATTTGGTCTCCTGTAGGTCCTGGGTCATATCTACTAGTCTCAAATGGCTCTAGGTCCTCCTGTGTTTAAGCAACTGCATCTCATCCCTGGTCAGTAGAGCCAGTGCAGCTGAAGCAGGTATTCAATTCGGCCCCAGGGTACAAGGACACTGGGTGAGCTAACAGACTAACTTCCACTGACAGCATTTACTAGGTCTGTGCTGACCCTAACGAGAGCTCAGACACTTAACTCTCATATAGACAAATGCATTTAAATGTCTAATCTGTAAACTGAATTCCACCCTGCTCAGCTATCTTTTTGTTTATCTAAATCTTGAGTGAAGAGGCCAAGACATTTTTACAGATATATTGACAACAAACAATATCAAGCAAAGAATAAGTAGCCAGTTTCAGGTCACAGAAGACTGAGCTTTGGAGACTGTTGTTGTTTTTTCCCCTAAAATAGATTGATTTGACAAATAAACCCCCATGTCTTCATCTTTTACTGTTTTTCAGTGCTTGGAGGGAAGTATGCGTGTCTGCTTGAGTAGACGTGACAGAGCTCACTGTATGTAGAATTGTTGGATCCATAGAGCTAAAACCACCCAATAAGATTATCATATAACTTTTAATTGAGAAAATTCTTCATTTTAAAATTATTGGAGCAAAAGTACTTCTCCAGCTTATTTTATCTTCTCCCTAGTCCCTTCTTCCATGTCTTATTTTGCTTGAAACTGTGAGAAGAGACTCTTCAAGTAAAAAGCAATTCTGTAGTGCCATGTTTTATCTCCTAGTGTCCTGTGTTTAGCTGAAAGCTAGAAAAGGAAAGTTTAAAAGTAGAGTAATTCAAACTGGAAAGACTTCATGAAGACCAGCACAGAGCTGGAAACTCTACACAAGAAATAATAACATCTTTTAAAAAGAAAATTGCATGTGTTAGTATAATTTTTAGAATATCAGATCAGCTGGACATTGGATTAACTTGAAGGCAGTGGAGCTTTTCAGAGACAGCAGAAAAGGGATATTTAGTGTCTTAACCTTGCTTGAGTAATTACAGAGTACTCGGGGCTCCTACGGAAAGCTTGTTTAGAACCTGTTGTTATGCATAGGGAGTGTGCACAAGGGTTTTCTTTCTTTCTTTTTTTTTTTTTTGGAGCATCACTGCAAGATCAGCTAAAGAAATGTCTCCATGAATGTGTACTTAAGAACTGCAGCTGGTGAGAACAGTCTGATAAAAGTGTACGTAGTGTTCTCTCTGATATTCCTGTATGGAATATCTGAATTGAACTGCTGTTACAAATGTATATGGAAAAATAAATATGAACAAAGCAAAATGCATACCTTTTACAAAGCAAAGCACAAACTTTCCAAAGACCAGTAGAAGTCAGGAAAACAGCTTGACAGCTTGATCATCACTACCTTTCTCTCTAAGAAGACTTAAATGATAATTTTGAAATTTTGCATATTATCTGTGGTTTTAATAATTACAAGATTTAATTTTGTTGTAATGTATGTGAGAGCTAAACTAGAAACTGCTCTGATTAAACTGACTACCAGTTTTGGTTACAAATCCATTTAAACTCAGTGTTCTCCAGAGAAGTCATAGTGATGCAGTATGTCCTTTAACGTCTAGGCTAAATTGCAGGGTTATGCAAAGGACAAAACTAGATTTAGAATTTCAGAATTTCTTCTCGACTCTTTCTGCACTAGCTAAAATTTTCTGTAATTGCTTGACTGCTCCCAGAATATTCATATGTGAATTGTATGCATGAGAATTGTACCACCTATAAAGCTAATATTTTTCATGTGTCTGAGTAACAGTTTGAAATGTTGAAAGTCTGGTTCCCTTTGTAACCTTTGTTACCTTTTTTACCATAGTTCTGCTCTTTGAAGAGCATACTGCTGTAAGGCTAAACTGAACAGCACGACTTTGACAAAGATTGGTGCTGAATGAGGTGAACATACAAAACCCTTAAAAGCTTCAAATTAGGCTTCATCCCCACAGGTAAAAAGCTAGTACATTAATAAATGCGTGTTCTTGCCTGTATCAACTTAATATCGGTTGTACATGTTCTTACAACTTATTGCTTCGCAATTTCAACTGTGAGCCCTGATAGATCCATGCGACATTATATTAACTGTTCAGAAAGTACAGCACACATGAGAAATTGTGGAGGCAGTGTCCTATGCTGTCCTACATAAAGTCCCGATCAACTAGAAACTACAACTGGTAATATTAATTTAATCTTTCAGATCTTTATCACTTTTCATCCTGATTTAGATTTGCCATGTGAGGCTTCAGGGTTGCTAGGTCTTGGATGCTTTATTTTCCTGCTTTTTTTTCCCCAGTAGAAAAGGGCTAAAGAATGGGAAACAAGGACAGCTTAGCAGTCCCGGCTTCTGAATATGTAACAGAGGGTGAAATAGTAGAGCAACATTAAGCTCTCCCTAGCCTATCTGGATCCAAAAAAGGGATAATGTAAAACTCAGAACTTATGCTGTATCTTAGGAAAAAACTGTGCACAAATGTGCTTGTATGTTTGTAAAAGTATATGCACTCAGAAATATGTTGTTGGTCATATTCCACAGAAGTGAATTTTTTTATAGGAATAAAACATTTAGTCTTTAAATGCTGTTTAACTAGACAGAAATGTAACGATTTATGGTGCAATCTGCAGTCATGAGCCTCTGAGAATGGGGCAGTTTGGAGGTATGGAGTTGTAACAGTAGCCACTGAGGCATGGTAGTCTGGGCCCATTAGTTAGTTTTTATCTTTAATATGAACAACCATTTTTTAGAGTTTCAGTTTTTTGAGCACTTTAGTCATTTATACATGTTTAAAAATGAGAAAATAAAAGCTACATAATGTGTTTCAAAATTATACCATAATCAAATTGTTGCCAGGTATTTTCATTTTTTTGCAGTGATTTCCTTTTTTTTTAGTGGAAAAAATGCTACATTGCAATTAACAAAGATTTATTTTGAGAATGTCATTCTTAAAATCCTGATCCAGCAAATCAGAAACAAAACTGTGTAACAAATGTTTCTTTACCGTAATCTTTTCTGAGCAACTTTGTTCTTTCTTCTCCTTTTAAGTAAGGCATAACAGAGACTTTTGCTCTTTTGAAGCTTGTCTCTTAGGACAAAACTGTCCGAGGGGTTTTATCGGACCACTGTAATGACTCCTAAGCAAGCTGGCAGTTGTATAGCAGTTCCCAAGGGGAGATTTCCTTTCATAGGTGGCTAAATATCATGAAAAAGACAGTAGCTCCAAGTTGACTTTTCACAATGCCTGAAAGACTGAATGGCTTTTTTGGATTAATAACAGGTTTATGGAATTCTTCTTTGCCAACTGCCTGTCAGCATGCGTGACTCCGTTAGAGGTGCTGTCAGTCGCTTGGACAGACAAATGCAGTTTAAAACCCTTGGAGTTCAAGATGATACAGAGCTTATAAGGCCTTAAATAGCTCATGACTCTTGCCCCTTTTGCTTTAGTCCAGCTGAAGGCATCATTTACCTTTTTACAATTACAACCTCCAGATAAAAATTTGTGAGATTGTAGGCAAAGTGAATTCTCTACCGGCCCTAGGTGTCCTGTGAAAACCCCAAAGTTTGAGGCCTCCTATACACAAATGACAGGCTTTCAGGACTATGCAGAGCACTTGTGTAGTTTTCCCAGGGAAGATAGTGCAAGATAAAGTTCTTAATGCCAATGTGTGTAGGCAAAGGATTTCCTCTTTTGTTAGACTGGGTCTCCCTCATTCGCTAGACATGATATTAGCTATTCAGTGGATTTTGCTCAAGCTCATATAATCAGTGGTAAAGTTTGGAGGCTATCTTCAGGTTCCTGCTGACTGTTGATGAGGAAGATGTATGCCATGCCCATATATATTCCTTAAGTGCTTCCCACATCAGATGTTAAAAAATGAAGACATGCATAAACCCAATTGTAGTTTTGTCATTGTAAAAGCAATACGGCAGTTTTGTAAATCGCATATTTCCTCAACAGAGAGATTCATGCAGAACAAATGCTTTTGTTAAGAAAGTGAACAGCAACAAAGAGTTTATCCTTGATATAAAGCACTTTTTGAAATGACATCAGTGCTTCCGAGCATGAGAACCACTTGTATCAGTCAAGCTTTCTAAGTAAGCAGCTACTACATATATCCTCTGCAAGACTTTCATGCGGTAGTTTGCATGCAGCTTATCAACTGAAATTAGCACATTCAGTTTTTGAGAGGCCAGTTCAAATTAAGCATTCCTAAGAGTTCTTCAGCTTTCAGATACAATGAAACTGTAAAATCACAATACTATTATGTTTTTATTATAATTACAGTACTCTGTGTGTTAAAATGCAATTATATGGAAGCAGCACAGTTAACTGCCTCTTTTCCCCAATTTCTCTGGTCTTAATCTTCCCTTTAGGACACCATCTCAGCATAGATATTCTTTCCCCATACTCCCTCATCTCTGCTAATGGCTGTTGGATTGAGGACATGTTTTTGATATTCTCCATGTATCCCTGCCACCTCTGTCTCATTCAGTGCCTACTGAAAGAAAAGGTGAATAACTCAGAAAATACAATTGCAACACAAGACACGTGCTTCCTCTGTCTTGGTAATCCACAGTGTGACCATGTACCTCCTTCATCCCTTCCTGGTGCCTAAACGTATGCAGGCTGGAAGAGGCTTACAGTCAGCTGCAATGCAGTGGGAAGTGGAGTCCTGCATTACTGGTCACTTCTGTTCTCCACTCTTGTTGCTGGTTTTAGCTGGAAGGTACTAATAATCTTCAGAATTCTAAGAGCAATTTTCTAACAAAAATCTGAAAAAATTCAGTCAATTTTAGCTGTACTTTACTGATAGGGTGGGCTGAGATACAGTGAGAGAGTAACAAGTTGCATGAGATCTGGCAATAGTGTGAGGAGTTTCTGAGGCTGCTAGTTTCATTGTATGTGTGCTAGGCTCCCTTGCTTCTGGCTTATTTTAATAGTTTTTTGGCTGTGAAAAGAATTGCCAGAATGGCTTTTCCTCACCAGGGAAATACTTTTAATTGCTAGCTCATTTCTTTCCTCTAAATTTCCCAAGCTATATTCCATTATCTTTGTTCTGCTCCTGAAATATACTCTATTTTTAATATATAATTGCCTGCTTTGTCCTTCCACTGTTTCCGTCTTATTCTACAAATGCAGCTTTTGGAAAACATAGTTGATTAATTTCATAAGCTACTCAACTAAAAATGTTCATATTATCTTCAGAGTCAAAGATGGTTTTGGTAATTTCTGTATTTGATGGTGAATTTCTTAGTGTTAATTTTATTTTTTTTTKGGGGGGGGAGGCTATATACAAGGCTCTATACAAGCAGCACCTTCAGTTAATTTACAAATATGCTTAGACTGAGATTTTATCAGTATTTAGGGAATAATGCATTTTTTTTTAGAAATCAGACACCACATGTTCCTTTAACAGTGATGAATTTAGGCATCTATTAAAGTCAAACTCCATTTCCTTGACGGGTTCAGATTTTCTTCGTTGTGCTGTTGTCACAGTCAAAGCCTGACAGTATAATTTCAGCAAATAGAGTATATTAGGGAAAAGGACTTATCTCATTAAATGCAGTTTAATTATCTTCTATTGCAGCTGTCAATAATTCATAAAATTTCCTTCCTATTATTTGAAGATTAACAGCCTTGGATGTTTTTGGTTTTGCTTTTTTTTATCCATGAGGTCACAAACAGTTCTTTAACTTTTAAAGTAAATTTAGTGACAAATTAAGAGTTGTGTGAACTGAAGCCATGTAATATCCAATGGATTCAAGGAGTGGGAGAGGATGACCAAAGCTAAAACTACCAAAATGTAACTACCATCTGGCTGTCTGATCTATAGTGGTTTGTTCTGCCAATATCTTTCTCTCTTCTTTCAGCTAAAGAGAAACTAAAATGGATTCTTTTATACTGAAAAATAGTAGAGCTCATCCTTGCATACCAGCTGCTTTTTCTCTGGTTGAAGTTACTAGCTGGTTTAGTTACAGCCTTACAGATATATATGGCAAAAGTTTTCATTCAATAACTTCTGTAGTGTGGATCCAGCTGGACCCAGCATTTGAAACCAGAATATTCATACAGCCAGATTCAGCTGGAACTCTTATTAACCTAAATCTTGTTTGATAATGATGTCCTCTGTCTCCTAGGGGTTTACAGTATCTTTCAATTTCTGATTAAAAAGAAGGTGAAAGAAAGAGAATTAAACTTGTAAAGTCCCATATTTGATCACATCATAATTGAGTCATGGTGTCTTATTTCAGTGAGAGATAACTGTATTGTTTCATGTTCCAGTAGTTTATGCATTAACTATTTTCAATTACATCTTTGGCCAGTATTCTAGTTAGCAATTTGAATGCATTTCAGAACCATAATGTAGTTGTTACTTTGAAATATCACACACAGTTACATCATACTTCCTTGACTGTCACAGCTCACCTAACACATTTGAAGTCTTAATCTGTGAAGGACAGCCAGTTATTGAGGAAGTAGGCATGGGATCTTTGGAGTGTATTTGGGAATATTCGTATATGTAGCATATGGAATGGATGTTCAGTCATTGAATTTGACAGTGAACACCTGGAATTTAAAGAAGGCTTAATATTCACTTGTGCTGAGCTTTCATGAATGCTGTGTGCATTCAGCACTCATGAGAAAAGTTAGCTGTAGCTGAAGAAGTATGAGGATGTATTCAAGGTATCATCAGACAGTATCCCTTGTGAAATCTCTAAGAAATTAATTTTCTTTACAATCTACAATAAGATGGCAACCCAGCATAGAGAGTTGCCTCAGGTAAAAAAATAACTTATTTCTCCAAAAGGGAAGAGTTATGAGAAAAGTTTTAATAAATATTCACTTTATACTCACAAAGGTTAACAGCAGTAATCTTCATAGCTGGTCCAAAGTGTCTGGAAAAATCTTTTGCTTAAAAGCTGTACTTATCAACAGAAGAGAACTGCTTCCTACTTCATATACATACAGTATTTGGACAAGACTTCTGTTAGAGAAGCAATGGGCAATAATGCCTCTCTCCAAAATATACCTAGAAAGCAAAGAAAAAAAGGACAGATTTCCCTGTATGTAGCTGTCAGCTCCTTAGATATATTTCTATTTCTTCTTGAAGTAGTAGCAGACAAGTTCTCTGCTTCCTCTGCATGTTCTTTCATTTGGTGACATACTTCTACTGCATTAAAAGTTATTGTAGAGATTGTTCTTCTTCATACCTGTATTTATATATAATTCTGCATATCTGCAGAACTCCATCTGTGTGTCAGATAGCTATAAAAATTATTTTCTTAATAATTCAGTATCCAACACCCAAATGTGGCATAAATTCTGAAGCAGTTTTCCATGTTCTTATAGTATCTGTAGGTGATGGAATTACAAAACAGGTGTAATCAGTCAAAGCCCATAAACCAGCTGGTCAGAATGAGAACTCATCATTATATACTGACACCAGTAAAGCATCTCTCTATACCTGGGGACTTAAGGAAGAATCTAACAGTTTCTTTTCCATACTAATGCATGTTCTAAACTATGAAGTCAGCAACTTGGAATATAACCATGGTTCCTAAATCTACCAAGAGCTCCTGAGCTAAACTTCTCAGCCTAACTTAGGTAATTAGCTGCATATTCCTTTTGCTAGTCATGTTGCAAAGTTACAGAGAGTAGAAATAAAAATTAGGGTGCAAGAGAGAAATATTTAATGGCACACTCATAAAATACATATGTGTGAAGCTTGTGAACCTTTTTCAAGAAGCAAGAGGAATTACTATTTCTTTCCATCATCCAAGTAGAAATTAATATGTTTCCCTTCGGAAGTATCCAAGGTTATTTCACTTGAATTACAACAGTAAATGAGACATTTTTACACAAGATATAATAGCTATTTAAAAATGAATTATTCTGTACACACTGACAAAATTATTGAGCTGGAGGCTATACTTTAAATGTTTGATTTGCGAGAAGTTTAAAAAGTCTCCTTTAAGCATGGATCAGGAAACCATTTAAAATAGTCTTACGGAGTAATCAACTAGACTCGGTATCTTCCTTCTTGTTGTGGAGGTAGCGGCTTAGTTGCTAGTCCATAACTGCAGTACTTTGCTTTCGTTAGTCATGAAAACCTGGAAATGCATAAAATCTGCACTCAGTTTTAACTACAGTATAAGTATTGCATTTTTATCTGAAACAAGCTATTTTTGTAATTATTTCTCCTTCTTTGTCTCTTGGGACTCTTTCCCTGAGACTTTATGATGCTTTAAATGTAACTTTTAACTTCTGTGGAAACTCTGTCAGAATGATAAATTAGACTAGGAAGATATATCTTTGTTGTCAAAACCTTTTAAACTACTATAGCTCCTCTGTATACATGACAGTAATAACTGTTGCTGTTGACCATTAAAGAAGAAAAGAATTTGGTAAGGTGATTTTTCTCTCATCTTTCTGACAGGATAGTTTTAATTATGTTTACTCATATGACTAAACTAGAGCTGYTGAGGTTGTTAGAAGCTGCTTCAAAAATGTCATCACTGAGATTTACTGGGCAAGTGCATCTTGCCATATAAAGTACAGCAGAAGATGTAGAAAACCTCAAGGAGAAAATAAACTGACAAACAGTTAAAGTAAAATTCATCAGTGATGATGTTAATATAGGATGACCTTCAGGTGAAACAGGATTTATGGTCAATATATTTCACCTAGATGATGAACCCCTTCATCTAGAATGTAAGCCCTTGAAAAGTGTGTCTTCAATTCAGAACAATGCAGTAGAAAGGGGTTGTGTATGTTCTCAGGAGCAGGTCATGTTGAAGGGGTCTTAGGTCCGCATGGAAGCAAGGGACTATATGAGGGGAGTCTCATGCTGCTTGTTGGGTATAGGAAGTGGTACAGGAAAGGGACTTGTACATTTGCAATTTTTTATCATGGGGGGGATTCTAAATCTAAATTCTAAGCCCTCCTCCTCCATTTTCTATGCCACTTTATTTTCTAAATTCTAATTTTAAAACACTTTGTCATTGAGACTTTGGTTGTTTTGCTTGGAGGGGAAAAAAATTGTGAAATATCAGCATGTACTTTTTTTACAGCACTTCTTGTGCTGTACAGCAGAAAGTAGACAATCCTGTTGAGCTTAATTTAAAATATTTTACTGTTACAACAACTGGGAAAAGTTAAGGAAGGCTGGGAACCTGAGATATGTTTCATGTCTTACCTCAGACCAAGCACGTTTACTTCCTTTTACAGTCAAAGATACCTTTCAGGAGGGTGTAGGCCATCATAGCTGCTAGTAGACCTTACTTTCTCACCCATAACGTTCATTTTCTTTCATCAGTGATACTGGCAATAACCAACCTCTAAATAATTTTCTATTTACAAAATAATCTTGAAGTGCAATTATTGTCATCTGTATAGAAGCTAGATCACATGAATAGATTTCAGGAAATCTTGATTCTGTTGTGGGTACTATTATTTGTTTGCTCTATGACCTTTTCTTTCCCCTTCCATTAAAAAATAAAAGAAAGAGAGAGAGAGATTATTACTCTGACTTTTGTTGTAAAGGTATTTTCTGTAGAGAAAGAGCTCTGTAAGGATAAAGAAGAATTGCCATTCCTACGTCCGTTCTCATATAGATTTCTATACCCAGTCATTGGTGGTCTTTTTTATTTTAAATTAGATGTTAAACCTTTCAGTACTGAGACTGTCTGTTAAATACTCTATATAATCTCAGCACAAAGAAACCCTTATCTTGAAAGAAATTTTGGAACTTCCTATACTTGGATTTTTAAACACACACTAAATTTTACATAATAAGATTTCAAAAGTTTACATTATTATGCGCTGAGTAAGGGGAGTAGTAGGAATTTCTGATAAAGGATATTCTAATAAATTATATTTACAAATGTTAAAAAATACAACTCTTTTTAAAGTGTTAGCTGTAAGAACTGTTCATTACTGTTGTTAAAATGTGGCAGTTTTTACATGAACTTACTGGTCATCTCTCCTTGAAAGGCATCATTCATTTTGCCATACATTTTACTGATGTGGTTATCGGAACTGTATGATTAGGATTTGGGGATAGTGAAAACTACTATTATAATATAAGACAATTGTATGAGGTAACTGTTTGCCTTACCTGCTGTTTAGGCTAGAAACAGAGCTGTCTTCTGTAATAAATTTGCAATTTGTACTTTTTTCTTGTCTGTTGACTCACAATTTGGTCTTTTCTGCAGCTCTCAGGAGCAGTTGAACTCAATATTTCAAAGGTGAGTTATATATAAAACTAAGATGCATCTTCCATTCTAATCCAATTTGCTGTGTGTTTTTCCCCTCTCAGGAGGATACAGATCATAATTATTATACTTCAAGGACATATGGCCCATATGATTCTACCAGTCGGGATCTGTGGGTCAACATAGACCAAATGGAGAAAGACAAAGTAAAGATCCATGGGATTCTTTCAAATACACATCGGCAAGCAGCAGTAAGTTACTGTACTTTTATATTTTTCTTCTTTGACTGACATGGATATTTTTCACCAGTGACTGACATAACTGACATTACCCAAGTATCATGACTACTGTTCACAGAGCTTCATCTTTGGATTTATAGTTAAGCTGTGCAAGTCTGCACAGTGCTACTATGAAAAGTTGCCTTCACACACCTGCTATAACAGCCCTTCAGAGATGTCTTTCCAGATTTACTTTAACTTCACCTCTGCTTTTAGGGTTAGATCACAAGCTATCAAACAATAAACTAGTCATGCTGTTGAAGTCAGAGGGAGTTTTGCCATTGACTTCAAGCAACAGAACTGGGTTCAGGATTAAGTTGCTTAAGTTTAAGTCTGCCATGGAGCTTATCCATGTTTGCATTTCCATTCTGTATAAGGTGTCACACTTTTTGCTTTATGGAGAACTAATAAAACTCATGAGAAAATGTTATTTACACTGCTTATTTGTTGTCAAATAGTAACAAAAGAGATAGATGTGATCACACTTCCAGGTTAACAATTTTGTTTAATTGTAACCATGCTGCCTGGCAAAATGAGTATGAAAATAAGGTGCTCGCTTACAGATGTAATTGAACGCTGCATGGTTTCCAGGTTGCATTCTCAGATCTGACCTGTGGCTAGAAACTGCATAGGTAGAAGGGCCAATAGTAATATCAATTAAATACAGAGAATTAGAACTCAGAATGTGGTTCATGAAGTTCTTGTTTCATCTATTTGCCCACTTAGCTTCAACAAAATGCCATTGGGTTCTGGCAATTAAAAAAAAATCAAGTTGATGCTTTCTTTTAAAGTTGTACAATTTTTAAAGATGTGAGGAGTGGGGAGGGTTAACAGTTTTTAAGAAGAGAGGAAAGCAAAGTTAAATTCATCTTTTCTCTGGGTTTATCTATTATTTCCTAGAGTAAGTAAATTCACCAGCCAGGTGACTGTCTTAGAGGAATGTGTGTGAAAGAGAGAAGAAACACCCTGAGATTTAGTCAGAATGCAAAGAACAAAGTGGGATGATAAATCCATTTGATTTGACTAACAGAGGGTCCAATGTGTAAAATATCTTTCTCACAGCCAAAAAAAGACTGTAAGGAGCTGGGGACAATGGAAATACAGAGGGTTCAGGCAATTATGTATCTCTGGGGTAGTTTTAATAAAACTCTCTATCAGCTATTTTCTTAATACAGTTTGTTTCTAATGAGAAAGAAAGTATGCCAAAAGGTGAGAACCTTTACTGGCTACCTCATCTTCTTCACCTGGGCACGCTGCTGATCTGTGTTGAGGGAGAGACTGGAAACATGTGAAAAGTAATGAATGAATTAAAAATACCTATCCAGAGTAAAATATTTGCCTAATAAAAGTAGTTTATCAGTTTTCACACCTAAACATCAGTGAAATCCCTTTGAGAAATTTAACCTATAGTTTATGATTAGTGAAGGCAACTCCCCCCACCACCACCACCCTTTTTTGAGCCAACTTGTTTCCATTTGGGTCTTCTGAGATTATACGTTGGGAAATGTCAATTCCAAAAGGGACATATTGTTAAATTTATTGAACTGGAGGTTTAAAATGAGATGATGCCTTTTGGTGTAAGCATGGGATCAGTATACGCCTGTCCAGGGTTGCAGAGTGGAGCTGGGCAGCTCAGATTCCTGAGCACGAGGGCTTCAACTTGCTGTCGCTTCAGCAAGAGGTTTAAGACGTTTCTGCTTAATCTCAGCTTCCCACTCCCACCTTCCTGCCAGTTCTCGCAGAGAAGTCTGTGGCCCCAGAGCGCAAGCATTACAGTTTCCAGTTTAGCACACTGATATCCAACCTCTGTTAAGCAAATACCTTGCTTGGACTGCTGCAGTGGCTGCAGCCATGACTATGTTCTGTTTTAAAGACCTCTTTTCAGAGATTCATTTTATGTTTCTTCTGAAGGATGAAAAAGTACCAGTGAGTCATCCCTTTTTTTTTTTTTTTTTCCATTTCTGGGTCTGTAATTGATTTGCATGTTTATGAACAAGCAACATCCATATGTACTATATAACTAAGTCATTAAAAAAGACATGTTCTATCAACTGTTTAGATATTTTAAGGAAAATTTAAAAGGTTTTTGTTAACTATCTCTGCTTTTAGTATCATCTGCATAAATCACTGTCTAGTCAATTAGCCTAGGGGCCAGAACCTCAATTCAGAGAGTAATGTATAAAAAAAATCAAAATACTGAYTTTAATGAATTGGAGATTCTAATCTTGAATATGGAAGAAAAAGAGTGGACTACAGCTTTCTTGACCCTGTCACTGCATTTTGCTTCATTTCAGACTTTCAAGATGATGTTTTTCTGTGGAAAAAATAGGAAACCGTAAAACTACTGTAGTGTCAAATATTCAGAGGAAACCATACATAACTAAGCAGCAATGCTTTCCCTTCTCTTCCACAGAGAAGGGAACTAAATCTGTCATTACTTGTTTAAAAGGGCATTTCACACATCTTTCTGTGACTTGGTGATTTACATGCTTATAATTTCTAAATATTGCTCTCCAGCTCCAGGAATTAAATTTATTAAAGGCTGATTATTAATACAATTACTTATAATGTGGGGGGAGTCTTTGAATGCTAAAAATTTTAAACTTTAATGTGCATTCTTGTAAACTGCTGAAAATTTGAGTTCATGATGGATTTTAAGGGTAATTTTGTAAAACTGTGAACTGAAAAGGTTCACTGATCATTTAATTTTCCCCAGATTTTCAGAAAGATTCAGATATGACCTTTAGTTCCAATGAGTTAAATTTAGAAGAAAAAAAAATGTTAAATATGTCATTTTGATTGAAGAGGACATCAGCTTTTTTCATTTTTTAATAATATATAATAAAGTATGATTTAGAATTTTAAAATCTTATATGTAAGCTTTCTGTTATATACTTTTTCCTTTCACTGCCTTATGATAGGGAGCTTATTTGCATTAATTTCCATAAAAGTAAAAAGTAATTATGAAAAAAATCAGAACTTGTGAATTGAAAGGGTGTTTGAAAAGAAAAGAAAGTATAGAATATATAGTGCTACATTCACAAACACTTTTTTTTTTTTAAGTTAGATGCAGCTCTTTTAGCATCTGTATATCTTTAAGGTGTACATCAGTAATGCCTGTATCAGTATCTGCTGATGATGCTGTCAGAAACTAGTATTTTTTGACATAACAATGGTCCCCTTTGTACCTTCCATGTAACTCTTTTGGGGAAAATTGAGAATTCTCATATCTTCTATTTTTCTGTCATTATTTCAAAAATAAGAGAAATGGAAAGACAAAAATAACTCTCATCCTAACACTGAATATGTGTGTTTTCCTTCATTCAAAAGTATAATCTTAATTCAGATTTATAGTCTTATGAGTTTCCACAAGCTTCCAATCTTTTTTGCCTCTTTGGGGAAAAGGAATGAAGGGAGGATAGCCATGAGGTGGTTTGGCCTTGTAAACAGCATAATCAATGTCTGATGAATTTAACAAGCTAATACTAATGGAAAAATTAAAATATTTAGCAATAAAGGATTTATCTCAGTAATACTGTTTTCTCCCCATGATACGTTGCCACCATCATTTCAATTTTATAGTAGAATTTTATGTGTGACTTGGATGCTGTGTTTAAATTAGACAACTAGTAGTTGAGTAATCAAACACAGAAGTAGC
This sequence comes from Apteryx rowi, assembly GCF_003343035.1. Lineage (NCBI taxonomy): Eukaryota > Metazoa > Chordata > Aves > Apterygiformes > Apterygidae > Apteryx > Apteryx rowi. The sequence continues at coordinate 255,515 of NW_020450921.1, read as the reverse complement.
TACAGAAGCACCTCATTCTTGTGAAGCTCAATTCTCTTTCATGTCAGTTCATTCTATCATTTATGCATGGAAAAAGCATTTCTCCTGCATGGGTTAAAAATTACAGTAATCTTTCTGAAAAATGAAGTAAGCAGGAAAAATAGAAACAATCTTATTTTTGGTGGCCATTATAATATTACAGTTAAAATCATTCCTTAAATCTTGTTAGTTCTTTATCACAGTATTATGCTAAGTAATTGTCTATATTAAACATCTATTACATTTTCAGTATATAGGGCATCACTTTTTGACTGAAGTCAATGGGAGATCTATGTCTGGCTTGCGTGGTCATAGGATCAGGTCTTTATATATTGCAAACATTGTCTTTATACTAATATAACTATGCTACAGCAGTTCCAGAGGACTGTTAACAGGCACAGTTGTCTTTCAAAGCAGTTTAATGGTTATCCTGTTATTAAGAAAGTTAGTGCTTATAGGTGAAATGGATAATAGTGTCTGAAAGAAAGAGGGATGCTTTGCTCAGAAAAATTGGCCTTTTTTACAGTGTTCTTTGAAATGATGTGTGATAGAATAAGCACATAAATATAGCATTACTCCTTCTCAGCAGTGAGAACTTTAGACCATGGAAAAACCCAGTTGTTTAAGTTAATTCATAAGGTGTCTTTTACATATGGCATTTTGATTAAAAACGTTCACTTGTATATACATACTTACACACATACAGAAAAGGTCGTTAGAACCAACTCAGTCCAGTTAACACAATGCAAATGGATTTTGCATTCCAATTAAAAACAAAAAAAAGGTGCTAATAAATTCTGTCAAAATTCTGACTTCCACTTAAGTGGAAAGAAAATCTAATTTAAAGTTACTGTAAATCTTCAGTTATTAATTTCATGCCAAATAATTCTTTAAACATTTCTGGTGGATGTAATGTATAATCCTTTCTGAGGGAAGAAATAATCAGATATAATCCAGAAGCAATAAACAAAGCCATGATATGAGTAATTTTATGGAAAAGAAAGACAAAAAGAAACATATTATTTATTTATTTGTTTGTTTTTAAAATATATGGACTGTTGCCCTTCCTTAAGTGGACACATCAAAGGTAGGGTTGGGGGACTTTCACCAGCAACTCCCCAACATTTCCTCACAAAAAAACTTATTGTAGAAACTCCTCTTAAATAAGAAATACTAATGCGTTGCATACATCTATCCCAGTTACGTAGCTGCTTGAAGCCCAAATAGCAAGTGCTATGTATTTATGGGATACAACACTTATGCTGTGAAAAGACCTCACTGGGATTTCATCATTTCTTCCTCTCCTATCATTCCATCTCCATCATGACTAATGATTTGTTTAGGGTTTAGCCTGGTGGCAGGCCAGGTGATAATTACAGGTGGACATTGTCAAAGAAGATTAGCATAGCATTTCCAAAGCAGAATGGGGAAGCCAATGGCATGGTGAAAAGTAAGTTGCAATTTCTTCCTGACTGGATTAAAGAATCAGTGGCCTTTAGGAAAGGAGTGGAGCAAGTAGGAAAGGAGGGAGCCAGAGATAGAGAGGAAAAATGAGCTTGAATTTGAACTGTAGCTTATAGGGACCTTAGGTAAGGACCATAGTATGTTCTGTGAACTAGAGTTTTCTGCTGGGAATTCAGCTGAGCCTTTTGTAAGGGATTATCACCTGCAGGTTGACAGAGGGGAAAAAAGACAGGAAAAGAGATACTTCCATTTTATTTTTTGATAAGTAGATTACATGGAGTTTTCTAGTACTTCTGTTGCCTATTTCTTTAGAAATGATTGCATCTGGTATCTCTTTTGCCTGTTGTATAAATAAATGCATGCATTTGCTTTTACGTTAACCTGACTGGTACAAACGGTAATTTTAGGATATCAAGATACTTCCTTTCTGTGGGTGTGATGCTCTGGGATATTACTATGGGGTCCTGCATCTTCATACTTTTTTCCAGAGTATTCAGAGGGACATAGGATTTCCTTCTAGTTAGCTGTATAGAGAGCTTTGGGAACTGGTGTCACTCAGATTTGGTGGAGGAAGTGTCTTCCAGTGACCACTTGTCAGATACATACCAAGGTAGCAGCAGGGTGTCAGGAGAGCTCTGAATCTGAAGGACTATGTGGCTGAGGACCTCTGAGGAGCAAACCACATACAGGCAAGGGAGTGGGAATGCTGTCAAATTTRTATATTGCAACGGCCTTAAATATTGATGGCTCTTTTTAAGAAAGAGTCTAAAGCCATTGTTTAGGAAAAATTCAGCAAATCTTTTTTTTTTTTAATTTATTCTTATCAGATGGTTAAAATGTCTATTTGAGAGAGATTTATTTTATTTTCTAAAGTCTCCAGCTGTTTAGATCCATTGCTATCAGGCTTTTAAGTGCTACACAGAATTGTTTCCAGTTAGCTATTGTCAATTCCAAAGTTAGAATAACAAGACTTCAGTGAAAAACAAAAAGAAATGGTTGAAGCAGATTTTTTGAAGTGGAGGGATCTTCATTTTATTTTATCTTACTTTTCTTCACATTATTGATTTGATTTTTCTGGTGTTGTTCCTTGCAGAGAGTGAATCTGTCCTTCGATTTTCCATTTTATGGCCATTTCCTACGTGAAATCACTGTGGCAACTGGAGGTAAGTGGCTTTCTACCCATTCACTTCGAGTAACTTGAGAAGAGTTTCTTGCAGCTATTTAAAAATACCTTCCCCTCCCCTCCCCATAGATGTCAAGAGATAAACTGCAGCATTTATTTAGGAAATTTTGCTTTTCACAAAAAGAACATTACAAAATATCAATATGATGAAAAGCCTCCAGCTGCAAAAGCTAAACTGATATAAAACCTTTTCAGCAGAAAGCCTTATAGCATTAATCATTTTCTGTTTAGGTTTTTTTCCCCAGTTATCTTTTATTTTTTTCCTTTTGTGGTTGGAGAAGTTGCACTGGTTGTGGAGATGGTGTTGAAGCCAAAACAGAAAGGGAAACTTAGACAACAGGTTATGGCTGCTTGAGGGCAGGCGATTTATGATCCAAAGATGAGAAGCGCTGGTAGAAGCAGTGCAGCTTGTCAGTTGTAAGGCGAGTGAGGGGTAGTCTGCTGTGTCGGTGCAGTATGGCTTGCCTGCAGCAGTACTGGTAGTGTTCCTCTCCTCCTTTTCTGGGGGAAAGACAGGAGGTATAAAACAGTTCAAGCTCCTGGCCCTGTTGCTTTGGGTGCCCACGTGGCTAGGGCCAACCCTTCCACCGCTGCAGTTCCTGCTGAGCTCCTGCCTTACAAACAGCCCCACCATCCTTTGAAAGAGCATGGAGATAGCAGAAGAGACAGAGGCAGGAGGAGCATCACGGGGAGGACACCCAACAGCATCCTTTGCTCCCTAAAGATGCCAACAAGTTCATGGACTCTGAGTGCTCTGCCTAGAGGTATGGCAGGACAAGGAGGCAGGAATAGGCACCACTAGGACCAAACCTACCCCCTCCTCAGTCAAGATTCTTCCTTCTTGTGCTGTGACTGGCCAGCCTGGCTAGGGCCTGGGGGACAAGGACATAGAGATCTCATATCCCACTAGAGCTATGAATGGGAGGAGTATGACAAAAGTTTGGGGGAATACTTACAGCCAGAGTCCCAACAAAAGTAGGAGCTGGAAGGGAAGTTGCAGTCTGATGTGCTGTGTCAGGATCTCCATTTTGCTACCAAAGCAGCACAAGCCAGGGGAGATGGACAGCTGTGAATAAAGGCTGATATTAAATGGTTGATTTGCAGTCAGAATAATAAAAATCATGCTGAACTATGGGGTGTCTCCAGTATCAAGATTTTCCCGTCTTCATCAATAATGATATTTTGATGCTGAGTAGGACCAGATGAGCTGTGAACTGCTGTTTGGGATTTGGAGATTTCTGTTTTCCATTCTGTTTAGCTTTTAGTTACATTTCAGTGCTTGAACGCCAGTGCCTAATTCTGTATTCTCCTATCAGAGGAGTTATATTTGATGTGGTGCCAAAATCAAGTGGATGATCTGTGTGCTGTGAAAGAACAGGGTGGAATGAACCCTATCTGCCAGCTGCACAGCCAAAGTAGCAGTAYGAGGACCATGTTCATCCTATAAATGCCTCCTTGTCCTTGCTGCAGAAGCTGGTTCCTTAGAAATTCACCAAGTTCTCTCTTTCTCCAGGTATTTTTTCTTTTGTGGTTACTCTGCTGGGCTTCTTATGTAAGCCCTGAATTGTATTGCTACTGTCATCATGTTCCCCTTTCTGCCCCAAAAACTTGGGAGTAAAGTTAGGTTCCCAAGGAGAACCAGGGCTTTTGGGGAGTTGTGGGTTTTTTTGTTTAAGGGGGGAAGGATGGAAGATTACACTGAAAAATGTGAAAATGGCAGGAAGAATGCTTGGGGGGGGAGGGACTATTTTTCACAAATTTTGGAGTATTGTTAATAATCTGATACTTTGCATCCTAGAGTAAGGTGTCGGATATTGATGAACTAGAGGAGATCAGGGAGGGGATCTGAAGGTTAGATGAGGCTTTTTAAAAGATCATTTTTAAGATATCTACACAAACTTTTTGATGTTCCTCTGCTAATTCGTGAGGGAAACACGCTTTTTACTTTTGGTGTAGAGCATTCGGGGAATTTTGGGGGGGGGGGTTAATAAAAAAAAAAAAAAAAAAAGAAGAAGAAGAAGCACGTAGGCATACAGAACTGGATGTGTTAGCTGCACCACTCTTCTATTGCTACTAGAGTTAATGGAACATGAATGATAATTTTGCTTTTCTTTTACTCCATTTCTAATGACTTACTGCATACAACAATATTGCAGTGAATAGATATATGGCTTATTCTGTCAAGCTGAATACGACTTTAACATCTGTCCTTTTACCAAGGTCATTGACATTAGCACAGAGTTACTCCTGTTTTTGATGTGATGCTTCCATGGTTTTGTCCTTCAAAATTAACCAAGATTTTGGGAAACCAATTTCTAGTCAATAATTGCTTTAAAAATAGTATCTAGATTAAGCTCAGTAACTGTAAGTCATTCTGTTGATCCATTTTTCTGAAACTTTAAGGCTTACAAGTGCCAGGAAAAGAAAGATCTATTTGTGTCATAACTCTCTGACAGCTCTTCTGCTTTGGATATATTTGCAAATTTTGTTACCATAAATCACTTACGGTGCAGTGTGACTTGCAGCATGACAACAAATGATAAAGACAGGTTCCAGGTGTGTTTTTTTTTTTTTTTTTATGGTATGGTTCTACAGTTTATTCGTATTCAACTTTTTTAAATGGTATTTCTATTATTAGAGATCTGGAAGACCTCCAGAGGTTATTCTGAGATCTAAAGAATGACAAAGTTAATGTGTACAGGAATCCCACGTGACAGATGTCCACTTCCTGGAGAACAGGACATGATTAATTACGTTAATGACAACATTGCAAACTGTTTTTACCTCCCAGTCATGAATTAAATAGCCTTGTTAAAAGGAAAGTTGAAAACAATAGCACATTAAATCCCTGTCACAGTAAAAATGTCTATGCCCTGCCTATCCAGTGGTTTCCACTATTCTTCATGTAGGCTGCACTGTGACATAGTAGTGCTTCAGGGTTACTTAAGATGACTTTGAAACTGCCAGGGTGTAAAATTAAACTTTTTTCTGTTTAATATTTATTTCCACTTCCAAATGGTTTTGCTGAGAGATGATTGTGCTTGACTAAGGGAAGGAAGAACAAGGAATGAAAATGACTAGTTTGTGGGCTTCATTTGCAATTGTCCTCAACTTGTATTTTGGCAAGGCTATTTAATCCATAAGATGGAGGTAAGAGAGCTTATAATATTTTTATTAGCAAAATTTAGTAATTTGTGGTTCTGTGGAAAATGGGCATCTGTCTCCCAGGATTCCTACAGAGAGCATTTTTAAAACAACCTCTGGAGAGTTCTCAAGGCTTTAAAAATAGCAGATAACACAGGAAAATGCTGAGTTTTGTTTCCTGTGAAGCTTTCCACAGTTTGTGCTTTACAGGCCACAAGTTTAGATATTTCCATAATAAACCATGCAAACTGCCAGTTAGATTTCTGTAGCGTGGCAAATGTCGGGGAGCTGAGCTCAAGAAGCCTCTTTTGTTCCCAGTCACTGACACCCACCGACAGAGCGGGGTGGCTGCGGGGCTGGGAAAAGCCTCTGCTCTGTCCTGCAGCGCTCCGGGCAGTGATGCCATCCTTTTCACAAGAATCCGTTCCACATCCTGCTCAACATGGGGCAACACACAGCTGTTCATGCTTGTTTCTGTTAACTTTCCACACCCATGGTAGTAACTCCCTTTTATTTGTTCTGTATGGCTTATTTTGCTGTTTATCAGTCTACCTTTTCTAGTGCCAGCCTTGTATCAGGTACTGTGAATTATTTAGGAAACTTCTTTTTCCTTTTGTGACATCTCTCTTCAGCTGAGCATTTCTCTATGGTATTGCTGTACCTGTAGCAACATTGCAGAGAAGGGTAGCAGCTAACCCAGAATATTATGGATTTTCACTAAGCCTTATATTTATTGCCAGGGACTAATAAAGGTTTTAATTTTCTTTTTCTGAATTTCTCCTGATGGTTTGGATAATGGGAGAGCACAAGGGGTCTTACAGTAGTTTCAATCTCTGTTCTTTCTCTGGAGTGCAAAAATAGTATTTTATGTGTTCTGCAAGTCAAGGACATCTGATAGAACCAGACTGCTTAAGAGCATAAAACATACTTGACTTTCACCTTTAACTATGGATACTTGTAGCAGTAATAGAGACAACAAATAAGAAGGTTGTGCTGTGTTATCGTATACTGGGGAAACAATATTTCGGTCATAGAGCTTTTTCTAGAATTACGCTATCAAGGATATAGTTAAGCACTTCTTTATAAAAGAATACATTAGCTCTGTCAGATTTTATTGGAAAGTGCATCAGACAGCATGGCTAAACTTCTGGTATTTTACTGGGGAATTCTTCAAGGTATCTTTAACTCTTATTTTCCTAAATGTTTATTTTTTGCAACATACAGCACATCTAGAAATCAAGGCTAGCAGGTTATTGGAACTGAGAAATTCATGGAAGAACCTTCAAATGGCCAACAAGAGTATATAAAATAATACAAGAAAATGCCAGTTAATAGTAGGGTGAAAGGAGACTGGAATTTTGGAAGATTCCAGTTTCTGGATTTAGGCCAAATCCTGATAGGAGATAGAAAACTTCCTTGGTGGACAAATGATCCCATAACCACCCAGGACTGGATGCTTCAGAAGCAAATGCAAGTGGGTGGAGTCAGCGAAAGGATTCTGACGAGAAGTGGACTGTATAGCTCAGCCCCATATAGTAGTGCCTGTATTCTTCAAAAATAGTAGCAAAACCTACTGATAATCTGTCTGAAGACTGAGTATGTAAATTATTTTCCATTTCAATAGCAGTCATATTTTTAAAGGTAATGTAACACAACCTTTACACACATATTGAACATATTGTGAACTTACTTCAGTTCAGTATGTGCCTATTTGATATAGTGGTTTGTGCTGTTGCCTTTTGAACTGTGATGAGTTCAGCAATATTTCTGATGATATGTGCTTGATTATAAGTTTACCATCTAGGCTGATTTTAATGGACCTATGTTGTCTTCCTGAATTCATCTGTGGGCAATCAAGACTGAGATATTTTTTAGTCAGAGCTGGATTTAAAAGTAACTTATTTTATGAATCATATCAATGCTAAACACTATTTTAGGATCTTAGGAAAAACATCTTCCAGCATATTCTTTCATATGATTTTTGGGAAAATTAATACTTAGCTTTTTCAGCATTTTGTCTTTGTACCAAAAATGTACTTAATTTCATGTGGAAGTGGCATCTATAAATGTGGTAGAGTTCTGGCATTCATTTTTAGAAAAATGGTAAATAATGGTAGAATATATAATTGTGTAACTATAGAAGCATATATCCACCTAAAAAGGGTAAAAGCCTCAAGTTAAGTAGGTTATCCACAAAGAGTACTCATACAACTGGTGTATTGTTGTTATATGCCATATACTCTAATGTCTACTCTAAGAATGTTTGGGAGATGTTTTATCTTTTAATTTTTACTATTCATATTGTACTAGGTATTTGTAATGACAGCTCCTATAGTTATCACTGAACACACTAGTAGAGTTTTCAGCAGTAGCAGTACCATCTAAATGTAACTAAAAACTTCTATTGTATAAAAACATAATTGCTGTAGAGGTTGGACAATCCAAGGATAAAATCTAATACTAAACTTTGTGAATCTAGGCCTCAGCCTTTTTAACTCAGCAGATATACCTTTAAAGTGATGGGGTGGGGGTAGGGGAAGAAGTGATATAAAAACCTGGACTTCTTGATGCCCCAAAGCTAAATCTGCTTATCAGATTATTGTAGAGGGTTAATAACGCAGAAAATTTTGAGGGTATGTTCAAAGCAAAGCTTCATAAGGCATTAGGGAGGGAACTGGAATCAAATTGAAGACAGGAGCTGAAAGCTGCTTGTTGGACCCACACCCATTTTCTAGGCTTCAGGGTGGAGGTTCGTGAGTTAGGTTCATACAACTTCTAAATGTATCATGGCTCATGCTACAGCCCATCTTGTAGACACAGGAGTGGTAACAGAATGAGAAACGCCATCCCTATAGGTCTGGTAACGTATGGCATGGAGGCCTGGCAAGATTTCAAAAGACTTTATGGAGGAACCTGCAGTAGGAAGCTACTCTTGGGAAACCAGCAATAAAGCACGGTTAGCACTCAGATAACGACCAGAACGGAGCCCTTTGCCCACCCAGCCACCATTATTCTGTTTCTCCAGGCCCCGGTCTTTCCAACTCCATTCAGATCACGGACTCCAGGACATTTACCCTGCCTGTCCACTGAGTCTATTCACTGGGGCTAAGAGGAGATTCTTCCTATCCTTTGCCCTCTCATGGTGGTGTAGCAGGAAGCATGGCAATAGTAGAAATTGTAGTGAATGCATACAAAAGGTGTTTAGAATATGAATAAAATATTTGAGTAGGCAAAAAATGAAGCAAAAGTCTTCCTCAAAATAGATGCACAAAACTTGGGGTTAGTTTGGGGCTGCTTCCTACTAGAGGCACCTGTGAAGTATATACTGGAAATAACTTCCCCTTATTTCACAGTTTCATTACTTCCTCTTAGCTCTTCCCAACTCCCACTGCCCCCCGGCAGAACAGTGTCTGGAAGCTCCAGAACAGATTAGATCATCCTGCCAGATCAATATAAACTTTGATTTAGCCAATCTTTCAGGAGTTGTTTGTTAAAAAGAAATCCATGTCTATATCCCCTAAAAATACATTTTTCTGATACGTAACTATCAGCCTGGGTTCCATAGCTGTTTTTGTTAAGGTTTTCAAAACCTGTTTCTATTAAATTTTCTTTACCTCTAAGTGACTTTTATAATTTGATACAGGCAATTCTGCCATGACTAGCATTTTTTGACACGGAAGCTGTTTGTTTTGCACTGTCCACCATGTTTTATTCCTAAAGCCAGTGATTGTTTGCAAAAGAGAGTCAATTCAAGTATTAGTACCCTGGTTATGACTACACTTGAAATGTTTCTCTAGCAAATTCATTTCAGTTAACTATGATATCATTATTGAAATGAAATCTTCTGAACTGGAAGAAAAATGTTACTCAAACACCAGCCCCTAAAATGTGGGAGTAATTCCTTTCAGCAAACTAAAAATAGAAATTAGGTCTGTGAGATAAATCTTGAAGTCTCTGGTTAATTTTTTATTCAGTCTTAACTTGAGCAAATAACTGCTGATTTCCAAGTTCAAAGGAAGAGACTTAGGCCTGAATCTAGGAGAGAAATAGATGTAGAGCAGTGGGAGGCTGAAGCTTAGAGTGCTCAGGGAGCTCAATGTACAGACCCCAGCTAGATGGACTGTACTTATGGGAGAAGAGGAATAGCAAATGCTGAAGACTAGAGCACAGGCTGAGTGAGCAGAGGGAGACTCAGTGAGGTATTAAGGAGCCAGGAGCCGAGTGAGGGGATGAGCTGAAAGAAGTTTATACACTGAAAGCTGGATGTGATTTTAATTGATAGGGGGCACTGGACTGTAGCGAGGAGATGTGAGAATTCTGGTAAAGTTTGGTGTAAAGCTAGAGGGAACAAAACTGCAGAAGAAGCAGGTGGAAGAAGAAATCAAAATGGAGGTCACTACTACTAGGATAAGTAATTGTCTCTTAATAGATCAGTAATTCAGTAGCAGCTCCCAGTGGGGAAGCCATCATACCATTGTGTCTAGGAGCACAGGTGAATGGTGCAGGAGGCAACAGTATCAGTATGAATGAAAAGATGAAACTTCAATGTTTTGGTGCTCTCTGTACTCAGTCATGCAGGTTATTATGTTGGAAATGAGTGGGTTTCTGCAGGTATGTGAAATTTGAAACAAAGTAAAGAGAAAACAATGCAGAGCAAACACTTGTGGCAGGCTTCTATCCCTAAGCAAATAAACATGAAAAAGAGCATATTTAGTAATAGGTAAATTACACTAGGAAAAAAACAGGATTGTAGAGGAATAGATTATAAACTGAACAAGGTAGGAGCAGCCACATGATATGTAATAAGCAAAGATCGCTGTCTACTCCAGCAATCTCTGAACAAGTCAGTAACAGCTAGGACGCCCCCTGTAAAAATCAGTTGGTAAGACACATCTTAGAATCTTTATAACTTATAAAATTTACACCATCAAGAAGTAAAAAATAACAGAGAACAAATAAATTAGTGTTTGGTGAAGGAAAGCAAAAGGACCGAGTTGACATGATTATTGCTTCAAGAAAGCTTAACTGATTCACGGTGGCTTGATCACAGGTAGTTCCAGAAGGGACATTTGAATGAAAGTGCACAGAGTCTGAAATAACTCTGCCATGAGCTATAGAGATGTGCATTGCCTGTAGGCAAATTTACAGGCAGAACAAATAGCTTATATACAAAGGGTGCAATTCATCTAACTGTGCAGAAACCTGTATCTGTGTTTGTCTGCCTGAGCTCTTACATAGTCAGTAGAGATGTAATCAGTATATTCAGTAGAATGTGTGGATGTTTAAGGCAGACATTTAAAATAGGTAGGCTGCAATTCATCCAAAGTGCCTAATTCTATGTCAATGTATATCACTATGAAGAGAGCCTGGGGGTGATCAGCTCTGATGTAGATGTTTAAACTTTTAGATTTATAAAGCTGGGTAAGTTGAATATCAAGAGAATTTACCAGCTTTGTGGAAGGCTACAGAAATGTCCACATGCATGCAACAGCAAATGCACAAATACAAAACATGAAGAAATGAAACGCAAAGAAGGACTCAAAGTTGTTGTGAAGAAAAAAACTAATTAAAATTGCTCTCCATTGATAGCCTTATTTAAGAATTGCAAGAAGGAACTGCTGTTAGAAAACTCGCAACCAGTTAAACCAGCCAAAAGATAGCATCTAAAATGGCATCTTATAGGCAATTGAATCATAGCACTAAGAACAGAGGTTAGGTTGTTTGAAACAGAACCAAGAATGCCAAGGACAACAAGTACTGGCCAAATACAACCAAGAATATTAGAGGACTGGTGAGTATATATGGGCAGTACAGCAACAAGAGCCAATAAAAATGAGCAAAAGATTTTGAAGCAAAGCAAGGATGGGCCTTTAAAAAGCAAGCCATGTATCACCTCATTGTTGTAGCTGACTGCTCAGAGATCTGGAAACTAGACAGCCTGTCAGACACAGACACAGCAACTGACACAGACACAGCAACCAACACAGACAGAGCAGGAGGTACTTGAGACAGTGACTCCCAGTTGTATTGCAGCAAAGTTCTGGCATGTACCTGAGAATGGGGATTCAGTCACATGTTGCCATATTAAAGTTGGAGCAAGCAGTTAAATTTGTAAAGAGTATACTAAGAAAAGCTGCTGATAACAAAGATTGTTTTTCATAAATCCTCCTTCAATAGAGGAACATTCCTGCTCAAGAATTACTTGAAACTATTCTTATCGTGGTGCACGCTGCTTGAGCACTCCTACCACCATTAGTAATGGAAAGAGTACCAGAAAAAGAAATAAAAAGGCATCCCAATATGAAATCCCACTTTGGATTTATTTTTGGATATACCAAATAAAAGTTGGTAATTCTTTAAAACTGCAGTCAAGAACTCAGCATGATCATGTTATTTCTTAAGGACAGATCATGAGCTTAAAAATTATTTGTACTTATTGAAGAGATAGGTCTTTTTGTGCATGTAAGATGACACTGCATAGCCTTTCATCAAAACTGCAACGTTCCTATCCGCTGTTGATCCAAGATAAAATCGTAGGTATTGAAGACACAGAAATACATTTTTTGCAGAAACCTGACATTATCAGAATTCAGGCTGAGGAGTAACTGTGAGGTAGCAAAGCGCTGTTTCTAAACACTGACCAGTCAGGACAACTGGCTCAAAGGTGTCTGTTATTCTCACAAAAAAGAATCATACTTATTCCACTATCAAACTGTATACAAGTGTGCATATAACTTGGGGAACAAGTAACAAAGAGGAAAAATATCTTCCAAACTAAAAAGAGAAAACCCTAGTAAGTTAAGAGTTAGCTGCTTAAGACTGTTAAGTACTATACAGGGATAATATGTTACGAAGATCTTTATGGACCCTGAGTGTGTTAACAGGGTTATAGTGTTCATGTTTAATTTTCCTGCTTTAAAAACAACATGAGGGATATTATGAAAATAATTTCCAAACTGAAGAAAGTTTTAATGTAATTTTGCATCACATTTTGCAGTACTTTACTTTCAGTAAAAGAGGACAGTCTGCTGCTTGGAAGGGAATAAGGCCTGAATGTTGCACCCTCTGAGCTCTATCATTTTGTGTTGGCACACAGAGCAATACCTCTGAGTAGGAGAGAAATCTGCCCACCTGGCTAGTGGTGCCATGTGAAGAGAAGGGTCCACAGGGCAAAGACCTGAGACTGGAAAGGGTGAGGATGGTTGTGAATTTGGAGCCTAGAATAAGCCTATGCTATCAGAACTGGAGACTTCCAGTCCTTAGGAGAGACTGATGAGTGCATGCATTTTCCCTGCATCTTTCATAAATTTACTTTCTTAAACTTTCTCTCAAAACCAGTGAATAGGTGGAATGAATTTTGCCTGGCTCACTGTACTACAATATCTAGAATATCACTGTAGTGAATGGAGTATCTTATTGGAGACTGCCAGAAATCTCGGTCAGGGCTTTTCTGATCATTCCTGCTGCTCTGGACCCTTCAACACAGAAGCCAGCAGGAGGTGTGCTCATCACTTAATGAAGCGCTATTTGATAACACAAATTAGTGTATGGTCAACAGCTGTTAAATCGCAATGGTAATATAAAACTGAGTGAATCGCTGTGTTTCTAGCCAAAATCACTTACTCAGCCTATGCTGTGTTTATTGCAGAGGATTACACTCATCATCACCGGTGGGCAGCTCTGGCTGTTGACTGGCAAATTTCAGGTCATACAATTGCCCTCTATTTCCCTCCTGCCATCCTGTCTGTTTCCTACATCTCTTATTACAACAAAACTGATGAAAAACTCTTCTCTCTGTTAAGCTTCCTTTGTCTGTCCTGCCCATTTCAAGTGTCCCTTCTGGAACTACCTTTCCTTTTCCTGAAAGAAAATAATCCTTCTATCAGTTTTCCTGTGAAACTCTATTTTGTCTTGCCTTCAGTCAGCAAACTCCTACAGCGTTTTCTGCTCCTGCCCTTATGCTGTATCCTTACAAATTGGATCAGAAACACTTAGGGCAAAGATAATGACCAGCTGTGATAAAAATCCATATGCCTTTCCATCACTCTGATCTTGATACAGAAAAGCACTTGCCAACCTTGAGTTTTAGGTTTATGGGCAGCTAATATTTAATAATAAATTAAATGGTTTAATGTTAAGGCAAACAGCCTTCGGGAGAGCCAGCAACTACTTCACAGAAGGCTGGGAAGTTATTAGGTATAGGCTGTGGCTAAGAGTGATCCATAGTTTTTTACTGTGGAATTTTATAGTAGGCATATATCTTATGTTCTGTCTTTCTAGTAGCGTTGCAAGATTTCAATAATAATGCTTTTATTCTGTAGTAAATATCTTTAACAGATGAATTTTCTGAAGTCTTTGTTTCTGTATGTCCTACAAAATATAGAGCTTATTTGCTTTGCTGCATGTTTATAAGTTCAAAAGTTTTCTGACTTTGTACCAATTAACTTTGTGATAACTACTATGTATGTCCAGTCTCAAATAAGATTTTCTGTGGTGTTGTTTTGTCTTTCATATCACATCACACTTTTACCTGCTATTCTCAATGTAAATACAGAATAATTGAACTCTGCAAACCGAAACTGAAAAGTCTTTTACTGAGAAAAAAAAATCATTTCCAACCTAAACTCAGGCAACTGGAAGCTGATGAGAACAATGGCTGGTATATTTAGTGTGTAATTAAAAGATAAAATTCCTGATAAAGAGTGGGAAATAGGCCTTTTGTTGCTATAATATGATATTTCATAATAATGATGTATCACTGTAGAAGTTATGGACCCAATGAAACRTGCTCAGCCATAAACCTTCTAAGATTCATAAAAACGTGTTTATAATAATATTTTCATATGTTTGTTTCATAAAGTCAAAAATATATGCTGGTAGTTTGTTACATTTAAAAAAAAAAAAAGCATTTTAAAGCATAGACCATCTAGAGACCAATAAGGCTGGGAAATGTGTTGAAAATTCAGCTCATAGTTAGTATTAATTATTACACATAAGAACTACTGAAAAATTGCAGTATTTCTGTTATGAGGTGAGATCTTATTATATTTGGACAGCATTCAAAATAAATAACAATTGTCCTTCTCCAAAAGTTATGTCTCGCTTTGACAACAGCACTATGCCCTGTCCTCTGGAGTAAGATTTCTTTGAATGTGTTGAATTCTTAATGAAATTGATTTAAAGGAAAAATGCAAAGGGCTAGTAAAACGATTTTAGTCAGCTGGTCCCATGTGCCTCATAGTGAAGGCTCTTCCCTTTTGTCTTTAAGGGGAACTTGTAGACTTCAAATCAGGCTTCTGTAAACACAGAATTAAAATTTCAGATGTGAAATCGTGTACCTGAGGCAGTTGTACTGCTGATTGGTGCCATGTACCATTGCTGATTGTTCCTAACAACCAGGGAAAATGTGGGTCTCATCTTCCCAATATATCATAATCTGTATATGTAACTGTGTCATAAATGTATGTTCTTATTCCTAAAACACTTCAAGAAATCCATGTTCTTCCTTGTGTTTCTGGTGAAATCTACAGACTCCTGCATTGACTGATCATTTTGCTTCCCTAAGAAATGACTGTTAAAATAACTGATCACAGAAACTATATCCTGATCCTACTGCCAGCGAGGGGGATTGTAAAGCTCCTCATGTTGCCACAGGATATTTCCCTAATTGTCTATATTTCATATCAGGGCAACTCATAAGCAATTGCCAAAACCATGTTCTGTTATTTAAGGTAGCATTGCTGCTCTTCTCAAATAGGTGAGTGTGTTTAGAATTTGTAGCAGAGCAACAGAAATGCTTACCTTAGCATTTAGACATGTCAAGGTCCATTTTTTTCCCTGAAACATTTAAGTGAGTAGTGTTAGGTGGAAGAAGAATAGAATAATTTGGGTAAGGCTTTTGCATAGGTACAGATAAAATGCCTTCAATTCTGTCAAGAGAGGTTACTAGAAAAGTTATATCTAGAAGAACTCATAAGCTGTTATGTCACTTCAACTATATGGTGTTTTTAAAGCTATGATTAGATGACAGTCCTATACAGTTAATAAATTTTTCTTCTGGGAATTCAGGGGTACAAAATTCTGTTGATTCTGTTTTTCTCCACTTTTTTTCTGTCCAATCTAATACCTTAAGGGGTATTTCTACAGCTCATATGATGGTGTAATGAAAGGTATTTAAGCTTGCTCAATGTTAGTACAATATTATAATCAAGCACAGGAGAGGGCTTGAGCTTGGAAGCAGCTAAACATTTATGCTATGTTATCTTTGTAACTTAATCTAATACCCCTACATTGCATTGTATTAGCTAAATTATCTCTAACAGGATGCAGCATTACGTGGTATAGGTTGCTTGTAAAGGTTTGATGTACAAAAAACAGCTGAAGAACCACCATCCAAAGAACAGGCACTTTTGACAACATGACAAAATCCTCAGAGAATTTGAATTCTTGTATTTAATCAATAAAGGAAAAGAATTATAAGAAAATGAGAAATTTAAAGCCTTGAAACAATGTCCTAATTTCCAACTTAGAATGTCTCAGAAAAGAAACTTATTTCTTCTCCCTTTTTTCACTTCAAGCTTACTAATTCCTTGTGCCACTGGCAATATGTTCAAAGTAATTTTAGCAGGTGACAGTAGGTTTGGCTTCCAACTGCATTAGCGAGTGTAGGGGTTTTGGTGGTTGTGCATTAAGCAGCTTGTTGTTATCTAAAAGAAAAGTTTGGAAGCTTAGGCAGGCTTAATTAAAATCAATGAAGGATTTAAAAGCAAATGCTGAAATTACTGCAGGAGAAATGTAATTAACAAAATGAATTGCATCCTAAAATGGTTCCAGAGCAGCCTGCAGGGACACGATGCCAGTTATCACTGATGAGGGAGTAGGAAATATCTTGTGGGACCTGAAAGAAGGCAGCAACAAAAAGGACTGGAACCATCCTACTGATAGCAAAGCCCCATATTAAGAAGAAGCTATTTAATCACATAATTTTACATGTTACCAACAGCATTACTAGAAAATAAATACAGTTTCTCTTTCTTCTTATTATTAAGAGTACCTCTTTTGTTGTATCCAAAGCTACTGATTACCCGTAATTTCCATTTCCTATCTGTGTTTCTGAAGAAAGACTGCTAGAGAGTATGAAAAGCAGATGAATCAAGCCATGTAAGCCTATTTATGTTCATTACTGCAGCTAAAATATTCTAATTTCTCTATTTGGGATCTGTCAATGTCAGAAGAATGTCTGTACCCATAATTTCGTTAGCATCTCTAAAAGACAGTATTAGGAATACAGATTTTCTTAATATCTCAGCTGTGCAGCAGTGTGGATGTAATGACTGTCCCCCTCTGACTTTTGGTGGATTTTAAGAGGAGCAAATGCTACTACATGTTTTGCATTCTCAACCGTTCGAAAACAGAATGCATACAACTGTTGCCTGAGTCACATTATGACAACTTGTCTGTTGCCAGCTTCTTCATTATAATACCGTTCCTTCCTTGGCAACAACCTTGTCTCAAGCCAGTCCTTGCTAAATTCATTACCCTTGCAAATAGTTCAGATTGACAGCAGTCTGTTTTTCGAAACCAAGGCCATTGAAATAAACAGGTTCCCATGGATCTCTGTCAGTTTTGAACTGGGACCTAAGTTTCTTCACTGGTTTCCCACTCCTCCTTACAATTTTGACCTTGGCTCCATTCACCTCCTTTCCTCCTTCCTTCTAGCAGTGATGCCGGGTTTAACTGACATCCCCAGTCTTCAAGCTTTTTCCCATTATGCATATGCTTGCTCCTGAGAAGATACTTCCAAATGTGAGCAGTGGAAAAGGACCATTCATGACTAAATAACAGTTTGCTTTTCAAAAAATTTTAGGGGAGAATTCATCAGAATTTTTTTCCTTGGTAGATCTTGAAATGATAATTTGCTAAAGAAGAATTGATTTAATAATCAGAATGTTTTGAAAAATTGAAGGAATAGAAAATAGGTTTTTTGTTGTTTTTACTAAAAGTTTACCTCAAAACTGGACATTTGTTTTAATGCATTTTAGTCCCAATTATTTTGAACAGCTTCTTCCCTGCCTTTGTCAGTTCTGATTCTTTTTGATGTTCCAGTGAGTATTCTAGGCAGGTTTTTTGTTTTAGAACTGCTACCGCTAACTCTTATTTTAGTAATAATTTCACATATCATTGTGTGTGTTGCTTTGATTGTTAGATTCAAATATGCAGGACAAAACACACATGATCCGCTTACTTAAGGAACTGCCTCCTAGACCAGTGGGGTTTTGAGGGTAGGGGACTCCTTTGTTTCTTTTGCATCATTGTGATACTCAGGCTCTTATTTCAGTTTGGAAAAGCAGCTTGTGGTCATATTTTCCTAGTGTGTCTCCAGGAAGTGATAAGGTAGGCAGAATATCTATCATGCAGTTAGTACTTTGCCTCGCTAGCCAGTCCTGATCTCAGCTCTGGAAAAGTAGGGGATAAATAGACAAGGGAATAGGGCCATCAGCACAAATACTGCATCTCCCTCAAGTGTCAGCTGGCTTCAAAGCTGCTGTGTGTTGCCAGAGACAATGCTGGCATAACTTAGCAGGCAGGATCTGCCCTGCAGTTCCTGCTAGAGGCATTTTAGCTTCACCCATTACCGTACTACAGAATCTGTTCAAGCTGAAGTATAGCCTATAACTCTCAGTCTTTAACCAACCTGAAGAGGAAAGCAGACCTTGTAAAACTGCCTCATGACCCTTGATGCCTGGGGCTGCTTACCTTGAAAAATCCTTTTGTAGCTATTTTCTCAAGCCAAAATAGTGGCTGCTGATTTCAAGCTCCTGTGCATGGCAGTCTAATACGTGCCTACACGTCTGAGAGCAGTCGGAGTCAAAAGGCTTTCGAATGCAACTTAAACAGTGGCTGTTTTCAGAATTTCAAAGAACTTACTTGACTCACTAAAAATAAGTGTGAGATTATACTATTGTTTCTTCAAAGAAAGAAATGCTTACTAATTTAAGAGTCTGTTAACTTAAGTGGGTAGCTACATATTTGTTAAAGTCTGAGCTGAATGGCAGTAGATGTGTGATTTCATGTATCTCAATATGAAGTTACACTGAAGCCAGATGAAATCAGGTGTTTTGGCAATGGCTTTATAGTGCAATAAAAATCAATTTCTATAAGCCCATTCAGTTTTACTGCAGTTTATGTTCTGCTATTATCCCTTGCCTTGAGAGGGGGAGGCATGAAATATAAAGGAATAAAAATGTCTATGGACTGTTGACTAAGATTCTTAAATTCCATTTTTTTCCAGGTATTTGACCCTATAGAGTAAAATAAAGATTAGCTTTCTATGAAGTGTGATTATGAGGCATTAATACATATTAATGCATTTTATTTTCAGGATTTCTATCCCTTGATTTCTCCCTGTCTCACAGATGCATTACTAAGTGTTTGAAGGGGAAAAAATGTATTTCTTACCCTTTTGCCCATGTTTATTTCCTAGGAGTTATTCTCTAAGCCATTATATTTGGAGACTTTTGAACCTTCTTAATGAACAAGGCAATCATTATGTGAACTGCACACCTGCTTCTGTGTCCAAATAATACGCTCACACCTGAAGCTACTGTCTCTGCTTTGTTTTCTTCCCCTTAGCAGCTCTGAGGCCTACCTTGTTTCAAGTGTCAGTGTGGGGTTAGGTCAGAAATGACATGACTCTCCTCAGACAATAAAATATACCTCCACTCTTTTTTTTTTTTTACCCTGAAAAAGTTTTCAGGCCCTCTTTGAAAGAAGTTATGTTCTTACTGATTCTATTATATTTCTGAGAAAATAATCCTTTTTTTACTTTGGAGGAGACAAGCTTGCACTGCCCATCAACTGCCAGCCAGCAGCCTGTGTAGATGCATGAAAATTTTCTCTTTAAGGAGAATTTCTGAGTTTTTACAAATATTTTGTTCATGCTTCTGCAGTTGTAGCTTTTGATAAATATAACTATTTTATTTACTAATTCCAACTTCCAGTATAAATGTGCATTTCTGATAATGCAGAGATGGTAGAGTTGGGCAATCAGCTGTGAAAATGTTCAAGAAATAGTATTTGGCATTACTTCATATGTATTCACTCAACATGTAGTGAAAAATGTTGGTGGAGCAACTCAAGGCCCCCGGTACTTCTCAGCAGAGAGAGCGCTTTAGAATCTGGCCTTAGATCTCCAACTGCAAAATGCATTTAATCCAATCTTTATAAATAAATTTTGCATCTATTTCCATTGTGGGGGGAGGGAAAGGGAAATACGCCTTTCCCAGACATACCAGTGGTTTTACCCTGCATGAAGTATAACTCAAACATTGTCTATCCAGTGCTGCAGGCATCTTAAAGGAATACTTGGTGCTATTTCATTGTTTCAGACCTGCTGTTTTCACTGCTAGCTACATGTTTGTTTGTTTTTTTTCTCTATTATCACTGTCATTTATTGAGAAAAACACACTGATGCTGGAAATTGAAATGGAGGACGGATAACATCTATCCAAAAATGTACATCTTACAACATGGTCACTGAGACATTATAGCAGTATCAAAAAAATCAATTATTCCAGCAGGTCCAATTATATTTTATGCAGACTGGAAAAGACTGCTACAATATGGATTTATTGTAGTAAATGATATATTTGTATTGCTGTGCAATATAAATGTATAAAGGTATCTGTGGAGTACTCTTTATCCTTAAAAATATATATTTTAAAATCCATGTCCTGGCCTGTTTCTAATCTGGAGACAGAGTTTCATGGATATGTTTGTTGACAGAAAACTACTTAACAGATTTCTGTCATATATTCTTATCCTTGTTAAGTTTAAGGAGGTGGGAAGGAACATAGTTTTCATGAATCTCATATGACATGTTGTTTTACTTTCCAGTGCATTGAACATACTTATCTTTCAGACAAAAATGCAGTACTGGCTGGGCAGAGTCAGTAAGATTCACAAATATTTCTGAAGTTGAAATGTAGTTGTTGTGAAGTAAAGCTGTGTTTGCATTTTTTTTTTTAATTTTTAGTTATTCTGGCAGTCAGCCTAGATATTAAAGGTTAGCTCCTCTCACAGAAGCACTTTAAACTTATTAAATATTTGAAAACTAAATAAAGGCATCCTTGGTAGCACTTTTTTCTTATTCGGTATTTTCTATCTAGATGTCTGTTTTGTTCTTTCTAATACAGCTACGTATTTATTTATTTTTTGCCTTTTAGTCATAAGAAAAGAATGCCAGAATCAAGTAGGTTTTTTTTCAAGTTTTGTTTCTCGATGATATCTTGTACACTGAAGTATAAGAGCACCTCTATCAACTCGCAGCTCCTCTTAGGTCATACAGCTTCTGCTGTGCTGCTAGCCATGGTGCAGCAGTAGCAAATAATTTCCCAGGAGAAGCTTTTTCAGCCTTGCTCCTTTTAGCAGAATGAGTACTGAGACTGAGGGCACATTACAGCTTTTGTCTCTTTCATAGCTGCTTAGGAGGTTTGGTCTCTTTGAGATGGACAGATATGAGAAATATTTAAATTGAGGTTTTTATTTTACACAGATTAAGAAGTGTTCCTTTTAGAAAAATGAGTGCAAGTTTTAGGATATGATAGGAAGGACCAAGGGCATTGACTCACCTGATCCAAAGGAATTCCAAAATATAGAGCTAATATGCTCCACTTCCAGAGGCTTGGCATTAGAAAGACATGGCTCAACTCTGAGAAAATTCTGAACTGAGTTTTCTGTCTATTGATGATTCCCTGTGTATGACAGGTGGTTGCATATATTGCGATCAATATGAATAATCATTTCGGTTTTCTTTTGATCAGAGGGTACAGTAGGTGGCTTTTAGTGGGGAGCATGCTGACTTCTCATTTGACTGTTCTTCAACATTGTTATAGCATTGTCCTCCACAGTCATCTGTCTTCACTGGACATGTCAGAAGCCAGAGCAAATATCATTGGCAGCTCACCAGAGCATTTTCACCAATGTGTAATTGTTTGATGTGCACATTAATTGTACTGTAACTGAACAGCAGTTCGGTAGGAGAGTGATGATTCTGTTGTGACAATTAAGCTACACTTTTTGATAATATGGCAAATAACTTTGTCGCCTTAGTACATTAATGTAAAATTGGGACAGTGTGGAAAAAGATTCTGTTTAGTAAGCAGTCAACTTGTGCTTTCAGCCAGAAGGCACTGAGAGTGTATTTATTGGAGAGCCGTGTAGAACAGGTGATGTCCAAAGATAACAGTGAATGTGGACTCAGAGGCACTTCAGTCAAAAGGAAATGTAAGGAGTAGAGGAAGGGAGAGTTCATTTTAAATGGTTTTACAGAGATCTTGTCATCTCATCATTATTTTCTGTGGCAGCTTAATGCCCCTATTAATATTTTGACTGCAAATAATCCAACTTCATTCCTTCGATAAGCTTGGCAGTCTTTTTATTTTGTGCCTGTCTTTCTTTAAATTAACGTGCCTAGCTTCCACACAACTGTAGCTGTGGGCTTGCCAATACTATGATTTCAAGTCATAGATCAAGAGGTCAGTCAAAAGACAAAAAAAATCTGTCCTCAGGACATTTCTGCATGTATAAATATTATAATGCAGTCTTTGGTCTCATATTTTGGTGTAATGGGATGAGTCCTGGCATAAGAAAAATCACACAACTGGCTGTTCTGCTTGGTGGGTCTGCCAGTTCCTCACGTTTGGGTTATGGTGTGCTCCACCCATTGCCATCCCCATCACTGCATCCCAGGGAGCATGCAAGCCAGCACAAAAACTCCAGCTAGCACCGCTAGCACATTTCTCGTGCTTTGACAGCGAGAACATGGAGGTGTCTTAATTCTTCATATAGCTGATGATGTAGGTCGCTCTAGTGTAACCTTAAAAGTCTTTTTTGCCTTAACGTTGCACCTCATTTTTGGTCATCCTTTTATGGGCAAAGAGGCAAAAGCTGACTCAGGTAATTAGTTTGTGTCCAGTCAAAGATATGGGAATTTCTGTACTCAGCGCTGTATTGAAATGTGGCCTTGTGTGGTGCCAGTTTGATTGCAAGTCCACAATTAATTCTTTTATTGGGATAATTTCTTGCCAAGGGCAGGGGGTGTAATCTAACCATTTGTGGGAGTGTGTGGAAATGCATGTGATCTTATATATGTCTATTTATATGACATCAGGATTATGAAAAATGTGAATTACTGGTTTAAATTGCTATAAGGACTTTCAGTGTCATGGTAGACAACTGTAAGGATCCATCTTTAAGAGCCTGAGAATTGTTGCTATGTGACTAGACAGAAATAAGGGTCATGTTATGAGATTGTTGCATGCTGTTGAGCTGGGATGAAATTTTCTGAGTTTTCTTTTGAAACATTATTTTCTTTCCTTTCCTTTTCCAACAATAATATTGAATTTTAGTTGTGGCTGTACTTCTGATTTTGTTCTTGGATGATTTCTCCTGGAAACTTTCTTCTGCATGATGCTGGCAGTTTAGCATTTTTTGCTATCTGAGAATAGGAGCAAAGGGCATTGACCTAGCTTTTAAAAAACTTTTTTTTTTCTTTGTTAAATTTAATATGACATGGGTATCCCATGCTTGTACTTGCTTTCAGTCCATTGTTAGACTTCAATTTCAGACACATGGAATTAATGAATATGTTCCATTCTTAATCCTATTTTAATCAATTCAGGTTATACCTAGTCTTTTCATTCTGTTGACTGTGTCAGAGCTTCAGCTTGTTTTTCTCTAGTCTGTCTCTAGTCACTTCATTGTTTTCTCCTATTATTTTGGCTTCTGTATATTTTATTCAACAATGCTCCCATTCCACTGTCCATTTCTGCCTGTATTTCAGCACATTCTTGAGATTTTAATCAGTGTCTGAAACAGAAACAGTTAGCTGAAAGCTCAACATTACCTCCTCAAAATCCATAGGAGATTTGTTATTGACTTCAGCAAGAGCGGGATCAATCTGTGATGATATTTAGCCTCATCCTTCTGTTGAGTTTTGTCATTAACTAAGATTGAAAGCTGTTTGATGGCAGAGCAGTTCTTTTTATGGCATGCTTATACTTAGCCTCACAAAAAAGACTGAACCAGATGATTACGGACTCTATACAGGTCAATCATATAAAYAATCACAGAAACATTGCATATTTTAGGTTGAAAAGGACCTTTGGACATCACCATATCCAACTCTGTGCTCAAAGGAGGGGGCTAAGAGATCAGCATTGCCTGAAATATTTATTCCTTCAATGTATTTAAAATATATAAAAGGGGGAGGTAGATATTTAAATTAATATGAAAGTTACAATAAAATTTGGAATTAGATACATAAACTTTAAGTGAGAATTTCCAATAATATTAGGGAGATGGAACTGCAGAATGCACTTGAGAAGACAGGGACCAGGAAAAACTCACTACTAGAAGCTCACTACTACACTGATAGAAGAAAATGAATTTTGCAATGCAGAATGAACAAACTGCAGGCTTGCTTGTAGACGTCCCTGTTTCATAAATATTCATCTGACCTTCGGGCTCTGCTCTAGTCAGAGGTAAAAGCCCTTGTAGGCTCAATGAAGCAAGGCAGATCACAGTTATGGGAGACAAGGACCCATTACATTTTTGTTCCCGTTTGTTCCACTAAATTTCTTTAAGATTATGATAATTTCTTTAACTGCTAAAATCATCTCCATGTTAGTAACCTAATTTACTATTTTTATCTTAATCAGGTATTATGAGACCCTTGGATAAAATTACAGAGCTGAGAGTGACTCTGTCATTAAAAAGCTGTTTTCATAAACATAGGGTTTTTTGGATGGTTTGTTTTGTTTTTAAAAAGGAATAAGATGAACTGTTTCCACTTATATTGAGCATATGTTGACTGGTCCTTACCATGGAAAGAATTCAAGACTGACTGCTTCACTTCCCTTGACTTCATAAAAAAAAAAAGGGGGGGGGGCAGCACTACACAGAACATTTTTCTTTTCACCTATTCAAGAAAATGAGTGAATTGAAAGCACTGGCCTAAAAAGCCATTTTGTGTCACAACACCTATAAGCAAGTTCCAGCTGAGTGGCTTCATAGTAATAAACCTGAGAAGGAAACAAATAAAAGGTTGCCTCTGCGTAATGAGTGAGTGGAGAAACTTTAAGGAGACATTGAGTGGAAGAATCTCATTATAGCAGCTGATTGATATCCATGGAAACCTTCTCAACCTTGTGAAACCATAAACAGCCATAAGAAAAATTACTGACTAGGACACAGCACATTGTTATCAGTTAACTGGATGATTAAAATGAAGGAGCCTTTAGATTTGGCCACTCCTCCAAACCCCTCAACAAAATGAGCACAGAGTATTTATGAATTTGTAATGTGGTGTATGCTTTTTTGTGGGAAAAGTTTCCATGGTAACACAGCAGAAAATCGATAAATGAGTTGTGGTATGATCTAAACAGTGCCTCACCCCTAGGTAAAGTTTGAAGCTGTAAGAAAGCAGTATAGTTATCAGCAAACTGCAGACAGTTTGTGTAATTCAGGCGGCCGCTTAATTTTATCCATGGATGACTAACTCCATCCTGTAAGATTGCCCTATTCTGCAACTCTAGTTTCTCCAACAAGTAAAATTTAAGAATGAAATTGTTGTGCCCCGTGGGGCAGTCGATTACTTATATAGTGAGGCAGTAAATACAAAGGACCATAACTGGATTCGTTTAGCAGATCTGCTAGTGTTTTAATGGCTTTGATCTCCGTTAAATATTCCGTTTCCTAATATATCAGCTTGATGCCATTAAACTGCTGAGTTTGGAAAGATAATTCATGAAATGCTCATTTACAGAATGATGTTTTTGTCAGGCAGAATTTATTATTAGGATGGAAATTAATGCACATGTCACAAAATATACATGTAATAACTTCATATGAATTTGCCTTTAGATGGTCATAGTGAAGGTAATTTCTAAACATAAAAGAATTCTTCAAAAAAATGAAGTCTGATCTCCAATCAATATTCATGTTACTCAAAAGTTATTCACAAATATTGGGGTTATGTGCCGCTGTCTTAGTGTCATCAAACCTTAAGATGATAGTTTTCCAAACTGTTTTAAGTTAATGGCATGCTCTTCTACATTTGCTCAAATAAATATATAATGGACCAAATTAAATTACCCCACTGTGACTTTGGCCCAGCAATGAAAACCAGATTATTAAGATCAAATTTCAGTGTAAATGGCATGCTAGAAATCTAGCTGCAGACACTTGCTTTTGTAAGACTTGAAGGAAAGACACCTGATTGCATCCAGTTATGATGGGAGGGATCTCACAAAGCTTTGTTTCAACTATTGGTGCAGTCTTGCTATCAGCAAAGACGTTCATCTGATTTTCATCAGCTAATTTCCTAAAAACAGAAAGAGAAAAATAACTGGCGGCAGGATACTATAGTATGTAGCAATATACTTTAGTAGAACTCATTCCATTGATGTAGCGTACTTAGGACATCCTCTTATGATAGCAGAGTTAGCAAGCCTAAAAATTAAAATCCATGGAGTTAAAATATCCCAAATTTAGGAGAATGGACTGTTTTTTTCTCATGTATTATTCAAGAAAGAAAAAAAAATTGCTTTGTACTTTTAAGAGTGTTTTTGTTGGTTTTTTTTTTTATTTTTTCAAATAGTGTTGACCGTGGAGGTCTTTATCAAAACAGCTTGGCCTTTTAGTATACATATGTCTCAGCATAGTCTGGTTTGGTTTGGTTTAGTTGCACTTGGAAAGGTGTTCCTCATTTGGTGTCCTGCCACTGGGAAAAGAGTATCACTTGCGTTACTGTAGTAGAGGCTTTGTTACCCATACAGAAAAGCAGAAAAGGAATGCAAAGCTAGTAGGAACTCAACTAATTAACACTGRGTCTTGGCTGAGGATATAGCATGTCACACTGAGCAAAGATCATTTCCAAACAACCTAAAGCTCCTGGAAGAGGTTAATTAAAATTGGATGCACCTTAGCCATGTAGTGAAAGAAAAGCTCGATACAGCAAAAAGCAGTATGTAGACCCAGGAGAGCTTTCTACGAGACTCTCTATAACAGTGTAAACATTAGCTAGTGCCTGAATGTAAGAGTGAGAGTTCTTAATGCCCCATCAGCTCCCTTCCCTAGAAGTGATAAACTGGCAGGGGGGTTCTTATGCAGCTCGGTAACAAATATCTTACCAACCAGCATGCAATTTTTCTTCCTATTTATCTGCTGTTTCAGAAGTCACGGTCTCTGCCTGAAGTAAATCTTCATAGCAGGGCACTGTAGCAGTAAAGTACATTTTCACTTTGCTCCTACTACTGGAATTCAGTCCCATTAGGAGACTTTTGATGAGAAACCAAGAGCAGGTCATACCTGATGAGCTAGAGGAATATATTATCAACAGTCCTTCACTCTGAGAAATGGTTAAGAGTGGGTTGTACCTGCTGAAGGTAAAAGATTTATCTCAATCCTGTAAGGTGCTCAAATCTCTGGTAGCAAAGACTGTAAATGTGCCAATAAATAAAATGAGCAGAGTCGTTTGTTGAAGTGCAGTGTCAAAATACATGAGATGGAAGATGCCATTGACAGGAGACTTACCAGGACAGGAAATTGCACAGAAATTGGACATGTGTCTGGGACAGCAGCTAAAAGCTGCTTATGCAAACTGGTATTCCTCCACTGTTCTAGTTAACTTGAGTAACATGTTTGATACAAGAGTAGAAATAGGAACAGAATAGAAATGAAATGAAATAGAATAACTTAATTGCAGAAACTCAGTGTATAACGATAACTGCCAAAAAATTTATTTGCTGAGTACCTAGGCCACATAACACAGATAATTATTCCAGACTTCAAAGAGTTGCTCTTTAAGGTACAGAATCCCTTTCCCTACTTCTTTTGCAAAAATCAGTTAGAAATGTGTAGTTAAAATTAAGCGCTGAAGTTCAAAAAGGATATTAAAATTCTTGCAGAAAGTCATTGCAAGAAAAGGCTACAAGGCTAACCTGCAGATCAGAAAGCCTGTTTTATGAGAAAAGATCTGAAAAGCTGAGTATGTGCAGCCTTGAGACTGAAGAGGTGATTTGATTACAGAGTTTAAGTACCTAAAAGTGTAATACAAGTGCCTTGGGAAAGACTGCTTAGATTAAGGAGGGTGGCAAAGCAAAGGACAGGGACTAGGGATATGTTTAGAACTGACAGTAAAGGGAAGATTTATTTCTGAACACAAACAGATCAGTAGCAGTGAAAAGTCAAGATGAAATATTCAATACATGCAACTGAGAAATGAGCGGTGCCCTGCACAGGTCTAAATCTTCAACACTGRTGTCTTAAATTCCTTTCTTAATCAGCATTAAAAGGAAGAAAAGGCAGAAGTACTTCCTTAAATTCTGCCACCTTGTATTAAGGTATCGAAAGATCAACTCAGTCCTTTTTCTTCAGGCAACTATTTCTGAAAATGCTTGGCTGACAAGGTGTAAAATTAAAGGATGTAGATCCAGTGAAGAGTTACACCCAAGAATTGCATGGATTAAGTCAGATACTCATTTTGTTCTTTCTGTGCAGTCAGCTTTGCTGAAAGTGGATATGTATCTAGTATAAATGAGAATTGTTGCACGTGAGCATGCAGATTTCCTCAAGGTGTCCTGGTCTATGAACACAGCATAAACAAGTAGGTTTTACCTATGAAATTTAGGCAGAATCATGGAAAAGGCTTACTATTCCTTTGCAGTCTCATGGAAATGAAGCACTGATATCATGAAGGGCTTGTTTAGATCAAAAGACTTTAAAAGTGTGCCTGGGACATCCAGGAAGCAAAGTTGACGCTGATTAAAATAGATTTTGTTATGAAGTTTCTTACACGCATACGGTGAGAGAACTCATTAATTATGATCCATATTACTAACCTGATGGGAGTTCAGCCATGCTGTCTTAGGAACCAGCCATCACAGAGTGTGAGTATTTTGCTGCATGTGCTTCTGTAGGCTGAAATGTACAAAACCAAGCACATATACCAAGCAATAGGACATTGCCAAGTAAAACATTAAGTGTGGCTCAGAACAAATTGTCACTGCAGATATGTTTTTAACTGCCCATCACAACTCACTTTGAAAGCAAGATGTATTGTATGGGAGAGGAAATGTGCAAATATGTGAAGTTTCAGCAGAAATGCTGCTCCACTGCCCGTATGGGCTTCAGCCTTTAGGGTTGTGCTCAGTGGTGCAAAATCTAGTTGGAGGCCTGTAGTTAGTGGTATCCCCAGGGGTCAGTACTGAGTCCAGTCTTGTTCAACTTCTTCATCAATGACCTGGATGAAGGGACAGAGTGCACCCTCAGCAAGTTTGCCGACGATACAAAACTGGGAGGAGTGGCCGATACACCAGAGGGCTGTGCTGCCATTCAGAGAGACCTGGACAGGCTGGAGAGGTGGGCGGAGAGGAACCTCATGAAGTTCAACAAAGCCAAGTGCAGGGTCCTGCACCTRGGGAGGAATAACCCATGTACAGGCTGCGGGCTGACCTGCTGGAAAGCAGCTCTGCAGAGAAGGACCTGGGAGTGCTGGTGGACACCAAGTTGACCATGAGGCAGCAATGTGCCCTTGTGGCCAAGAAGGCCAATGGTCTCCTGGGGTGCATCAGGAAGAGTGTTGCCAACAGGTCGAGGGAGGTGATTCTCCCCCTCTACTCAGCCCTGGTGAGGCCACATCTGGAGTACTGCGTCCAGTTCTGGGCTCCCCAGTACAAGAGGGATGTGGCACTACTGGAGCAAGTCCAGCGAAGGGCTACAAAGATGATTAGGGGACTGGAGCGTCTCTCTTATGAGGAAAGGCTGAGAGAGCTGGGCCTGTTTAGCYTGGAGAAGAGAAGGCTGAGAGGAGATCTTATCAATGTGTACAAGTATCTGAAGGGAGGGTGTCGAGAGGATGGAGCCAGACTCTTTTCAGTGGTGCTGAGCGACAGGACACGAGGCAACGGGCACAAACTGAAACACAGACGCTTCCATCTGAACATGAGGAAAAAACTTCTTCACTGTGAGGGTGACAGAGCACTGGAACAGGTTGCCCAGAGAGGTTGTGGAGTCTCCTTCTCTGGAGATATTCAAAACCCGCCTGGACGTGATCCTGTGCAACGTGCTCTAGATGACCTTGCTTGAGCAGGGGGGTTGGACTGGATGATCTCCAGAGGTCCCTTCCAACCTCAACCATTCTTTGATTCTGATTCTGTTTCCTGATCTTCACAAAAAGCACCCAAGTTTGAAAACAATTAACAAGGCAGAAACAGAAGCAGAAACAAAAGCAATAGTAATAGAAGCAAGTTTATCAAGAACATATAAACTTGTAAGTGCTATTCTTTGACTGGTGCAGTCTATATACAAATATCCAACATTAGGAAAGGAGAATGAAATAGAGAAAGTCATTTTTCATACTCAATCTTCCAGAAAGAGAGGGAGCACCATCCACCTTCCCACATCACCTCCCTAGCTTTAGGAGGAAAATCAGACTTGCCATCAAACCCATTCGCCCTTCAGTACACTGTAAGCACACTAAATATTGACTGAACTCAGTAGGCATTGATGGTGCTTCAATACTTGTTACAAACAAGCCCCTAAATACTTTTACAATTTGCTAAATGTGAAAAGCCATCTTTGTAACCTGTAGAATATTCAGCCCCCTTAGGGCTTTTTACTTGGTTGTGTTGCCAGCCATTGCTGACTCACTGAAGCATTAAATTTAGTCATAAAATATGTGGATTGCCTATAGGCTTCTCTGTAAATAATGTGTATTTATTTTATGAATCTGGGCTTTCATGAGTATAAGAAAAAATGCATTAAATTTAGTTTTGATACTTAAATTGGATCCTGGATTTCTCTCTTTTTGTGATTCCATCTTGTGGACACATCAGTTCTATTTCAATAGACATTTTTACTGGAGCTTAATCTTCGTACTGTTCGCATAGTTTATGTAAGTGACTAGAATTAAAGAGGCATACCTGCATTGTGCTCTATCAAGAAATGGCTTGGCATTCATTTAAATCAATTTTATAAGACATTGATTTCAACATGGTGTGGTTTAATGAGTTTCTAAAAGCTAAAATAAAATGTGGGATTACAATTTCTTGAGAACCAATGTATATTCCACTATAGAGAAACATGTCTATTGAAAGACAGATTTATGGCTCTTTAAGTTTTCTGGCTGGGTGTTTTGAAGTATCTCAGTATAATCATAAGATTCCGAATTTGTTTTTGTTTTGTTAATGATTTATTATGCAGCTGGACTAATACTAAACATTCAAGTCCAGAATTCTCATACTACATGATTGCTTCCTCATGCCCTATCACTGAAGCATTATATTTTTAAATGAGAAAAAAATCTATCTCTAAGGCATGTCTCTTCTACTGTCAGAAGCATCTTCCAGTCACTGTTGAGAACTGTGTTTTAGCTGCCCTAGAACTGCATGCATGTGATTTCAGTTCAGGAAAAGATCATTTGTTGTTCCCACATCCCAGAATCAAAGAGAAAGGTAAAGTCTAACTAACTTTACACTTGCAGAAGTAAAAAGTTTTGTTAGATTCAATATGGCCAAAAGTTTTAGAAGTTTGAGATAGAGTCTGAAAGGGAAGTTGAAAGGCCAAGAGATTTTCAAAGTAACATTAATCAGCTTGTCTAAGGCTGTAAGTTGATGAACGCTTTAAATAGGTATAAGACTGCACTGCCAACAAAAGAAACAGTTTCACTCACCACTGGCCGCTCTCACTACCTTTAGGGCACTGCCCTAATGATGGCAAAAGTGCTTATGCTGCAGTACAATGAGCTAGAGTAAGAGAGAATTTCTTCTGGTATTTTGTTGGCTTAGTTTTCAGCCCCCTTGTCAGAGGGATGCAGAAGTGGGGAATCACAGAATCACAGAATCACAGAATCGCTGAGGTTGGAAGGGACCTCTGGAGATCATCTAGTCCAACCCCCCTGCTCAAGCAGGGTCACCTAGAGCACGTTGCACAGGATTGCATCCAGGCATGTTTTGAATATCTCCAGAGAAGGAGACTCCACCACCTCTCTGGGCAACCTGTTCCAGTGCTCTGCCACCCTCACAGTGAAGAAGTTTTTCCTCATGTTCAGATGGAAGCGTCTGTGTTTCAGTTTGTGCCCGTTGCCTTGCGTTCTGTCACTGGGCACCACTGAAAAGAGTCTGGCTCCATCCTCTCAACACCCTCCCTTCAGATACTTGTACACATTGATAAGATCTCCTCTCAGCCTTCTCTTCTCCAAGCTAAACAGGCCCAGCTCTCTCAGCCTTTCCTCATAAGAGAGATGCTCCAGTCCCCTAATCATCTTTGTAGCCCTTCGCTGGACTTGCTCCAGTAGTGCCACATCCCTCTTGTACTGGGGAGCCCAGAACTGGACGCAGTACTCCAGATGTGGCCTCACCAGGGCTGAGTAGAGGGGGAGAATCACCTCCCTCGACCTGCTGGCAACACTCTTCCTGATGCACCCCAGGAGACCATTGGCCTTCTTGGCCACAAGGGCACATTGCTGCCTCATGCTTAACTTGGTGTCCACCAGCACTCCCGGGTCCTTCTCTGCAGAGCTGCTTTCCAGCAGGTCAACCCCCAACCTGTACTGGTGCATGGGGTTATTCCTCCCTAGGTGCAGGACCCTGCACTTGGCTTTGTTGAACTTCATGAGGTTCCTCTCCGCCCACCTCTCCAGCCTGTCCAGGTCTCTCTGAATGGCAGCACAGCCCTCTGGTGTATCAGCCCCTCCTCCCAGTTTTGTATCGTCGGCAAACTTGCTGAGGGTGCACTCTGTCCCTTCATCCAGGTCATTGATGAAGAAGTTGAACAAGACTGGACCCAGTACTGACCCCTGGGGGACACCGCTAGCTACAGGCCTCCAACTAGACTCTGTGCCACTGAGCACAACTCTCTGAGCTCTGCCATTCAGCCAGTTCTCAATCCACCTCACTGTCCGCTCATCTAACCCACACTTCCTGAGCTTGTCTATGAGGATGCTATGGGAGACAGTGTCAAAAGCCTTGCTGAAGTCTAGGTAGACAACATCCACTGCTCTCCCCTCATCTACCCAGCCAGTCATTCCATCATAGAAGGCTATCAGATTGGTTAGGCATGATTTCCCCTTGGTGAAGCCATGCTGACTACTCCTGATCACCTTCTTTTCCTCCACATGCTTGGAGATGGCTTCCAGGATGAGCTGCTCCATCACCTTTCCAGGGATGGAGGTGAGGCTGACTGGCCTGTAGTTCCCTGGGTCCTCCTTCTTGCCCTTTTTGAAGACTGGGGTGACATTGGCTTTCTTCCAGTCCTCAGGCACCTCTCCTGTTCTCCATGACCTTTCAAAGATGATGGAGAGTGGCTTAGCAATGACATCCGCCAGCTCCCTCAGCACTCGTGGGTGCATCCCATCAGAGCCCATGGATTTGTGGGTGTCAAGTTTGCTTAAATGATCTCGCTAACCCACTCCTCCTCCACCAAGGGAAAGTCTTCCTCTCTCCAGACTTTCTCTCTTGCCTCCAGGATCTGGGGTTCCTGAGGGCTGGCCTGAGCAGTAAAGACTGAAGCAAAGAAGGCATTCAGTAACTCTGCCTTCTCTGCATCCTTCGTCACCAGGGCACCCACCCCATTCAGCAAAGGGCCCACATTTTCCCTAGTCTTCCTCTTGCTGCTGATGTATTTGAAGAAGCCCTTCTTGCTGTCCTTGACATGCCTTGCCAGATTTAATTCCAAACGGGCCTTAGCCTTCCTCGTCGCATCCCTGCATACTCTGACAACGTTCCTATATTCCTCCCAAGTGGCCTGTCCCCCTTTCCGCTTTCTGTATACTTCCTTCTTCTGGTTGAGTTTTGCCAGGAGCTCCTTGCTCATCCATGCAGGTCTCCTACCTCCTTTGCTTGACTTCCTACTCATAGGGACACACCACTCTTGAGCCTGGAGGAAGTGATGTTTAAATATTAACCAGCTCTCTTGGACCCCCCCTTCCTTATAGGGCCCTAACCCATGGGATTCCTCCAAGYAGGTCCCTGAAGAGGCCAAAGTTTGCTCTCCTGAAGTCCAGGGTTGCGATCCTACTTAGTGCCTTGCTGCCTCCTCGCAGGATCCTGAACTCCACCATCTCATGGTCACTGCAGCCAAGGCAGCCCCCGACCTTCACATCTTCMACCAGTCCTTCTTTGTTTGTTAGTACGAGGTCCAGCAGCACACCTCTCCTTGTTGGCTCCTCCACCACCTGTGTCAAGAAGTTGTCACCAATGCTCTGCAGGAAAGGAGAAAGGAGTTGGAAAGGAGTTGGAAAGTGGAGGAGACAGTACTTTGCATGATGATGTTGACATGGCAGGAGAGAAAGCGTGAGTCTAATTTTGGAGGCAAACAGGCAATGGAATGAGGATTGGCACATCACATCTGTGACCACCTCTGTTAAGGTTATAGACATATAGGGGAATTTTATTCTGGGGTGAGCCAAGGGTATGCTGCCAGCCACCCCAGACTGCCTTGCATCTATCCGGCTCCTGTTCTGTCCTGTGCAGAAAGGGGAGTCCATCCTGTTCCATTATGTGGATTTTGAGGCCTTTCCCCCAGAGGATAAGAAGAGAAAGGTTTCCATTTCTGATACTAACCATTGCTTCAGGGAACAGCTTCATAAAAGGCAGTCAGCCAGGCTGGTCTTGTGCCTGACTACCATTTGGATTTGGGTACTGCCAGGACAAGCCTTTCTTAGTCTTTCTCTTGGACAGCTGCAGATGGAAAAGGAGTGGCAACAGCATGGATATGTGCACAGTTGCATGGTATGCTTGTATCAAGCTTCCCTATATTGGGAACTCTCCTATTCCTACCCAATGGTTTACATTGTTGGCTTGAGCATACAGACACCAGCAATGTAAGCCACAACAGTCATATAGAAATCTGCAGTAGTGATTTTTTTGGGCTGTTGGCCATTCCACACAGTCCCAGAGTCTGTGAGAAGAGTAACAAGTTGTGGTGGAAGATCATCTGCAGATAGAGGAAGATGAGTTAGAAAGGTAGAATTTAGGGAGAGAAATAGAAATGTTCTTGAAAATCTTCAGAGAGATCAATAGAGACACTGTGTGGCTCTTAATTATTTATGATGCTGCTTTTCCCATCAGCAGTCACCTGTCCCAGAAAGCTCTTCTCTGGCAACATCATGAACCACTAGAACTTCTTGACTTGCTGCTCTAGCAATTGACCCAAGGCAGTGGAGTACAAATGTAACTTATCAGGATCCTGTTTATTTGAAGTGTCTTACATAATATTTGCAAGATTAAAAGGGAAGAAATAGTACCACAGTGGGAATGTAATATCCAAACAGAAGACTATGCACCAGCCTTTACACCAGCTGCCACTTCTTCATCCTTCCACAGGAACCAAGTAACTGGCAGGCCTTTACACAGTACTCTGTCAGAAAATCTTGGTATTGCTAGCTGTGAATTGCACTGCATACGCATATGGTACAAGTAGTAATAGTTGGTTCCACCTAGCTTCACTTTACCAAATGCATTTCTGATTGTATTTGTATGCCCACTGTGAGTTTTAAAAGGCTCTAACACAGTATTGGCATGATAAGCCAGAGAGAGCATTTGGGGAAGATGTAAAATATTATTGCCAGAAAAGTGGCTCCCAGGTTGGGGACACATCTGGGGAAAGAGTTGGTTCATGGTATGCACTGTAATTCTGATAAAAGGCCATGTGGCAAGACAGATTCAGAGGCACAAACTCTTTGGTTCATGATGGGGTGACGGAGCTGAGTGGTGTCAGGGATCAGTGTGACTGGCATCAAAGTAGAAGATCTACTGGTCCAGCGGTTACCTGCTGAGTTCTGGTACTCTTTCAAAATAGCTGTGTATGGAAGAGGTCCTGGGTACTTGGTACCCCCTCTTCTCCCTAGTGACTCCTCTCCCATGCTTGTCCCACCATCATCCTCTGTGTCCTCTACAAGCTGTTCTCAAGCCTTCTCTGCAAAGTTTTTCATGATATACCTGAACTTCTTCCTTTTTTTTTCTCCCAGAATATAAGAGCACTGTCTGAAAATCTGGAGTTCAAAAGTCCACTTCCAGAATTTTTGCTCCCTCACATCTCCTGGTAATATCCAGACCTCTCACCACGCTCATGGCTATGCCTTTTCTGTCATGAGGCAGGAAACTTCTGTGCCTCTGTGTCCTTGAGTTTGATTGATACAGCTACTCCTGGCTTCAGTGCTCTCCCCAACTGTCTTGTCTGTATAGAGAGCCCTGCTGCTCCCTGCAGTTATATCTACTTTTCCCTCTCTTTGCTCTCTTCAGAGCATGTGTTGTTTATCAACCACATAAGAGCCAAACAGACTTCTCTCATAAACTGCCTTGAGGGGTGTATGCCCTGAAAATGATTAATGCTCTTTTTTTTTTATTTGTTTGCTTTGTATTTGTTTGATTTGTAAGCTTTTCTGATATCAGTGTGAAAGACAGAGTATGTTCCACAGAACTGCACCTCTAAGTTCCTGTTTTTTTCCATCTGTTATTGCTGTGTGTGCTACAATGCATGCAGCCCCCTCCTGTTGTTCTGAGACACTTGGTGGTATTCATTTTTTGTTTCTTGTCTGGCCTACAGTCTTCAAGCGAACTCCACAGTCCTCTTGCTTAATCCCCAACTGACAGAAACACTGGCTTGTTTTCAGATCTGCTCTCTGTTGACTTGGTGTGGCATGTGGGAGCAAGTTTGTTTCACAATAGACTTGAATGAGTTGCCATACTGATGACTGCTCTTGAAAGTAGCAGGTTTGGGGGTGTAAAACTTGGACAAGGGTAAAGGTGATAATGGGTTCCCTAATGCACAATGACAGTAGTGGCAGCAGCCAGAAGGATGCCAAACTGTATGCATATAAACTTTCAGGGGAAATAAGGCCTGCAATTTGTTGTACAAGCTGAGTGAAGCAAAAAATTTGATAGGTACTCCATCTTTCCTCTGCTGTGATTCATGACCTCAAACAATGAAGACAACTGTGGACACAGGTGGTACCTGAAAGTAGTTTTGTTCCTGCATCTGCTTCTGTGTATTTCATGAATTTGATCTTTCAGGAACTTCATTTCTCAAAAAATGACAGAACGTGAACAAGACCATATTGTGCCTAATGAAAGTTCATGGGAGGATAGGTTTTCTTCTTGAATCATCATGGTTTAATCCATTACTGTTCACATTGTTATTCAGTCAAAAGGAAGTGGGTGAAATGCTCATGGAAAAAATTGTCACCACTTTGCTATAGCTGTAATCCAATGGGAAAAGCCAGCTATTGTGCTCTCTGTGGCACACAGATATTTTCCACCACAGCATGATGAAATGTCCTTATAACATCTAATATCCATCCAAGGCTTTGTGCATTAAGAGTAGTCTTCTAGGTGCCTTGCCATAACGTCTCTCTTTTGAATGGGTGGTGAGTCATGGGGCTACAGTTATGCTTCACTAGCTCCTCAAGTTGAAAGGAATGAATATATTTTCTTCAGGCAGAACCTAAATTGCTTTTTCTTGGCAAATACCATCTAACCACTTGTGATGATTACTTTTAGTAAGTCTAAACATAATTATGTTGTAAGCTGCGCTTTGGTTTAGGAAGCAGGAATCAATGTTTATGTACCCTGTAATTACATGGTATTTACCACAGATACCCTACTGCTACTTGTAACTTACCATATGATTAAGTGACCAACATTTATCATCAGTGAAGTGTGTGTTGCATGATATGTGTCTTCCATGAAGCAGAACAATATTGTAATTTCATTTCTCAACCCTTCCTAAATTAACTGTTGGTTTAGTTCAGTATAAGGCGTTTTCTGTTTACTTCCTATGACTCTTCCTGAAATATTTAAGCCCATCAGGTGATTGTTGGAAGACTTGCACAAAACACTTGCAGAGTCATTCATCTGGAGTTTCTTTCAGATCATGTAACAGGGCATACTGAATGTATGAAAGGTGACTCTTCCAGTCATTTGCAAGTGTCTAAAAGACATTAGCAACATGTATTTTCACACATTCTTGTGGTACTGCGGCATAGAAATACAAATCAACTTTCACGCTTTCTTTAGCACCCATTTCCTTGCGCTGCAAGACATTGGGATAAAATTTATTCATCAAAGGCATTTGTCTAATAAGGCTAATGTTTATATGCTCTAAAGCATCCAGAGATCCACAGACAGGCTACCCATCCCAGCATGTGCATTCCAGTGGTGACTTTACACTTGAACCTGTTTAAAATGTATTAACAAATAGAGCCGTGAGACTTGGGGGAACTGTGTTTTGCTAAGAAGTTCACAGTGATTACGGGCAAATTAGCTTCCTACTGTTGGTGCTCTATGCCTATTGCAAGTGAACGCTGAACGGCTCAGGGAACCGTACGCCACCAGCAGCCCAACCACAGCCTATTTCTACATTCTGACATTACGGGGCAGATGGGCTGTTACAGGACTGAGGTCCTCAGAGGGAAGGATTGATTCCCTTGGGCTTCTAAGCCTTTGCGTGCACAACTCCACCACAGGCTCACCCCAGCCGAGGTGGATTTTTTTTTTTTTTTTAATAACATGCAACCCACATTTTAGGAAGATGAGTTGAATTGGAACCAAAGGATTTTTTTCTTTTTTTTTTTCCTTTTTATGACCATAAGGAGGAGGACAATAAACAGAACAAGCAGAAAAGCCTTACTATAATTAATCTGAATTTTATTAGACTGTGTGGCAATATAGGAGGATAGACACACAGCAGCAAAAGAAAAAAATCTGTATTTTCAAAGCAGTGTGATACTATAACAGTGTGATTCAAAGGCAAATCATTTTTCCTTTAATGTTTTAAAACATTTAAATGCCACTTTCCCCAGCTCCTCCCAAACTGTTTTGTTAATGACAACATCTGTGCAGGCATGAAAATATTTTACCCAACCTGTGGAACAGACACATAAGAAATAGAGTGCAAAATTACATCTCCCCACACCAATTCTGTTCAAACCTCTCCCTGGCATTTAGCAGCTTCAAGGTTACTGCAATGACACAGCTGCTAAGATATTCAGCCTAAGCGAGATAATCCTCCCACCAAACTCTTTTCTCTGGTTCCAGCCTGTCTAGGAACCAGGCTGGCCTTTGTTTGGCTGGAGGTGAGAGTCCCTTGGGAGCTATCGCATAGCGGTATCTCACTAAGTAGATACTGTATTTCATGTGGGTCACTATGACTCTGTCCAAGAATTTTCTCTGGGGAAGTAAGGGCCTGACTGGACAGGAACTGATATAAGTTATTAGACTCTAAATAACCTTTGGTTTTGTTTCTCCTGAACTTGAAAGCATTCACAATTCAGAGGCATTAAAAATACATGAACAGATACATTAGTTGCAATTAAATTTCAAGGTTGATTGCTGTCCCTCACAGTGTCCTCACTTAAAAGTACTCTTGCTCCTGTACTCTTCCTAGTGATAACTAACAACTTCCTGACAAGTGGTGTTTTGTGGCGTGTCAGAAGAAAAACCTCTACTGGAAGAGTTTCAGAATGCATAATCCCTTTGCTAACTTAAAGGGGATATTCAACAGAATGGGTTACATTCCACCAAATCCAGATCATACAATTTTTGCAACAGCAGCAAGTGTTACAGCAAGCTGGAAAACTTATTGGCATTTACTCAATGTCATACATTAAACATTTGCAATTTTTCCAGATAATACTTTCAGTACTAACAAAACAGCAGGAAGAATAATGATGAGAAACTAACCTTGCCTTTAAACAGTTGCATGAGATAGCACAAAAGTATATGCAAAAGCATGAGGATTCTGGCTAGTTTTTCTTTTTTCTCTCACACACTTAGACACTCAGGAAGTCCTTGTAAGGTTATGCAATTAAGAAACTGTTATATTTGTGCCTTCTGGGGTTTACCTTTCAGATATCCCACTTTCCAGGTTGAAAGAAGACGTGGGTTGGTGCACTCAATCTAGTCAAGCAAAAGCAAAGCCAAAAAAATATGAATAATCTATCTCTAATTCATTTTTGCCAGAAGGCTGCAAAGAATTATAAAATAGCATGAGAGACTGGCTCATTTTTACACTGATCTTGTAAGCCCATTAAGGTGTTTAACTTTCATGGACTGTCCTAGGGATCTAGAGTTGCTGTTATCCTTTTGTTTAATTACACCATAATCTTAGTGCAATTACAGTGATGATAACATTCTTCCACAGACATAACAATAAATTAGCCATTTGGGATAAATGACATTACTTAGTTTACTTCAGTGAAGTATCAAAGAAATATTAATGTGATCATGTGGGTCGGGGTGTGAATGTAAATGACATTATCTGTTTCTAGTATTCAACATTTCAATATATTTGGGGGTCTTAATATTGTAAGATTCTCTTGAATTTGCTTCATCATGAAACAATTGATTGAGAAATATCAGGAATAGCTAAAAGAAAACATGTTTTAGCACAGTTGAAAAATATGCAGTGCAGAGTTTTTTGGGCTGTGCCTTAAATACCCATGTAATATTTCTCAGCTTCATCAGATAAATATGTGAAGCAAACACTATTCCTGATATGTTTTTTCCCCCATGCCACATCTTGCCATTTTTCCATCACATATAAAAGTGTCTTCTGAGTCCTTTTGTAGTTTAATACCAGCAACAAAAATAGATTCATCAAGTTTTTACTGTTACTACTGTAGAAAAAAGGAAGATAGAGTAAAAGCAAAAAAAAACAAGCAGAAAACTTGCAGCTCTGCCCTTTCCCAAGTGAGATATCAGAAAGGATCATAAATGCATGAAATATATTTTGAAAATATAATTTGAAATGCAAAAAATGGGGCAGCTTTACAAAAGGGTAAATTAAGAGAGTTTTACTGGTTGATGAAACTTGAATACCCTTTTATTATTTACGGACCTGGTCTGGTTATTCTCTCCTCATTTCTATGATGTTGGTTATAATTGTACTGAGGTATATTATATAAAAGAGTGGAATTAAACCAATGTAATAACTATTCCAAAAGAATGTTTGTACAGTGACAGTCCAGACAAATGCCTGCTAACCTAATTAAAAGATGTATCTGAAATAGTAATGCTTTATAGCCCTAGAGTAGCTGCAACAAAAGGGCTGAATCTTTTCTTGTCACTTAGAACAATTATAAATAATGAAAACAAAGAGATGCGTAGGAAGAGGTGTAAATGGAAGTATGGAATGTATGGAAGAATCTTTTATAGGAGGAATCTGGTTTCTATAAATCTCATTTACATGTGCCACAAGACATATTTTGTTC
This sequence comes from Apteryx rowi, assembly GCF_003343035.1. Taxonomy (NCBI): domain Eukaryota; kingdom Metazoa; phylum Chordata; class Aves; order Apterygiformes; family Apterygidae; genus Apteryx; species Apteryx rowi. The sequence continues at coordinate 214,437 of NW_020450921.1, read as the reverse complement.
TCTTCTTTGAACAGAGCCGAGGTTTTTGCAAATTAGTTATTCTGTGTGCTGCAAGAGTTTGAAATGAGTTTTTCTGAATGGCTAATGAATCAAAGGATGTTGTAAGGATTTATTAGGTGCTATTTTTAATATAGCTTTGTTAACAAAAATCTTTTAAAAGGAGAATATAAATGTTTGGGAATGACTGCAGGAGAGCCAATTGCTTGCAAAGTGGCATTTTTCAATGGTAGAAGAATTTGGACTTCTTTGACACTTTGAAAACACAAATGCATATCTTCTGGAGTAATGCTTATGTTCTGTTTCTTATATTGATCTCAGTTGGTGGTTATATGTGCCTAAGTGACATCACTCCTAAAGTTTTCTGGCATTCTTACTGGGGAAAGATTGGTTGCTTGTGCTGAGGGCAGATGAGGTCGTAGGTTTTCCAGATGACAGTGGTCTTCTCCAGCATCTTACTACAGAGAAGGTGCTTTAGGGAATAGCTGTTTATGTAGTGGAAAAATTTATGGGTTTGGTTTTAGGGTCTGGTTTTTTTTTTTTGTGGCCATCTATCAGCATAGTCTGGCAAATCAAAGAGATCTTAGGTGGGTTGTCTGGGACTGATAGCACTAATAGGGCTGGACCAAGGTATTGGGGTGATTTGAGCAGGGGAGCATGTGACACACAGTGCACACAACACTTGGTGGCCCTGAGGGCACAAACTGCAGTTCCCTTCCTGCCCTTTCCAAAGCTATTGCTACAATCCTTATAAAGTGTGCAGTTATACTCTTATAAAGTGTGCAGATATGTTTCGCTAACTCTTATTTCACTGCCTAAAATTGGGATTCCTAGCTAAGAACAGTAATAAACTATCTTCTGATTTCCCTATTTAATTTATTTGATGTTTTCTATTTACAAATGTGAATATCCAGAAATTGCTCAAATGGTCTTGAGGGCTCATCTCATGCAGATATGCTGAGATTTTGCTGCGTAGAATTAAATGCAATAATACCTGTCTCAGAATGTGCAAAGTACAAGAATTATTTTAGTTATTTTAATTACTATTACAACATCAATCTAACGGGATGTTTATATAAACTTTGATATCATACTTCTCAGTCTTTATCTCTAGTCTTTTTTTCCTGCTGTCCTGGCACATAGTAATTTAACAAGAATAATGAACTCACCTTTTTGCATTGCTAGTAATGGCTGTCAGTGATAGACAAATAATGTCAGAGCTGTAGATCTATAATAAGTACACTAATATACAAGGCAAATCGTAGAAGCAGAAGATAAGTTCTCCAAAATCACTAATATTGCAAAATTATGAGAATTCAAGAACTCAGAGGCGGAGTTTTTGATCTACTTTCACAGTTCTTTAGCAAGAAGGTATCTCTGGCAGCCAGAAGCATCAAGATGGCATACGAATCCATTTTCTTTCTTTTCCTTTAAGTTGTGAGCAGCTTTCCTTTGCCTTGGTCAGTGATGTTTAACTCTGTTTCACAGAAAGCCAGGCACAGAACACGACTTTGGCCCCACAGCTGATTGCAGGGTATTTTTAAACAGACCTCTGTAAGTCTCTCATGGTTTCTCTCTAGTGTCTCCTCCTTTGGTGATGGGGAAGTAGATTCTCAGATCAGGTAGGTAATATATCCAGGTTCCTGGACTTCAACAATATCTAATCGCTAGGTTGGGGAGTAAAGTTGTGAAAATTGTAGCAGATATTAGTCTATACAGTACAGCACTTGGGCTAACGCTGGCTTCCATCAAAACTGGACAACGCCCAGGGTCTGAGATAGTAAAGTTCAAATAGAAGTTCCCCTACCCATGAGCCAGCTTCAGGGTCACATGGGATGCTCCCAGATGTCCCAAGCTGCATCACCTCAAAAGTCTGTAATTATACTGAGACCAAAACAGAAGTGTCCCGAGAATCAGGAAGCTCCCAACAGTTCCTTTGCAGTTTTCCATCTTAGCCAAACAAGCAGTGATTTGGAGGAAAATGATCAGTAGAAGTTGTGTAATCTTACCTAGTTTAAATAAGAAAGTTAACAGGAAGAAATGAAAGAAATAATTCCACAAGACATTTCATGGTGAGTGTGTGTCTCTACTAAGCTTATTGCATTTCTGAATATACAAACTAAAATCAAGGCTTTCCCTTGGGTGTTCAGGGCTGAAGCATACTCTTTTAGGGAAACTACTTTACTCTGGTTTGGTTTTTCAGAAGCTCCTCTGCTATTTCCCTTCTAGTTTATATGCTGCAAGGGCAGCCCAATAAACCCACACTGAACTGTTCACTTGAAAGGCAGCTCTGCCTTTGCCCAGTGACAGCCTCTCTCATGCAAAACTTTTCATTGTTCAGCCGCTGCTGGCAGACAGTTTCTTTTCCAACTACCTAACCACAGTCCTTTGTATTACTAAGGCTTTTAACATATGATTTTACTTAGCAGTAGCCATCTGATAAGAAAATGAACATTTTCTTTGCAAAAGTCTCATTTCTTTGTACATGTAATATTTTGTATGAGATAGTTTAGGTTTTGGGGGGGGGTTTGCAGAAAAGAAAAATGAATGATTTGTTCTTTGCTCCGTTTAAAAATACATACTTCTTTCTCTTGGTCTTCAGTTCCCTGTGTCATCTTTTCACTTCTCTGACCTAGACTTAAGCTACCTCTCAAGAAAAATACACATCATCTGTCTTGCCTATGAATCAGCATGGTCAGGCACTTGCAGAATGGGTGGCAGAGCACTTGCTATGGCAAAAAGAGCCTTCACTGTAGACTTCCTGACATGCTTCGGATGATGGTAACTGATGTAGAAGAGGAACAGTTAGCTATCGCGAAGATGCACAGGGCTTTGTAAATTACAAAACTGATATTCATATCTATAACAGAAATATGAATGTTGTACAAAAGGTATATAGGCCAAAACATATCATCACGACAAGAACACTTGATGTGTAGATTTGGTTTATGGAGCTTTGGTCGAACTTACATGACATTAAGCCAAGCTCTCATTGTTTTCAGAACTATAAAAAGAAGGGAAAGGCTTCTTTTTTTGAGGCATATGTCACAAACCGCTTGTTGGCTCGTACTACAAAGTGCTTTAGCGCATTCCTGTTCTTGTCAAATACATTGCTTGGTATTTCAGGTTGAGAAGAGTATTGTTTCATGTACTTATTTTCAACAGCGATCATTTTGGAGAACAAGCTTTAAAACAAGCTCTTTTACAAAAGCAATGTCATGGCTATTTTAAGAAGTAATTTCTCATCAGCTTACTTCATTGCTGTTACTTAGAGCCATTTAAGAATTTGTTTTTCAGCAGACACACTTTTTTTTCCCAGAAAAGCATATTTTTTGTGAGAACATTTTTCCCATTTTAGAAAATTTTTTCCATCTAAGAATGAGGTAGTTCTATGAATGCAACAGGAGTGACTTGAACTGGGTGGGTGCTACGAATTGCTAAGTATAACGTTGTGATACATTAAGTGGTCCATTTCAACTGGAACCTTCCACCCATCTTCTACTAGAAATTAAGTAATATAAAATAAAAAACTCTAACAAGATATTAAATGTTAGAGTCATTCAAATAAATAATGTAATTGTTGCAAAAAATATTAGGTAAAGACTAAACTATCATAATAGCTTTCAAGAGGTACTGATTATATATTCTCACAATGGAGTCTACTCCTCACAAGCACACAGAAGTGTTATTTGTTTATACTCTGTATTCAGTATGACTCATGACTGCTTTTAATATATGACACATAGTTTTAGACATTTTTTAAAAACACACAGGAAATTACTACCTAAAGTGTTTTTTGTTCTAATTCAGCTGGATGCTAAAGTGCACATAAAACTAAAGACAGAAGCTATTGGACAGGCTTAGGTTTATGTACCTTGTTCATGCAGGGCCTTAGAAGGGAGAAGAGAGCTGTCAATATAGATGTTTCATTTTTCTGTCACCTGTGTATCTCAGCTTCATAGAAACAGAATAGCAACTTCAAAGGCCTCCTTGTCTGTGTTGGTTTGAACCTGTGGTCTGTTATTCCTCACACTTGGTAAACATTGTCAAAAAGCTTTCTGAGTGACACTGATTTTTGTGCAAACCCAGAAGCAGTAAGCACACACACACACACACACAGGCCGTATGTAGACTATTTAGAATCTTCAAGGTTGCTGCCTTAATCAGTTTTGCTCCCAGATGAAATCCAGTGTTGCATCCAGTGTTATTCCCCTGAAGACGCTGAAGTGACAGTCTAGTATACCCAACAGAAGGGATAGCACAGTTCAATTTTGCTGTCTCCAAATGTAAACACAATGTTGGAAATGAGTCTGCCAACCCAAAAGCCAATGATCAAAGAGCTGTGCTCTTTTAGAACACTGTATGCCATTTTTGATCTTGAAAGTTTTCCAATAAAGATTACTTAGCCAAGAAAGTCTACTGCTGAATATGTTAAAATGCCACAGGTGTAGAGCATATTTCGGAGTGGAAAGATTCAGAGAAAAAATGCATTTTTAAATCACGTCAGTGTCCTTCATCAATTAGAAGTGTGCTTTCGTATTTAAGTAGTGCTATACATATAGTTTTCCCTCTTATTGTTTGTGTGAGTGTGCATTTGTATATGATGAAGACATTGGAATATACCTTCTTGATATACAAATGGCTTATATATAAGCCCATCCTTAGTTTTAGTTATATTTCCTATTCTCTTTCCTATTTGTTTTCATTCCAGTATTTAGAAGCAGATTGTGCTTCTAGGTATAGTACTTCTGGAGAGTTTGGGAAAAGAGCTCTACCACCTCCTCCCACAAAGGAAAGATTAAGTGGTTCAGGAAATTGTAGGTCTGAAAAATTCTTCATTGACTAAATGAATCAACCATGAGCATTTACCACTGTCAGAAAATCGTGTCACAGATACTATAAGCCAATTTTCTATGAAAGTCCATTCAGGAATAAGTTAATTTTACATTTCCTGCTTTCTTTAAGTAAGTTGTAGTGGCGATGATAAAATGTCCAGGCTCAACAGTAGCTTCAGCCTTTGAATCTCTGGGATGATTTGAAATGACTTTGTGTTTCTTTCCAAGTTGTTCTGAAGCATAACTGGAGTTCTCATTAGAATGATCTCTATGCAAGGGCTGCCTGCTTTCCAGCTATCATCCACCTCCTGCTTTCCATTTTTGTCTATAAAGTAAAGCTGCATCTGGCAAACACTTGGAAATACGCTCTGTGGTTACTAATTACCTGCTCTGATTTATTTAGTTATGTGTTCCAACACAATCAAGTCCTTTCCTTTCCTATTGTGTCTGCATTAGTATTAGTTATATATTGTTATACTGTAAATGGGATGAAAACATGAAAGGGAGAGTGTATGTAGACAGGAACATTGTGCCAGGGATGAATAAGCACAGAAGTATTAAGGGTAGTTGTAATACATGAATATGGCTTCAAAGGTTTTGCATACATTGTCTTCTGAATATTTTTGAGGAATGATTACAAGATTATAGATCTACTCAAGAATGTGTTAAAATTCATGTGCACATGATCCTAGAGCTTATAAGCGGCACAAATATTCTCTGGAATGGTAAGTATTTAAAATGTCTCAATAGGCATGAGAGAAATACTTTTGAAGGGAGTGACATTTTAAAAGCAGACATCAATAAATAGGAAATAATTAAAATGCATTTCAGGGACTATGCTTTGGCAAAACTGTTAGCTATCCTAAAATGATGAGTAATAGAGTAAAATTAGAGCTGCAAGTGTATATTCCAAAAATTCAGAATTATAAATGAGCTGTAAAAATGCAAAGACAGAATTTTTCTTTAACCTGTCTTTCTCCCTTCCTATCAATTAGCAAAAGAAAAAAATTGGTATTTAGGTGTTTACTCAAAAGACTCTCCAAAAAACAAGACAGTTGCAGTTAAGTCCTAAGAATTAATTTAGTAGTTTAGGAGATGACTAGATATTTAAATACCATGTCTTTGAATATATAGGTGCGTTTTAAATGAAAGCTAAGGCAGCTAGGTCTCTAATTCAATTGGCAATGCAGAGTGTTTCCAAATGTATATTTTATTGTATTTTATCCAAGCCTGGCTTTCTTTTCTTAGGTCTCCTATCGTATTCACTTGAGTAGACTTCATGGTACTTCATCATAATTGCTAGCAGCCRTACAGGACAGTGCTTCCAAACAGCAAGCTTTTTCTTCTGTATGGCATAATATGAAATCTAGGCATAGTTCAGTAAACACAGTTAGTAAGCATTTAGAAACATGTTTCAGGAGAGGACAGGAGTGGAAGGATGCCTAAAGCTCTCCAGAAACTTCAGTTAATTTTTCTGTACTGTCAGAGGTTTCTTGTATCGTTTTAAACAAGCCATTTAACAAGTCTATCTCATCTCCCAGTGGTAAAAATGGAGATAATACCATTAAGAAAGTGGTGTTGCACACTAATAGTTTTTGAATAGCATGTTAACTGTAGTTGGCTGGAAAAAGGTATTTCTACCTTGAGGGTAATTCCTGTTGTTCAAATTTCTCTTTAGTTCTGCAGTTTCACAAGAGAAGGAATATCCTGTTTTAGGGATAGATTTATATGCTCCTTCATCTTGTGTTGTAGTCCAATGATACTAAATGTAAGAAGAAAGAACCTCTTGGGTTTGGCAGTAAATGGGGCTGGGGAGGAAAAGAGAATCTCACTGTGACTGAGGAAGGAAAAAAAGGCACAAACAAACCAGCATAAATCCTGTTGAAATTGCAGTGGAGACTGTCGACTTGCCAGTAAAGAATTTCTGTGAAACAGCATTTTCCAAAAACAATTTTTTCTGTTAGGAAATTTCCAGCCAATTGTAATGTTCTTGTCATAGTTGGGATGTTTGCTGTTGGAATGTACTTCATTAAATCAACAGAAGGAGAAAAATGAGAAAGAAAACAACAGTTCAGCATAAGCTACCATTTGGTAAACACTTTAAGAGCTGACATGCAAATGTGAGGTTTGAACAGCTACCTATAGCTCCAATCAACCTAAAGTTTGTCAACTTTGACAAACAAGGCAAAAGCTAAAATAACAATTAAGCAGAGGCTCGTTGTAGGGCAATGGGAGTTTCTAAGTTAGGCCTATAGATTGGGGTGTCTAAAGAAGTTAGTCCCATCTTTAAAGTGGAGTTCACAAGCCTAAGCGATACAAGTGCATTTGTAGACTATTTATTGTTAAAATAGCAGGGTTTTCCTACCATTAGAATAAACATTGCTTTGATTTTAAGAAAACTGTAGTGTCACTACAGTACCATCTATTCACCATAGACGGCTGTTCTTCCTCAAAGGAAGAACTCCAGTTCCAAACCAGTAAGTGGTTTTGGATAAGCCTTTCTGATAGAAGCAGCCTGTGGCACAGTATAAATCAGAAGAGAACTATGAAGTCTGAGATGAACAGGATAAACAAGTGAGATCTGACACTGCAGGGAATGCACCAGAATTGCAACTTGGCTTATAATCATGAAAAATATCTCCCTGCGCCACCTTTCATCTGACTTTTTTTTTTTTTTTTAAGTTATCACCTCCTTTTGTCTGAAGCTCTCCCTTACTCTGTGTGTCTGCAAATATGAAAAATGGTTAGCCTCTGTTCTGAAGAGGTGACCCTTTGCAGAGATGAAACAAAAAGGCAGATTGCAGAAAAGGATGGAAAGCATGATGGAAGGTGTATGGTGGTAATTGGCTCATTTTGATAATGCCGCATTTCTGGATTTTGTCCGTAACTGGAATTGTTCTTCCTTTTTTTTGCTCTGTTTTTCTTCCTGTATGAAAACTGGCTTCTTGAACTGCTAATTTCTTTGTTCATCTTGGATCTTCTTCTGTTAGCCAACATGGACTTTTTCCTGCAATTTTAGCTCTTACTTAATTCACTGTAAAATTGGTTGGGGTGTTAATTTCTCTCAGATGACCCTTTAATACTCCGGCAATGCCTAATTAAACCTGCCACTTTATTAAATCTTTTCAGAAGTTACTGAAATGGTCTCAATATTTTTTTCTTTATTGTAGGTTTCATATATACTGGAGAAGTTGTGCATCGAATGCTAACAGCCACACAATATATTGCACCCTTAATGGCAAATTTTGACCCCAGTGTGTCAAGAAATTCAACAGTCAGATACTTTGATAATGGTATGTAGCAGTCCTTCATAAATGAATGTGTCTGTGTCCCTTGACTCTTCATATTTTCCTAAATAACTATTCTTGAGGGAAAAATTGAAGATATTTCAAAATATTTTTAAACTCACAGGCTATATAAAGAATGTGGCTAAACATCCATAAATGGTTCTTAATTCAGAACATGGTTAAATAGTCATGAATGCCTTTTCCTGAGTAGGTACCTTCTGGATGTTAAAGTACACAAGCTCGTATGCTGGCAATGTGTTTGATGAATTTTAAAAGGAAAAGTCTGTCTTCTGTAAAAGTGCATGTYCCTTTTACTTCTATATATATAGGAAATAATGTCCATCTACTAGCTAAAATGAAAATAGAATTGTGGAATGCAATAGTAAACATACACAGAGGCAGGGTGGGTATGAGGTTAATAAATATGTCAATGACTAAATGTGCATTGAGTCCCAGGATTGGAATCCAATACACTCATCTACAGCAGTAGTTCTCAACAGTTCCTTGTAGAAAAGATTGAAAGAGTAAAAGGCAAACTGCAATGTTATACTTGAGGCACTGTGAGATATTTCAAGGGCCTTAAACGTGTGGATACTTGTCTCATGAAATCGGTTATAATCAGCATTTTGGAAACGTGACCTATGCGCTTAAATGACATCTGGTGCCTTACCTCAGGCCTCTAGTCACCAGATAGAAAGACAGTGACTATGTATTTTGAATTTAAAACCCGGCAATGACATCATGACATCTGTGATTATTTTAAATGTTCCTGGGTAAGCCTGTTCCATCATAGGAACATAGTACATTTATTCACACTGAATTTAAGCACAAATTACAAACATGACTAAAAATAAGTCACATTTCCAACCAGGTGTGTTATCCAGAAGCTTCACTCTGAAATGTTTATTCCCCAGACCAGGGGATCAGGGATCAAAATATATCCTGTAACCCATGCCTCCAGTCATAACCTTTCCTTACAATCTAGTAATTATTTGCAGAATTTACTTGTTAAAAAATTAAATAAACCAGACTTACATGAGAAACCCTGCTCTTTGCATTGAGAATGTTTAAACAGAAAAAATGATTATTTTCATCCCATAAATTATTTGACACTCTGTCCTATGATTTGCCATCTGCACTGAAAGAATCCAAATATTCTGGGAAAGATGTTGTTAATTCTCATTGTTTTCCTGACTTACAGTCTTCATACCAGGTGTAGCAAGCAGGCTGTGTCACATTGCTTTCATGGCAGGGTTGAACAGTCTTTTGAGAATTTGCATCCCTCCTCATGCATAGGGCATGATGTTCTTTTGGATCTCATGTGCTTTAGGACAAAGAATTTGCTGTCTTACTCCAAATGAAAAGAAACTGAGCAAGTTGCATCTTCAGTTCCTTATTTCTTATTCATTCCTGTCTTACCCCTCTGGGCACATGTGCTGCTTTAGAACCACATCTAAAGGACATTATTTAGTGACCCGTCCAAGTTTCACTCATGGAGCTGTTTTACAAGGAATTTGTCTCCACACACATCCATATAAAGGATGCTGGGAGTGAAGAGGCAATGTATTGGAGGCAGCTGACCTCCACTTTAGTATGGGATTCTGAGATGCACATAAATCTGAGGAACTCAAAAACTGATTATAAAAAGTTTTGGCTATTTTGCTCCAAGAATTTGAAGTCCCTTAGAATTCCTGTAAAATTAAGTTTAAAATAAATAAGTATTCAGAAAGTATTTAATGGATGTAGACACGAAAGGAAAAATGCACTGTGCACACAATGAGCATGCACTGCACCTACGAAGGCTGGTGGTGTGATGAACTTACTGCAGTATGCCTCAAAAATTTGCATGTTCACAGTTTCATAACATTCACTGATATGTTAGTGAAAGTTACTGCCCTGAATATCTGTGACAAAAGATGTTTCAAGGAGATATCAAAAATGCACTGAGGTAGCAGCATACTGACCCACCTTGAACACTCCAGCAAGAAATGGAATTAAAATGTTGTGAATCAAAGCACATAACTCCCATTAGTGCCAAAGAGGAGAAAGCATATAGTCTTAAATATGAAAAAGACATTTTCAGTTAACAGTTTTGGTGATAAGTGTCTTTCAGCCAAGCTGCCTGAATGTGTCTGTAACCCTCAACATCTGTAAAACATGCTCACAGGGTATGCAAGTCGCTTGGGGTACATTTTTAGTGTGATAAGTGGATATCCAGTCAGAGAACTCCCATGAATATTAACAGGTCTCTTGCAACTAAATCTCTGCACACCAGACTCAATATTTACCCTGTCCATGGATTCTTAGTGGTTTTAATTTAAACTACATTTATTTATTGCCAGCACCTAATATTCTTCAACTTGCAGAACCTCAGTGAGTGCTTATACTATGCAGAAAAATTAATGCTGTTTATATTAATGCATAGTTAATGGAAGAATCTGAATTCCTCAAATAATAACTTTCACGAAACTAGCAATGCTATTAGCACTTCACCTTTCAAAGCCATCTGGCTCTATGCAGTGTGAGGAAAGGCACTGCAGAGCAGTGGCAGCAGCAGCACACCTGAACCATGAATGCTGGGTCCTGCCCTCAGTGGCTGTTGACTCCTTGTGCGACTTTGAACAAGTCACTGGACCACTCTTGCTTTAGGAGACTTATGTGTGACTAGTTGAGGTAGTTAACCATCGCACCGCAGTGTCCACCTTTAAGAGGATTTGGAATGCAACTTGTGTTTGTAATATCTTTGGCACTTCAAGATGCTGGGCTGAAAGTTGCTAAACAGAGACAAATCACTGTTGTTTCGAGTAACTGAAGTTAAGTACTTTTCCTACAGTCAGTTAATATTTTTCTCACATTTTTTCTTCCCTTTGCCTCTCTACCCCCACTCTGGGGTTCACAGGCACAGCACTAGTTGTCCAGTGGGATCATGTACATCTGCAGGATAATTACAACCTGGGCAGTTTCACTTTTCAGGCCACCCTACTCAATGATGGGCGTATCATTTTCGGCTACAAAGAAGTAAGTTGGGTCTGAAAATTGTCTTTTAAATAGACAAATCACTTTATACCTGTCAGGAATTTCCCTACTTTTTTTTTTTTTTTTTTTGGTGGATATTTGAAAGTTCAGCTGTACTAGATCACTTTCATATTTTGCTTGTAAGATCCCTGTTTTGCAGAAAATGAAATTTTACTCTAAAGGTGATGTTCATGTGATGGACTTGAAAGCCACTTGCTTCATAGCACCAATATGTTTTTGTCTCTATTGGGATAGAAGAAGAAGTAGACCAAACTTTGGTTTCTCAGCTTTCACTCTGCATTCTCCAAGTGTTTCAGAATTTCAGTCGTTGCTACTTTGAATGAATTTTTTTCTCATTGCTAGAGTCATGTTGAGTATATACTTCCAGGTGAATTTCACGCAAATGAGTGTCAAAAGGTAGATAAGCTCATGTCTGTAGGGGCAAAGAATGCTTTCTTTAATTTTTGGTTGTTTTAATCTGTTTGACATGGAGGGTTCAATTTTTTCTTGAACATATATATGTCTTGGTTATCCTCCTTATATAAAAAGGTAATCAGTGATTTAAGTGATCATCCAGACTTGGGGAAATCTGGGTTCTATTCTTGCTCTGCTACAGGCTAGTTGTGTGCCTTCAACCTTGTTTTTCATGCCGCTGTCTTAGCCATGCACCTAAATGAAGCAGAAATAATAGTATTCCTCCTTCCTTCATTAAAATGCTAGTGATGATCTGGGTTATTCTACTAGTGGTAGTAATATATTCACTTGAGAAACATGTCTTTGTACCTTGCAAACAGGATTGCTGCACAATATTCTTGCTGGATAATTTCTGCAGACCACTAGAAACTTCTGGTACGCATACATACCTGACTTTCTTTATCCTAAAAGACATGCACAAGATCTGCTCTGGTTCTCAGTTTGTTTCTGAATGTTATAGAGGCTGGTAGTTTTAATCTATGAAAATGCAACTTATTTCAGTGTTGACTTCAGCTTCAGGAAAGCTTTGAGCTTGTTAGCACTGTGGAGCTTGTGCTTGACCACAGGGGTGTGCACCAAAGCTTTGCTTTTCTCCAGTTGTTGAAAATGATAATCTTTTAAAGACTGCAGAAATGTTCCTGCCTTCCAGGCCCAGAGAAGTGGGAAGGGACACTACTTCAGTTTGTAACTTTAAGATACATCTGACAGGAATTGCATATGAAATCTAGCATTAAAATGGTGACATTTTCAGGAAACCACTATTCTTGGTTATCAAATGCTTTGGCCTTTCTGTCACCTTCCTGCCCTGCACAAAATGGATGTTATATGAATGATAGAAGCTATTGCTCTAAATTCATTTTGCACAAATGTAAATGATGATGCAGAATGCCAGGCAATGGAAACTTTCCTTCAGTTAGGGAGACAGGAGGAAAAGGACCACCTAGTTAATCCCATGTGGTTCCCTGGAACTGCATGTAACTATATCATGTAATCTATTCATAAACTCAGCAAGTCCAATTCTACAGCTAGTCAGGCTGTTTGCTCTCACTGTTTGTATTGGGAACCTCTTGCAGAACCAAGCTGTTTTCACCAGGAGGAATATTATTAATGTTCTTTTCATTAATCCTGAGACAGAAAGAACTGGAATCTACAAATCTGATAATTTGTGTTTTTTCCACTGCTGAATATTTAAAATCCCATTGCATAGTACAGCCTTTCACAAGTTGCTTTTGTCTCAAATGCCGTTATCAAATGCCACTTTAGAACTCTTGTACATAGTTAAGAAAAGAGATTTTTTTAAAGTGTTAATACTTACATACTTGTGATCTGTAAATCTTTTAACCAGAAAGGTTTTGTGAAATCTCTGAACATCCCAACTAGTGTATTCCATTTGAAATTGTCTGAGAGAGGGATTTGGAGGCTGAGATTTCTAGTACACCACAATCTGTATTTGCAGCCTGTCTTACTTCATTAAAAATACCTCAGCTGTTCTCCTAAGTGAGGAAAATTGAATAAAATTTCTGATCACTGACCAGACAGAAGCTGTCTGGAGAGAAAAAGTGAAACACTTGTAAATTAAAACTTGACTCTGGTGTTTATAAGGCTGGCTAGGAATTGATTTATTTTTCAGTGCTGCATTGACTTCATTGCTTTCTGAGGAAGTTCTTCTGGAACCATTTCTCTTGCTGGTGAGTCACGTTGTCAGGAGTCCCGTTAGCTCCAGTAAGACTACTTGTGTGACTGCTCACTAGCATGAATAAGAGTTGCACAAGCATATTTCTATCATGTTTTTGGTGCCATTTCATATTAGCATCACAGTTCATCAGAAATTACAGTAGTGTATGGCAAATCCGCAAAATCTTCATTGCATTGTCGTTGGAAGTTTCCAAACTGAAGCACAAATGTAAGACATGAAGCAAAAAGGTTGCCAGTTGCATTATAAAGCATCCTGCAGTGGCCTGGTATTACTGAGACGAGGAGTTTATCTTGAAGAATCCACTTCTAAAATAACTTTGATTCTATATTTAAAGGAGATAGGAATAGGGACTTCTATGTCGAGAGCACTTCAGGTAAATTTTACTTCTTATTTCCTATTTATTCAAACCATTTGAGATTCCCTTTTTCAGGGAGAGATTAACCCACATCAGGTTTGCTGACCACATAAACATGGTGCTGAGTACAGAGGCAGGACTTTGCCCGGGGATTGCTGAGTACTGCCCAACCTTCTGCCCAACCTTCTGCATTCTGCGCTTCGCCTGATACGAAGCAGTATAGAACACACCAGTGTTATCCAAAATCCAGAGTCAATTCTGAAAAAGTGAAAATTTAGAAAAGAAGCTGAACCACCAGCAATATTGAAATCTGTAGAGACATCAGAATATTTTTCAGAAAAGTCAACTGGTAGGAAAAGGAGCCATGCAACCATTTTTTGAAATGTAAAAACTATTTGAAATGCACAATGAGGTTTAGTTTGGTGCTTTGTCTAGTTATTATTTGCTCTGAATAGGCTAATCTAACACTAGCAAAAACCTTAGCTATTATGTTTGCTAATCTGTTTCTCTGATATTCTTCTTGTACTATAATATCAGATTTAATTCAGGATTAACATCAGAATATCAAATAATATCAGAGTAAAATCAGAATTAATATCAACACTACATTAAAGTGAGAATATCAAGTTTCTATACTCAGCCTTTTCTGTATGCCAAGTACAGTTTTCTGTGTATTCCTTGGTAGAAAAAAACTAGCAAGGTTCTAAAGCATGCCAAATATTTATTCCTTATCAATTTAGTTTGTTTACAATGCGCACAACTTCCTTTTTAAATACTGCTTTGCTTACACCGTTAGTGTTCTGGCAAGTGGAAAGGAAATGTCAGGAAATGTCAGGAAATAGATCAGCTGTTTTATTGGTGCACCTCTATGTATCAAATGCTTTTTCTGAATACATTCAAATACATTTTCTGGAAAGGTATACTTTTGTAGGTTTTAGTAATGAATGATCATTTCTTATGTTCTGAATTTCACAGAAGTTCAATTCTCAAGAGCTTTTCTGTTTTGTTTTTTTTTAAACAAAATCACTGTTCAGTGTAGTCCTTTCCCATTAGTGCTTAAAGCTAATGTTCCTTAGTGTAATATTTGGTTTCTTTTTCTTTCTGTGATTAATACAGGACAAATTAGGCAAAGGTGCCAAAGGCTTTATTAATGGTTTAAGATATGTTCCGTAATTTCATTGAATTGAGGCTTTCTTTGTTCATTTAAATAGTAATGATTCTTTATTCATGTAGTCATCCAGAAACCATTATAAAAGTTGAAATGCTTGTCAAATTGCCCAATATTTGAAGTCAGAAATAATTCTAAAAGAAACTTGTAGTAGAATTTCTTTCTACCGTGAAAGGATATTGAAGTGAATGGAACTGACTAAGTATTGGCATTTGGATACAATTGACGTTTCTGCTGTATGTAATGGAAAATATTCTGTTTTAAGTAATAAGATTCAAAACATGGAAACAGGATATTTGTTTTGATAAGGTGATCAATTTATGCAACTTAAAACTCTTTGCTTATGAGTGACCTCCCAGCTGGTTCATGAGAAAATGAGTGAGATGCCAAAAATATATTGTGATTTTAGATGAATAAGGTTTACAAAAAATCCCGTGAGAGGAATTTGGTTTCTGTGGAGATATTTCTAGTCATACAAAACAAAAGAAAGCCACATTAGTGTAGGAGATATAGGGAAAATAGGGCTATAGATGAATTGCCAAAGTTTTACTGTGACGTTTCAACTTTTTAGAACAATTTAATCAAGTGGGTCATATATGCATATACTTGTCAAATGCTAACATGATAATGTATAATTACTGACAATTGAAATAATTATTGGGAGCAGTATCACAACTGAAACAATGTGCACTCCTCAGTGATTAAGTTTCATGCAGTTTGGTAATTAATGACTGTTGAGGAAACTGGCAACAAATACCCTATATAAATAATATTGTATTCCTACTTATTATTCTGCAGCATACTCTGGATCTTATCTATGACTCAGTTTTGAAGTGAGCAGTAATTGCACCCTGCTTACCGCCTCCTTCAGGATAAGGTCAAAGGCGATCATTTYATTCCATTCTAAAGGACAGGATTCTAACTTGTCCTCAAAGAAAGTTGAAGCAAATAAAAACTGAGAACTCTACTGTCTAGATTACTGTTCCCAGTTTCTTCATGAATTCTAAATATCTCCTCTATTGTTGAAATACACAATCGCAATCATAGATGTCAATGGCCCCAGGATAATAGGCCTCTGGGAAACTCATTCATAAACTGATGACCTGTAGAACACAAGAGCTTATGTTGTCTGTGGTAGAACTAAGGTACATTTTGGAATGATTTTAGTTAAAATTCATTCTCCAAATGTAATGTCATAAAATTCCTGCCACCCATTACCGAATACTTGCACATTCCTAGCTCACTGCCTGTTTAACTATTCAGCATGTCATGATATATCTTGTCATTCAGATGAGAAAGACAGAACACTAGATATCTGCCTGCTGCCTATGTATGGCTGTAGTTTTCAATAAATACTTTTATCATTTATCACAAGCCTTCTGTCAAAGGGGCATATTTCCTCATAAGCCATCATATGATAAAAGCCCATTTTATCCTGACATCTCATTCAAAGGATTTCACCTATAAAATACCACTGCTACACTCATTACAGAGAGACTGAGGTATTCAGTTCTGTAAAATGTCTTATTTTCCAACACTGCAAAAAATAAATATAGGTGTTTGTAAACGTAGATTTAATAATGTTGCAGTTTTTCAAGAGAAGAAAAGAGTTTTTCTTGAGTCATGGATTACAATTCTACACTGACAGCATTCACATTCTGTATGACTAATTGTTAGATGCAGGCTATATCTCAGTTTGAAGAGCTGGCTATATTTACTTAATTTATGAGACTTCTTTACCTTTCACAAACACCTCTCTGCTTCTAAAGCATATACAGAAATTTTTGCCTTTTTTGAAGCTGCTAATCTGTTAGCCTGGACCCTACTACAACTTTCTGCAGTTGAGGAGCTTGGCTTGCTTGCCCATATTATTTTTAGAGAATGATTCTGTAAGTTTTTCACTCTCCTTAGAAAGCCGAGCACAAGAGCACAGACATCTGCAGGGACTTTGACAAAATCTACTGAGATATTTCTGCTCCAGAATTTTGTAATTTCCGCGGAAGTTTTTATTTGTATTTTCTGTTCTATTTGGCTTCAGCCTCCTGTTTTAGTACGAGATATCACTGAGTCATTCATAATTTTTGATATATAATGAAACTGAAAGTGACTTTCAAGCTCTGAACCAAGTTTTATTGAAAATAAAATGAAAACATTTGGGGCATTTGTACTGCAAATACTCATCACTCTTTCCTGCTAAAACAATTTTAATTTGCTGTTATAATTGTTGAGGAAAGATGCAAATTATTTAAGTATTCATGAATTCAGAAAAATCTGTGATAAGGAACTACACTTAAAATTAAGGAGGCTTATTCTGAAGGAGGCCTGAATGCAGCTTCTCCTGGTTTGTACTCACATGTAAAAATGCGTATAATTATGTTGGTATATCAGACACAATTTATGCTTGAATCCATTTTGTCAGCACACTGTTGATCACACACCTACTCATAATACCAATTCCATCTAGATTTTATGTTCATAAAACTCTGATTCTGTTCTTCATCTGTTATGGTTCTTCTGTAATTAGGATGTTACACACATTCACATTAGTAGTTGCATCCTTCTCATCAGTGCTTTTTTCTGCCTTGATTTTCAATAGCTTCTCTAGAGTCTCTCCCTTCTCTCTTTAAAGTCTTTCTTTCATATTTAATATAAACTTTCCTCTACAGTATTCTGATGTCATGAATAATTCCCTTCTTCTGTTTATACTTCCATGCTGGAGAAAGTTTATAAACTGTTTCTGACCTCCTTGAGTGTTTTATTTTGAAAATTTTGAAAACATGGTTCTTTCAGCTTCTTCTTATGTCATGTTCTCCAATAACTGCATCAAAACTAAGCTGATATAAGCCAACTGAGGTAGGAATAGCAGTATTAAAAAGCTGCTTCTGTTTTTCACATTGGTTTAGTATCATGCCTTTTGTCATACCAGAGCACGTCCTATATGCAAGAAACCATAAATAAACGCAGCCAAACCAGTACAAATTCTCCAGATTATGGAGAAAGGGAAAGAACTGGAAATTTACGACAGTATTTAATTCATCAGAACTCACTTTTTCTGTTCAGATTCTTGAATTTAAATGTAATCAGTAGAAAGCACAACTACATAATATTTTGGGAACAAGGAAAAGCAGAACTACTGATGCTCAACTCAAATGCCAGAAGTCATGCTGTTAATTGATATGTAGACAAAACTGAATCATCATTTACTGGATATGTAACCAGCTTTTTACTTTGGAATTTTTCTGCTAAATGAGAAGTAATGGCCAATGATATAATTTTTATAGCTTTGCATAGGTAAAGCCAGAGTAGGCTATTAGATCAGCTCAGGTAGCACCTTGTGTCTTACTTTCTTACACTTGATCCAGTTTTGTCTGTCTTTAGCCTAGGAATTTCTAGTTAACTGGATGCCAGCTTTCACTAAGGTGTTCAACTGTGATTTGAAAGGAGCAAGGGATAGACAATCACAATTTCCCTTGGTAGCTTATCCCAGTGGTTAACATTCGATCATAAAAACATTTGCCTTACTCTATTCTGAATGCATCTATCTGCAGCTCCCAGTCATTGCTTCTGGTTATATCTTTCAGTGCTGGATGATGGGACTTTTTAGCTCCTGAGTTATTTTTTTCCTTTGGCAGTACTTGTTTATGGTCATCAAGTCACCTCTCCATTTCCTTTCAAGAAGCCAAACAGATAGAGCTCTTTAACTCTTTTACTTAATGACATTTGAGAACTGAAGAAGTTTGGGCATTATTTTCATGACTCTTTTATCTTCTTCAACTTAAGTTTTCAGCATCTTTTTAAGAAATAGACCCTCTGAAAGTCTGTGTAACATTTCAGTAACGATCTATTGTGTTGGTATAAGTAAAATGGCTACCCCATTCTTACATTACTCTTTGTGTAGCCAAAGGCCACATCAGTTAGGTTTTTGCTGCGATGTAAAGTGCTCTGAAAGCTTGAACAGATCATCCATTAAGACCCCACAAGTCCCTTTCAGAGCTGCTGCTTCCAGACATAGTCCCCAAACCTCTACTTTGCATTCTTTGTTCCCTGGGTTATAACTTTGCAATTTTTGCAAAGGCTAATCTTACTAATTGATTGGCAGTATTTCATTATCTATCACTCTGCCAGCCTGTGTCATGTACAGAGCTGTTCAGCAGTAAATTTAGGTTTCCTTCCCAATCTCTAATAAAAATGTTGAATACTAGTTCTGATGTCTGGAAAATCAGGATATACTGTAAAGATACACTGACAGTCTGACCTGATTCCTCAGTGATGGCTGCTATTTGTGATCAGTCTACTTAACTATATCGATATTATATAAGCGTCATGTATAAATGCTACATATAACTTGTATGTCACTAAGTCAAACATCTTACAGACTTCTAAAGCTTTTACATCTATACAAAGATCAGCTAAACTTGAAATCTCCTCAAAGAATGAAATCAAAGTTGACAAGACCTATTTTCATAAAACCATGTTGCTTGGCATCAATATTCTGTCCTGTAAAACTGTACTGGTCTATAGCTTTTTAAGTCTTTTTCTTTGTTCCTGTARATATTGGCAAGCTAGCATCTGACATTTTCCAGCTTTTCCACAACACTGATGATTTCCCTGCTACTCTAAGACATACCAAACATGAATATCAATGGGCTCTCTTCAGCTAGCTCTTCAGTTTTCAGTGCAAGTTATCTGAGCCATATGCTTCACAATTTGTGTGTTTACTAGTATATGAGAGGTATTGCCTCCTCCTCTCTGCCTGATACTAGCACTTCATCCCACTTTGTTGTCAACTGGGGGAAATAAATTACTGAAAAATCCTGCTCTTTTCTGCATCATCGTTATTAGCGGTTGTTACACCTCTAAGTGTTGATGTGTATATTGTTATATAAGATGCAAAGCAAACTAGTATAAATAAAAATTAATCATTCAGTCTTCAAAAAATCCTTAGTCATGTTATGCCATTTTGTATAATATATTTATTTAGGACTTCTGATTTACACTGGCTAAATACTTATTCTGACGGGGCTGTTGTTTTCAGACTGAACTTTTTGAGTTAAATACTTCACACATATCTTTCTATTCTGTCTTCCAGATTCCTGTCTCTGTGACACAGATAAGTTCGACCAACCACCCGGTGAAAGTGGGACTCTCAGATGCATTTGTGGTGGTGCACAGGATCCAGCAAATTCCCAGTATGTAGTATGTAATGGTGCTAATGGTTTGGAGGCTGGGAAATGAGTATAAGCTGATTTCATCAAGGATGATTAGCTGTACAGCAAATCACTTAGCTAATTTCAGCTTGTTAATTCAAGTGTAATTTTATTTGCTTGATAATTCCCAATGTGGCTTTCTCTGTCATTGTTTCTTATGAGCTGATAAATTAAGTAAATAAAACTCAATGGCCAGCCAAATACTGCAAAACTGAACAGTCAACCAACACAATTTGGTATTCCATAGGATACTCTATCTGGAATATGTCTCCATATCCTTAGGAGGGAAGAAGCAACCTGTTCAGAAAATTCTTCTGTATCCAACTAAAAAAAGATAAAAATATCCAAGCTGGATGTTCATGATACTTTAAATTCTGAACTTCAAATTCTTGTACACATTTTAGTGAGAGGAAAGAAGAGAAGTAGTTATTAACTAGCGCCTTGTGCTCCCGTAATCTTGGCAGCAACAATGCGGGTGACATTTAATTTTCTCTGCCATTAAATATACGAAAAAAACTAAGAACTCTCATCACCTCTGATTTCCTTAATGCTTTGTTTTAATGTACGTTGTCCAGAACCCTTGTAGACTTCTTAGCCATTTTGGAGTATGCTTGCTTTCCAGGTGTGCTGTTTTTATTTACATATTTGGAGCAAATTTACTAGGTTCAATTTGTGTTGTACCCCAATAGCAGGGTGTAGGTGGAAGGAGTTGCACTTGAAACAGCTTCCTAGGGCTGCCTCCAGAGTGTGCCAGGTGCAGGCATATTCTCCTAACATGCACCCTTGCAGAGGTATGGCACAGACAAGGCTAGTAAGGACTGGCCGGATCCAGCCTGTCTGTAAGGTAGACAAGGGCCACCATGGGAGTTGCCACAGAGGTCACCTCTCTCAGACTATTCTCTTCATCACATTTGAACAGTCTTTGGTATGAAGGAGCATAAATCCCAGGTCTTACATGTCCTGCTATGGGGAAGATGGAAAGTTTGAACGTGCTCTGTTGCTCTCTGTGAACTCAGTGTGGTTTGAACGAGGTAGGCAAACTCAGATTTCACATAACAGATCAAGTCTTAGAGGGAAATTGTTTCCAAAGTACGATACATAATTGTGATATGCCTGTGGTATCATGGATTGCTTTTGAGTGCTTGGGAACAAATGATTCTAGGCAACTGATTTTAACATTTTGGGCGTTGTTCGTAAGTAAATGATCTAAATAATTTTTGGAGTCCTAGGTTTCTAAGTGCTCCTAAAATGGAGCACTTAGTAAAAATTAGGCTGAATGATTTGTGCTAATGGTTTGTGTGAATAGTCACACAGAACTTCAGCGTAAGAGATGCAAGTAGTATGCAGATCTTTTGGCATCAGGACTCCATCATTAAACAGCACTAAAAGGGCTTTCCTTACATTTACAGACTTCATAAATAAAATATATGGTATATTTGAGTCTTTATTCTAGTTTGAATTTTCCTTCTGTAGAAATACTTCAGATATGCACCTTGTTTTACTATGATATAATATTGTATTTGATTAATGCATTGTTACTTACTAGTCTTCCGGTTGTAGTATTTTGTAAACCTTTTTTAAAAGAAATAGTCCATTTTCAGGCACATGACATTTTTGCCTAACTATATAAACTGACTGTAATTACCAGAAAATCTTTCTAGTGTTTCACCATGACCTTATTCTATTCATTAAGTTACTTCAAGCAGCAGCATACAAGAAAAATAGATTGTGGCTAAAGATTCTAAAATACGCAGTTGTAGCAACTATTTTGATAGCATTGTTTCTGCATTATTGTGTATGATGTGCTACTTCACCCCTTAATATCTGGTTCTGTGGATGGAGGGAATCCATGATAACTTTATTCTTTACTCGTTTGCAGTTTACATCAGAGGTAGTATTAATCAAGTGACCAGTTTGCAGTGGATTTTCCTGAAACCAAACTTTTAACAAAATAGTTTTATATTAGTACATAATATACTAACACCCTGACAGAACTGTTAAGTAATGTTGGCCGATAGAGAGCCAGTGTCGGATGCTCTTTAAATATGCATGTTCTTGTATTCCTGTTTTTCAAAGGTGTTAAATCAACCATGGCCCTAGTCAATTACTGAGAAAGTGGAATGATAAAATTGTTGGTTTACTTTATTTGTTAGCTTTTTAAGACAACAGAAGAATATAAATTGCGGTTTGTTTTGTCCATAAAAAAGGCAAAGATAGCATAGCTATTAGTTCTTGCTTAACACTTTAGCTAAGACTGTTTCATCAAGCAGAACACAGTTTTCCTTTATATTCATGGATAGTTTAAAAAAAACTACTGCTTCATGTTTTAGTTTTGTTAGTTATTTGTGTTTACATCTTACATTACTTATATTTGAACAAAAATATCCTCTCCATTCATGCTCTATATATTTTCCTAAGAATCTACAACTCTCACTTAGTGGTGTAAGGCTAACCCCACTTAACTTTAGACATCTGTAAATTAGTGGTCTAGGTCTAAAGTAAGTATGTTTTCCTCTCAAGGCAAAGAAAGAAATATTCTTATTTCATTTGTTAATAATGGTGACAGAAGTAGGATTATGTAGAAAGTTTTGCAACAAACAATTGTGAGGCATCATTAATGTGGTAGAATATCAAAATCTGAACAAAGAACTGAATGGTTTTGGAATAAGAGTGAAAGTTGATAGTAAAAATGTGTGAAAGCTTAGTATCAGAAGTCCTGCAATGGGAGGAAAAGTCCAAAATGGTGTAAAAGGAAGAAGAGTTCAGTGTTCTAGTCAATCATATGATGGCAATAAATTACAAATTTGATGAGACTCTGAAAACAGTGAATGCGATAGCGGGAGGTATCATGGAGATATTTACAGCAGAAAAAGAGAAAAATGAGGCAATGAGATGAGCTGTTCTGAAATTCTATGTAAAAATCTTGGTGGGATCATAGGTTTGCTGTCTGAAGACAAAGCCTAACCAAATGAAGGCTGATATCAATATGATTCGTGTCTATAAATACATCAAGGGATGAATACCAGAAAGGTAGAAGAATTTAAGCAAAAAGATGTTGTTAGCAAATGAAAAAATGGATGCAAGACAAAGGAACATTATTATGATGTGAAAATTAAAAGCCATTTCAAATTTTTAGGTGGTTAAAGCTCTAGGAAACTCTTCTAAAAAGAGTAACAAAGATCCAAACACATTCTCAGATGAAGTTATATAATTTTATGAAAGGGTTCATATGATATGGTCATTGGTAGGAAGAAGGAAGGAAAGGGTCAGGTGAGCGTATCTCTTGCCTTCTTGATAATTAGAGGATTCAGTAGAGATTTGAGTGTGTTAGGAGGAGGGGATTAGACATTTGGGCAGGGGATTACAGGAAAGGATCACGGGGTATATTAAGGAGAATTGGGATTATTGTTGGGGACAAAGGAGGAGTGAGCTCAAATTTGTAAGAAATAAGTTTTCTTTGGGCAGACTGTAGAACAAATCCTGTATTTTATTCCTGAAATGTATTTAAAACTCATTTTAAAATTGCAGAATTGCTTAGGATGGTAAGGAGGTGGACAGAGAACCTTAATAGATTAATGTTAGATTTTCTTGTATTGCCGTAATAATAACACTTCAATGTTTGGAATGAATTTATACAAGTGTAGCTGTCCAGAAGTCTTTCCCAGATAAAATAGCAAAATCTCATTTCTTCAAGGGAAATTATGTTTGTAGTTTCAGGATACTATAAGTGAAAGTTTTTCCTTTCACTTATAACAAACATCATCTACCCTGTGTTTTTACATTGTTCAGCCTGTTGAAACTCTCCTGTCAGGGAGCTAAAAGTGAGGCAAACCTTTTTTATCAAAATCTATGCCAGACAACAGTCCAAACTATTCCAGATGTTCTGTCATTATTGACATGAACTCATACTGCAAAAGTGAAAAACTTATATGCAAAACTCTTCATTTGGCTTGGTTCGCTTTCTGTCACAAAGTTAATCCGAGTTAATTCTTTGGGACCTCGAATGATAGACAGTTGCAGTTACAGTTTTGTAATGTGGGTCATCACTGCTCACTAGAAAGTGTAGTTACGGCACGTTGGCTTTTGCTAAGCATAAATAAATAATAAGCTTTTTCATTAATAATAAAATTAAACATAATTCAAAATTCAGTGGGGTAAAGCACAGACAGAGTGACACTGTGAGTTATGTAGTGATTTTTCTCAGCTGGATTTTTTACAGCGCTACACCTTATTTTTTATTGGTCCTCTGCTTTCTCCTCCCCCAAAAATCCAAAACTATTTTCAGTGTTTCAATGGGGTAATATATTTTTTCAATGTTTATAGCATTATGTTCACAACTCAAGTACATAGTTCAATATTCCAGGAGGAACTGCTCATAAAGCAACTGTCCTCTATTTACCTTCACAGTTTGTGAAGTAGCTGGAAAAGTCTGTAAAGGCTTGCTTTTCAAAAGTGCTAAACATCTTTGGTGCACTCTGCATGCTGAACACTGCTGAAAATCAATTCTAAAATTTCAAAATAATACTCCATTTTATTGAAGTAAATCTTGAGGATTTAGAATGAGCAATTTATCATTTTTGAGACATGCTAATCAAAAAGTTAATAATAATTTTTCAAATACTTCTGAAATGTGTGTTCTAAAGCCAAGCAAACCTATTTCATTCTGGGGGGGAAAGTACACTTCCTTTATGATCAGCTATTTGATTTCCAAAGTGCATGTTAATCAGGACTGAAAATGATTGTCTAGAAGAACCAAGAACCACAAGAAAGGATGTTCGGAACATTTTGAAGTGGAGTAACTTGAGTATTTCATACTTATTTTTGTTAATGTGCTCCTACATTTAAATGCTTTGCAGTAACACCTGTTTTATCTCTTCCTAAAAAAAAAAATGCAGATACCTACATATTGTGCCTATATTTTGTTGCCTTGTTGCACAGAAGAGAATTTTTATTTGACACCAAGGTTAACAAGAAAAGCCCTAAATTCAGAGATTTGTATGGCAGGGATGTGGAAAATTAAGTCCATCAATGAATTTCAGCAGAAAGGTTTCTGCTTCTTCCATGTAATTCAGACAAAGTGAGCCAGGCTCAAGACCTCAGCTTCTGAGTTTTCTGCTAAGTTAGTGGGACTGTCCTGTTTTCTTCTCCAACAGACAGGCTGGAAACTTCTAAACAAATTTCTTTCCTTTTTGTAACAGASATGCTAAAAAGATTTAATGGATGTCTTCCAGTTAGACAACACCATGACTGTAGATAGCAAAACTAGGGAATAGCTTTGCATCTTCTTTCAGCAAGTCTTCTCTCTTTTCTTCAGTGTCTTCATTGTATGAAGAGCTGTACCTCTGTCCCACAGCCACCACTTTCTCTTCCCYGTTCCTTCTTATTTCTCATCTCTTCTCAGCCGTCCTTGGAATTCTCTTTTCAGTCCTTTCAGTTGTCAACTATGTCTGTCGCTCTCCCTTCTGCAAACTCCCAAGGTCTCTTTTTAACTTCGTGGTCTACCATCTTCCCTCTCTGAGGTCCTTCCTTTCCTTCAGGGTTACTCCTTTTCTCTTCTTTGTTTCAGTGCTCTCTCCCTATTGTCTTTCAGTTAGTTTTTTTATTGTGCATGAATTGAAGCATGCAATTTCCTGCAACTAATATTTTACTTTATCAGTGAAAAAGCCCTTCAAGTATGCTCACCCAAATTGTGCATGGTGTTCCACTAGAGCATGAAATACACTGATGAAATGAGATAGTGCCAGATTCCGGGGTCTGCCTGGTGGGTTGCTAGTCTTCCTATTACGAATAATGGCTGGATTTTTCTCTATGATGAGGGATTTTTCTCCATGATCTTGGTCTCTACTACATTAGGTACAGCTGTTTTAGGAAATCCATACTTTGACAACCCAACATTTAATAACACTGAAATTACTCATCAACACTCTGTATAAAATGAAATTGTAGCTTAGCTATGTATTAGTAGCATTCCAGTTTCAGCGCAATTTGTGCCACTCAATATGTAGTGTAACTCAAGCATATAATTAAGTGACATCTCTGCATGTTATAGCTGTTTGCTGAAGATTTTGTTCTGGTTTGTTTACAGCAGTAAGACCCCTAAAAGAACTTTAGCATTATCTTCTTAAAGGCTAAAAGAAGATTTCCGGTTTATTTTGTAATATTTTTCACATAAAGGTGCAGCGCCATCTGGGAAATTGCAAAGCCTAATTTGCTCCTGCCTTGCTGGTAATGTTGTCATTTACCTCTGTACAAAGTGGGCCTGTTCTAAATTTGCAGTATTTATTCTTATTTTCCACTGGTGTAAATAATTACACAGAGTGCCAAATCCTCCAGCCCTGTGTGTTTGTCTGCTGGCCCAAAAGGGTTTAGCCAGGCAGCTGGGATCCTTGGCACCGTATGTCTGATTCAGGAGCAGAGTGAAGTGAAGAGGTGGGCATGCTGCCAGTCTTTGGTGGCATAAAGCTCTTCAGGGGCTGATACTAGGTGATTTAAGTTAAACGTTCTTGTTTTTGCCGAAGCCATAACTGGTCATCAACCAATCTCAGAATTTGGCATTGTGGTATAATGATGATATAAGAGGATAAAACAGGTCCTTCAAACTAGATCCTGTACCAAGAACAGCTCAGCTGGCATCACAGTTTGGGGTAAATCTGCAAGGACATGGAGAATTTCCAAGTAAACAATGTGTAATAGACACAGAACATTGTTGAAGAATTTCTACATAGTTCATAGAGCAGATATTTTTGAAGCTTACTGCATTGGTTTGCTTATTAGTGGATTGTATGTCTTTGAGACTCAGCTTCTGGCTTTTAAAGGATTCTGAGTAACTTTTAGGAGAATGATAAAAGTGAATATATCTAACTAGGGAATTTGAGTTTTGATCAAGATTCAGACATGTATGTGTAACTGTGACCAAGATAGCAACTGTGGTAGGCTGGTTGCAGTCATGTTTGATCTGAGTGTCAGTGCCTTGAGAATTAACTACTGTTGATAATTTTAACACTTTGAAGCTGTTAAAAGCAGAGAATAACAATTTCTTTGGTATTCTTACCTTTTTTTGTGGTGGCAATCAGACATACCAGCTTGGCAAAATATGTACTTGCTCCAATTCATGAAGATTTTATGTAGCAGGTTGTGCTGAGCAAAGTGTCCATTGAACAAAACAAGTGGCTGTATAATACAATGGCTGTGCCCTACCCTTCTGTATCCCTTGTATTTTTTGCAGATTTCTGACAGAGTAAGCTAAATATGCTTCATAAATTGTTTGCTTCAAATTGACTTCTGCATAATCAAATACATCATCTCACCATTTGTGTTTTCTTTATCTGCTAGACTTAAAAATGAAACTGCAGCTACTGCAGCTGTATGAATACATATGCTATTGTTTAGCAGTTTCTGCTGGATATATGGCTGATCTTGATTTCCTAGGGATCTTTCACTGACAAAGCTTATTTGTGTGAATGTATAATTTAAAAAAGCATACCAACTTCTCTACCATTTTTACATTTCACTAGATTGTTGGTTCTAGTTGAGGAATGCTGTATAAGGAAAAACGATTATGTGATGGGAAAGTACGTGTGAGGTTGTGCATCTGTTGAACACATATTTAGAATAGTTTATTACTAGTTACTGACCCTTCAGGTATGTTACTAAGTCATTGCTGCTCTTCTGGTACTGCTCCATCTCCAGAGCACTCTCTCTGTTTAGTAAATTTAGTTAACTCTGGAAGTTCTGTTTCATAGAGTATTTATATGTCATTATTTAATTTAAAACCACTGTGATAAAACCATGCAGAAACATTTTGTCAGACCAATATCTTGCACATCTATAATTTGCCTATCCATTGCTTAAGCCCTTGAAAGGGTTCTTTCAATTGGCCTTCTGACCCCACATGTTCTCTCTTTAGGGCACTGAGGAATGTACTTACCTCAAGTAGCTATTTTTTCTTCAACTCTTTCTGCTGGGAATGTACTTTGGCTCCATATTCAAAGACAGCACGTGTATATGCCATGGAAAGAAACCAAAAAACAAGTTGGACCATGCTGTAAATGAAACCAAATGTGTAAAATAGACTCTATTGTTGAAAAATTATAAGGTATTCATACCATTCAATTAAAAAGGATGTTTGAGAAACTCAGAATGATCTACAGAATATTAAAATATTTTCACAAATAGGGGAGTATATACAGATTTTCTGAAACTTTCCTGAACCAGGAATTGTGCCTTAAAAACATGTATGCATGCAAAAAGTCCTTTTCCTTTCTTCCCTTCCCTGTTAGACCTGACATTATAATGTCTCTTTTCAGAAAAATACTTACACATGAAGCTTATTTTTTGTCTGTTAGTAAGCCAAATGATTCACTAGTATTTCTTGAGTTACAAGACATACTGAAGTACTTGGGCCAATAAGCTCTTTGTCATTTTGCATTTATACTTGTTTGTAAAATAGCTAGGCAGACAGCATAGAAAAAAGAACAACCTCCACCTGAATGAAAGGTGTCTTGGGCTGGACAGGGGCAGGGAGGAGAGTATTCATTTTTCTCTTTATCTTGTGGGGTTTATCTTTTCTAGCTTGTTAGGAGGATGCGGCCTCAGAATTCTAAATAGTGAGGAATAAGTGCATTTTGAGGGGCTATGCATAGTATGTGTCAAGTCAGACTTTCTAAAGAATCTGCACCTGCTTTTTTACAGCTTAGCCATGCACAGAAACCTGAAGGCTTGTGCGTCCAGCCACCTGCCT
This sequence comes from Apteryx rowi, assembly GCF_003343035.1. NCBI lineage: Eukaryota > Metazoa > Chordata > Aves > Apterygiformes > Apterygidae > Apteryx > Apteryx rowi. Next base: position 185,663 of record NW_020450921.1, on the reverse strand, counting down.
GCAAGTATATATGAAGCAATTAGGACATCACTATGCAAGTAGCTCTCTGTGCTCAAGTTTCTTACATTAGGTAGGTCCCTCATCTGCAAACCCACAGCCTGCTGTAGGCAATGTCTTGTTCCTGAAGACGAAAAGATCAAACCTGGTTCCACTAGGAACTATGATTTAATGGGATCAGCAGTCATGCTGAACTATGCATGATTAGAAATGATTTTTTGGATATCAAACATAATTCTCTTCACATCAGTGTTTATTAGCAGTTTCATGCATTGGTGAGATAAAAATGTCTGTGACCTGAGTCACTGATTCTCATTGAATTTTGGGAAGCCAAAAACTCCTTATCTCTTGCAAGCTCTGATAGGAATCTATTAGGGAAAATTCAGAGCAAAGATGATTATAGCATACCAGTCTCTACTGCCACTGATGAGATGCAGTGGAGTTCAGTTAAAGTGCCAACACCCACTGTTTTAATTTATGTATTCATTTACTTATTTTTTTGGACAGAAGAATCATGATTTCTGTGGAAACAAATTAAAGCCTTCAGTACTGGAAGAAGTTCATTTCAAACACATTTCTTAATCACTCTGCCTTGGCAGGTGCTTTTATAGGACTTGCTATCCTGGGAGCCTGTCTTCCACTGCTGGCAAGCATTTTTCTCCTCCACAGTACAAGATTAGCTTCATCTTCAAAGCCTTTTCTGCCCAGTGGATTTGTAGGATGTGGATAAGTTAAAAGGCATTTTCTAGGGTAAATATTTTGCATGTCGCAATATCTGGCCTTTATCCAATCAGAATGACTTTGCAGGTAAAATGTGCAAACTGGCCCAGTTAATATGTGCATTTGAGACTAAGACGGAAATCAACTATCAGGGAGGGGTTAAGCCATAGCGAAGTCAGCCTCAAATAAATGACAAGAGGAACTGCTTGGCAATGGGGCTGTTTTGGAGCTAAGTAGAAATATTGTTGTCTGAAAGCTAGATCCTGCTTACCCGCGCCTGAAAGCTTTTGCAGTGAGGGAGAACRAGGAAGCTGCTTCCTCTGACACAGCTCTTGCCAAGGCAGGAGAGCATTGCCACATTCCTGCACAGCCCTGCTTCCTCCTTCCTTCTCAGAGGTTCCCCTGTTTATTCCAACCAGTACCTGTAGCTCAATGATTATTTTTTGTGTGTTGTTGATGGGATACCCAGACTTATGCTTTTAGAGGTTCGCTGTCCCTCTTCTGCTAGTAAGCCTTGTCTCCTTATGCCAAAAGATACCTTAGCCAGAGGAGATGGTAGTGCACTTTTTCTTGTCCCTTACGGTTTATTATTTATTATCTGCTTATTTTAGTTGAGGTTCCATTTTTTTATCTGAAAAATGCCTACCAGGAGAGTGTGAAAAATACCTCTGTTTTGATGCTATGTGATTGTCTAGCAGCTGGGAAACCCAAGTGTGCTCACTTCAGGCTGCAGAAACACAGCTTTTATACCAATAAGCAATGTGTGCCCTAGTCATACAGAGCTGGCAACCACCTACGGTTAAATTTGTGGCTATCTGTAATTCCTTTTCTTCCATTGCACATAGACTCAGCCCACACATTGACCAGAGTAATTTGTAATCCTTTGTATGTGGCCATTTATTCCTCTGGAGTGATTCCACAGAAAATCTGTGATGGTATTTAGCATTGATTTCAATTGRAGTTTAGCAGGCCTTCAAAAGGGACATAATGTTGAATCCAGAACACCAAAAAATCATCATTATATCTTGTGCTTGGGTGCAGTCATCTATGTGTTCAAAGCCCATAAGAACAGTGTGTTGACTGTATTGAATTTCTGCTTTGAGAAACTTAGGTGCAGTCAACTTGTGTAAAGATTATACATTCCATTGCCTGTTTAGGAAGATTTGACTTGTGTCCTTTAATATATTTTTGTTATATAAAAAATTGTGCTAGTGCATTTGGATGTGAACTAGCTTGTAGATAACAAATTTGATTAGCAATGAAATCAGTTTTGTTTGCACATCTTGACAAGAAGTGACAAACTGAGCATATAAAGTATTTCTCTCAACTATGTAAGCTGAGAAATATCTTAGGAAAACAAACATCTCACATATACCTTAAAATGTCTGGCAGTATACCCTCTAGAATTTCTGCCTAAATGAATGAATAAGATGCTTGAGAGCTCACTCAGCATTTTCATAATCCTTTACTGGGGATAGGTACCTATTCTATCAGCTCTGATGGTTTCTCAAGTGAAAAACTCCCTATCTGGAGCTTTAACATTTTCCTTTAAGACATCTAACATTAAAAATGTATCCTTGAGGAAAATTGGTATCGTGTGCACATAAGGTACAGTAAGCAATCATTACATCCCCTATTTTTCACAAGGTACAGACAGCAGAATAATAAACTATGAAAATATTTTTATTTTTCTTTCCTGGTAGATGTCCGTAGAAGAACAATTTATGAGTACCACAGGGTGGAGCTACAGATGTCAAAGATTACCAATCTGTCGGCTGTTGAAATGATACCTCTACCCAGTAAGTAAAAAACACAGGCGGGAGCCAAATTTGGGGAGAATACCCCCTCACCCTCACCCCCCAAAACACACAGTTTAAAATATTTTCTTTTACCTGTGGATCTGGAATCATGAATAGATTCATTTATCCTTTCTCAAATTTATTCCCAGCTGGATGATGCATTATCCAAAGCATCCTTCTTGTATCTCAAGTTAGTTTATAGGTATATAGCTCCAAGTAGGTCATAAATGAAATCTGTGCCAAATCATTTTTCAGAAGATTACTTATATCACCTGTAAATTTGTTTCCTCAAGAAAAGGAACAATTTTCATGCTTGCAAGGCAAACACAAACACTTCTGTGTACAGTGCATCCCATCTCAAAGGAACATCCCCAAGCACATTTTGCAGTTCATCTGCCTCTTTTGTCCAGGGTAAAATACATTGTTTAGAAATCTCTGGGTTTAAACTGCCAGCTGTTCTACTGTGAAAAACTGGAAACCACTACTTTCCTTTTTTCTAATCCAATTACAGTTCTTGCACACTTTCCTCCAGTCTTATTATCTGCATATGTCAGAATGTTAGCTACACCCAGGAACACTGGTGCCAGGGAAGAAAGAGATTTAAGGAAATGCTTAATACTAAGCAGAAAGATAAAAATTTAGCTATAAAGCTGACAGAACAGTTGTGGAAATGGGATTACATTTACAAATGGAATACAAATTAAATCCTACAGATAAAATGTGCCTCTGTGCACATGGTTGTGCACTACATGGTAACAGGCTGGTTTTAGTGTGTTAYTTCAGACATCTGTGATTCTGTTGATTCCCTAAATATATATTTTCAGAATATGTATCCTTCTTTTGCATTTGTTGTGAGAATTGTTTCTGTGACTAATGTAATAATTTGTTTGTTTATCTACTTCCAGCTTGTCTCCAGTTTAACAGCTGTGGTCCCTGTGTCACTGCCCAGATTGGCTTCAACTGCAGTTGGTGCAGTAAACTCCAGAGGTAAAGAAAAGGATTTTTTTTTTTTTTTTACTTGAATATACAGCTGTGCTCAAAGGATACCCCAAAAGTTTGTTTGTAGGTGATTCATCAGAGAGAATTGTTATGTGTAAAGTTTATATACATACTTCCACATGAACATACACCTCAGTCGCTATCACTAGCAACACATCATTGTCCCATTTCACTTCAGCAAAGAAATTAGGCAAGAAAGATCAAAATAGTTGTTTTAGGAGTTAATCCCTTGTTTCTATTTTCTTAACCCTTCTTTAAAAGGCTTTTGAAGGAAAGCAGGAAATACAAATCATAATTAAATTCACATTTTCTCCCTGTATTCCTGTCTTTGTCAAAAATAATTTAACCACATGCAGATGACAGGTGGCAATGTACCTATAAAGAGATACTTGTTCTCTGAACAGTAGGGAAACCAACACAAGACTCAGAGTCTTTTCTTTTTTAACTTCTTTTATCATGCTTAGTGAGCACATTGGATCTCCTCAGCCTCTCACCACCTCCTTCACAATGACAGTCAAGTCAATAGCGGGAACCATCTAGAATCTGTGGAGCAGCTGGAGGGCCAGTAGCAAAATGGGAACTCCATGGTCATAGCTTTTCCAAAACGTTCTTCAGTCAGTGACCTTGGTAACATGAATTTATTAACACTGGTTCTCCGATGCAAAATGCAGTATCATAATGGATATCTATTATGTTTATGTTTTTCAACCCTAGTGATTAGGTTCAGAAATGTTATGTCTAAAGCAGATGTATAACAAAAGAAGAAAAGGCTRTTAGTGTTCTAAAATTGTTCAATGAATGTGGAAGAACTGCCAAATACTTGATGAAAATGTCATGGAATTAGGAATTTGGGGTCAATTTTATTACTTTTTCTTGAGCTTCTATTCTGGTAATAAGTCAATGGAGAAGTTTCCGGTTCTCGGTTTGTCTTACAAAAAGCTCCTTTTGAGTGGAATTAAAGTTAAATTAAATCATTTCACATAAAACATGGCAGATGTCATCAAGGATAAGCATACCTGTAGCAAACTGTTCCAAGTAACCATGAATGGATCTTGCATGTTTCAGCCAATTTCTTGGTTTGGGGCATTGTTTGATCTTCCTTCCATTAGTAAGTGTTGCAGTAGTGAGTATCTGTTGGCTTTGGTATGACCAAGGTCTGTTGCTTTGTAGTCAGTGTTCTCATTTCTGTTTGGATAAACTCAATTATAGCTGGTAAGATTTGAAGAGATGGTAAGGTTCAGGCCTCTTAGAAAGAACAGGCAAACCTAGAAACCCTCTGTTTTGTTCTGTAATTTCTGGAAAAAAGAGCTTCCTGAATTCTAGAACTGCTGGAAAATCTGATTCACTCACTAAGGCACAGATTACTGTGCAGACCTAAAGGGTTTTATCCTTCACCATTAGCATGAAGCAACACCAGGTATGTAGTTGCACTGCTTTCCCCTCCATGTATTTAGATGAATATGTGACTGCCCCTCTCCTTCTTCACAACTACCGCAATGTAACTTACCCCCTGAAAAATACACAATGTTAACACACCTATTTCTGTTCAGTTAAGGTCTCTTGAAAGAGATTCTTGCCTTGTTGGGTTTTTTTTGTTGTTTTTTTTTTTTTTTGGGGGGGGGGGTTAAGATCACACTGCAATCAAAGATGAACCTACTGTGAACCCCTGCGCTGTTTCCTGAAAACAGCAAGCTCTGTGCTGCAACACTGTTGTGCCTTTAATGAGCAGCAGCAGATAGAAAGAACAGTTTTATTGCTATTAATTAGACCATTACTGATAGTAGTGAGATTCTCATTTCATGCAGACTGTGTTCGGACACTATTTGACTAGCAGCAAGAGCTGAAAAGGGAGTTAATTCCTTTAAAAAAGGATGGATCCAGACGAGCAAACTAAGATTATGCTCTACACAGGAATTGTACTAGTTCATACACAAGTAGTTTAAGAACAGTCATACCATCCAATCTGCACGTATAAAAATGAGTGATAGTAAGCCAGGTTTAAGCAAATGGAGGAATGTATATAGAATCATAAAGCAGTTCAGGTTGGAAGGTTCATCGAGAGATCACCTAGCACAGCCTCCTGCTCAAAGCGGGGTGAGCTGTGAGGTCTGATCCATTTGTTCAAGACTTGGTCCAACTGGGTCTTGAAAACCTCCAAAGATGTGCTCCAGGCCACTGGAGATCTTGATTTATGCTCAATTTTATACCTGATCTTTTAAATCCTTATTTCCTTCAGAAACAAGGCTGTGTGATGATGATGCGTCTTGCAGGCTCCATTGCTGTGTTTGGCCCTCTTTCCTCCACCTTCTGAAAATAGCAGCTTATTTCAATAAGTAGATCAAAAGTATTACGTGAATGCAAATTTTGTGAAAAGAGGCAACTTGCCTTCCAAAACATGAAGATTGAGCATCATTGTAATTAGGGCACATTCCAGTATAGGATCATTGTGCTCCAGATTCATTCCTGTCTCAGCTTTGGAAATATTTTCTGCTGCCTCCTACTGCTTCTGGATACTTTAGTCCATGTTCTAGACCAGCACCTCTCTTCTTTTACCTTTCTGTTCCTCAGGATGTTAATTTACTTTTGGGAGACACAAAAAAAAGCATTTTCTTATTACTCATTCTGTATGTCTGGATCACAACAGCGTACTCAGAATCATTTACTTCAGTGCTACTTTAAGTTTTTACTCCCCCAAAAAATAACTTAGCTGTGGTAGAGTGCTCTTTTGCATGTGATAAAGAAGCGCTTTCTCAAGAAGAATACCTGACTGTTCTGTTTAAAAATCCTGAAGGGTAGAAAACTGTAATTCCTTCATCACAGTTCTCCAGCTTTTTCTGTGTGTCACTGCTCTTCAGTCACCAGCCTTGTAAAACAATCACCCTAGACTTTTATCTCCTGTTGTGATAAACATTGTTCTGCTGCAGCAGAATAAAATTTGCTTGGAAAAACAAGGGCAAAGCATTACATGAAGTATTAACTTAGACATTTCAGAAGTGGTTTGTGTATAAAGAATATTAATATTTACACTTYACTTTACAATGAGTACTCAGAGGAGGTTTTGAAGCAAGCAGAAGTGGATGCTTAGGAGGAATGCATGAGTAGTGCTTCTGAGTTATGAAGTGGAAAGTGGTGTAGCTAATCGGACAGTCTGGTCCAGGAAGTGACACATAAAAGGCTGTATCTCATGGCTGTAGGCAGAGCCCAGAGGTGGAAAGCAATTAGCATTTGGTGCAAAAGCCTGGAGAAAGCATTGAACCTGGTGCTGGAAGGTTCGAGTGTGGCAATGCTCGACTGACTGATCTCTCCCTCTGAACTCTGCAGAGGGAGAGTGTCTTTTTGCCAGAGAGGAGGCTGTCACAGAGCAATGAGAGTCACAGATGTGGCCAACAGGCAGTGACGTTCCTTCTGCGGAACCACAATAGCACTCTGGAGATCACTAAGTGAGATCTCCCAGAGCAGACGGGCTTCCCCCTGGACAGCAAGCAAGCATGTATCTAGCAGGAAATAACTGTCATTTCTACAATACTCTTTTTTTCTCAACAGATTATGACCCCGTTTATCCAGAGCTATATTTTTAGCAAGAACAGCATCCTCTATTTTTTTCTTGCATAAAATTTAAACTATATATTGAATCATTCACGCAACAAAGTACAGTTGTTGGAAATACAGAAAGTTTATCTAAACTCTTAACTACACAGGAAAATTGACCAGCAGAGCCATTGCAGAATAATTGTACTCCCCCATGTGGGCACTCTGTGTTGGAAGGAAAATAGCTTTATTCCACAACACAGTGGGTTGTTTACTATGTGTAACTTCAGCCCAGCTAGTGTGCCCGCTCTGCAGTCTGTAGAGAGAGGTAGGTTCTTCCTGTAGGTGATTCAGAGCAAAATCCTCTTCTCCTGCTACTGTCAACAAGCTTAAATCACRGTTTTACTTTCATAAGGGATTGTCAGACTATTCACTCTGAAATCCAGAATGACGTATGTCATGCAGTTGCACCATGACTAAAGCAAAGGCACATCACCTTCATTTAAGTTCTTCAGCAGATGGAGGATCCCCAAGGATTTAAAAAAAAAACTTAATCCATGTATAAGAGGGAGAACCATTCCACAAGTAAAAGAGACTAAGTATACATAAATATATAAGCTAAGATAGTATCATAGCTTTCTCCTACACAGGGATTTGTGTCTATAAAACACCAGAAACACTTGGGGTCTGTCTAATAATAGTCATCTGTGGTTGAAACTTGCATTATTTTCTCTGCATTATCTCTGACTTCCCAGCATGTAGAAACTGAGAGAATTCATTGTGGTTAGATCCATTTATGTCATTTTTTGTGCTTCTGGAAATGTTTATATGCCCTAGACACTTGGTATAGCATGCATGTTAGAGAGGTCATTTTTTAGGAAATTTTTTTTGAAGCTTTAATGGGCAACTTTGCCATTACATTACAGGTTCAATTTGTACAGTTTGCTCACACTAGTGAAATAATGAGTTCCCCTGGAAATATTTGAAGTTAATTGGTCAAGAAATAAATTGTGTTTGTTAAAGAAAAGCTGGCACTAAATTAGTGTGGAAATATGATGCCTAAAAGATGAAGGAATTTTTTAAAAGCTACCTACATACAAACTTTGAAAAGATTTATGTTCATATTCTGTTGATACTGATGTTTTTGTTTTGGTGAACTTAAGGAAGGTCTCAGATTTTGGCAGTGAGATGGAACTACTGATATTTCAGTGAGTTCAGAAATAAGCACACAAATGGCACAGTCCTGCATTCTGTGCAGGCTGGAGACTCCGTTTTTGTATGTCTTTCATGCTTTACTTCATTACTACAGAATAAAAGCGTCTCCCCATCCTTAAAACGTCCCTCTGGTTCGGTGTGGTACTAGCATGCCAACATTGGACCTAGGGAACTGAAGTGCTGAAAGACTAAGGGCAAGAGCCATGAACAGTTCAGACAATATCTTTATTCGTCTGTCACTCTTGGTACCTATATTCAAATTTTAAATCCTCAGACCTTGCTGCYTCATGCCAGTTGCACCTGAAAGCCTAACAGCTAGATCCACAAGGGTATTTAGCCGGCTGGCCTACTCCGGCTTTCAAAGGAAGTTATGCTGAGTAAGAGCACAGTACTAAAAGTACCTTTTCACAGAGTCCTGGATATAAGTATCTAGTACTAAAAAGGTCTCCAGGGATCAAATACGTTTGTCTGAGGGAATGCCTGCAGGTGCCTGAATGTGAAGTAYCAGAGCCCCATGAAGCTTCACTGATTAGGCATTACTGCGCCCTTCCCATAACATGCCCGACTGGTTAGAGATTCACGGAGGCAGAGGAGGTAACCAAACCGGGGTCCCTGAAGGCACATCGCCCTCTGCATGCAGTCCATGGGGTGGCACGGTGCTTAACCCAAGCCTCGAAGCCTGTTCCCCTTTCAGGAGTCCAGCCCTGAGCAGCTCCTCTGCAGCCTGGCAGCGGTTTCCCGCAGACCATGGCACTGGCTCCATGTGTCAGCTCCCCCAGACAAGTTCCTGCATTGGACTTTTTGTGTGTATCAGTGAGCCAGGGCTCTTTGTGCACTCTATGCAGAGTTACTCTGACTCTGTGGGTATGTGTACAGTCCCCAAAGCCTCTTGCACCCTTAGGACAATGCTGAGTTAAATGATGAAAGAATCCCAGTTTTGATAAATTTCCTTTCAGTACTTAATCATGAATACTAGTAACAGCAGAGTTTGTGTAAACCATAAAGTTACTGTTGTTTTTATGGACTGTGTTCCAAGCAAAGTGAAAAATCAGAAGTTTGTCTGGGAAGGGCAGCAATAATGTGATTTAAGTCTTGATATCTCTAATTTTTTATTATTATAATCACTGCTCTCATCTGAACAAGTAATAAGGAAACAAGTTATTTTGCATTCCATACTGATTAGCTGGAAAGTGGGAAAGGGAAAAGCTTTAGGTGTGTGCAATTCTTAAAAAAACATTTTAGAGTTGAAATATGAACTGACAGTTTTCCATGGTGCCCTTATGGTAACTGAGAGACAAAAATGGTTGGCTATTACTTGTCTTCTGAACCTTTGGGCAAGCTTGAAATGTCTTGTTTGTTTGTTCTTCTTTTAGATAGAAATTGGAAATATATTTACTTAACTTTTAAATCTGAGTTTTTATCTGGAAATCTTTAATATCAGGAAGAGGAAAAGGGTTGTGTTTTTGCTTTTTTTGTTATTCTGTATGTCCCTTCTGACCAGATCTATTTTCATATACACATACACATATACAGTATGCATATGCATATAAACTGCATTGGATCAAGTATCATAGTAAAAATAATAATCTCAGGTGATCAAAAATATTTATCAGGTGTGCTAAGCATCCCTTGTAGAATTACATGTGCCTATTATTTGTGCTTTTATACACAAAATTAGTATGATACAATCTGTCTGCATAAAAAAAATCTGATTTAGAAAAAAAGAATTAAATAGCAATAAGAAGCACAGGGTCTTTCTCTGCACATGACTTACTCTTAGCTAATTCTCCCCCATTTTTTTATGATAKCTGTTGCCATAATCAAGGTCATAGATTCCAGCTGGTAACAAGGAAAAGCAATGGAAGAGATCAGGACTCAAAATCTTCATCAGTTGACAATACAGATACATTAGCTTAATTGCATACTGGACATGTAGTATTTCCTGTTGTGACATACTTTGGTCTAAGCCCTTCTGGTTATCTTACCAAATCCTTCAAGTTCTTTAAAAAAAATCTTGAAATCTGTGTGTTTTAAACTCAGATGTTATAAATACACTCTTCAAAAGTTCTGGAATATCTTCTTAGGTAATGAAATTACAGAGGAAGTATAAAGCTTGAGTTCCTGTTGGTTTGATGGGTGATCTGACAAGTCTAGGTATTGCAGTGCAAGGTGGTAAAATACTTAGTACAGTGCAGAGAAGGGGTTTTACCTGGTAAGCCAGAATATCTTTTCTACTCCTGTCCCCACATTCATAAGCAATTGATCAAAGAGATCAATTTTTGTTCAAATGCTCACTTTTACAGACTTACTGTTTTTAACTATTTGGGGTTTTAATTTTACTTGTTTGCTTTAGGAATACTGCATATTTCATCTCCTAATTAAAAGATGGAGGGAGGACTTGATGATTTATACTCACCATTTAACTGRCAGTTGCATGCTGTTATTATAAAATCAGCCACAGTATCTTAGCCATTGAATTACACACACACACAAAAAGAGGCATTTGTATGGATTAAGTAAACCACCAGAGGGAGCATATATAATCCAATCTGTGTAGTAGATTCATATACAAATGACAAGGAAAATCTCATTTTAAATGCTTTAGAAGGGCTAACGATTTAAAATATAGTGTATTGTGTAGAATGTGTTCAGTTCTATCAATGTGTAAAACTTCATGAAGTTGATCATCATATTGCTGCTTCAGGCAAAGTGAAAGAAATGTGCCCAGATTCAGTCTATCTCTAGAAATTGTATTTTACTAAGTGCAGTTCTTCAGTGTGTGATACTGGAGTGGTTTTATATGAAAACATGACAGAGTCCTAACACCTGCATCTTAACAAGCAATTTATTGAATTAGATCAAATCTGCCCTGTGATAAGTGAAGAGTAATGTCAATACTGTTTTTCTAACTAGTTTACTGTTCGTTCCCCAATTATGAAGCAATTCACATTGAAATTCTGAGGATCCTATGAGCAGAAAATTTGGCCCTTTGCCAGAGTCTGCTCTGGGTAAAATGCATCATACACTTCTTCTATTTTAAAAGTGTGTTCAGACAGCAATAGATCTTTTTAATCAAGTGCAACAAATATATCAAAAACGAATGTGTAAATTTGTCAGCCCAATACATTACTGATAAGAATGATAGGATAACTAGATCTATACTTTATTGAGCAGAAAACTGCTCAACACCCAACTTCTTCAAATCCTTTCCAAGCTGCTTTCTCATAATTTGACAAGCTAATTCGAACGCATGAACTGCAAGAAACTGTTAGGAAATTAGCATTCAGTAATTGAGAATTTTGTATGACTGGCAAACCTGATGAGAGTAAAGAAGAAAGGAAAGTGGCGCAGAATTGCTTAGTGAAAAAAGCATTTTCTCAAACCAGAGTGAACCCAGCGATTTATCGCTGAGATGTGATGAAAGAAGCCTCACAAGATCTTAGAAATAGATCTTCTCAAGTGGGATGGCAGTTCTGTTTTGAAGACAGTGTAAGCTTGAGTGAGACTGAAGGCTTTAATTTAAAAATATGATTATGGAACATACAGGACTGTGAGTTCTTGGCATGTTTTTATTGAAAGTTTACCTCCAGCTGGATGAGTTAGCTTTTCATTGAGATTGATGTATGGATAAATAGCAGATAAATAGCCTTTTTACAGCTTGGACAATTTTATAGAATTTGTTAGTAGCTGGACTCCATGGAATTACTGTGGAATTTCTGTAAATGCCCTAGAGCACAGCTTGTCCAATACAATTGCTTGTTTAATACAAATAGACCAAAAAAAATCAGTCTCTTGGGACAAGAACTGCAGTGAAGATACGGTAGCTCTCAGAGGCCTAGGACGCATCAGAGCAAGACCAGCCAATTGATTAAATATGGCATGGGACCCACTAGAGTAGACTCATCCCCTTGCCTAGTTCAAAGCTGATGTTTTAGAAAGGATATATACCTCATAAGAGCTATAGGGAATACTTTTTCATGGTAAAGCCTGAAAACCTGAGCTTTTTCTTACAATGTTAGCATTTTTTACCTCTTATGACCTTAATTCCTCAGGTTTCCTTTCTCCACACATTCCTTTGCCTTCCTTTCTGCTCACTGATCAGTAGCCCCACCCTAGAGAATAAAACTATCACTATCCTACCAGTCATAGGTTTGATACCTACACATTGAATTTAAATCTTGTTTTCATACGGAAACTAGCCCGTTTTGTTACAGCTGTAGCATTAGTTACAAACTTTTACGTAAGTTATTACTTTGCTTTGTTCTCCTGAATAACTCAGAACAACATGAGGACAACAGGTCTGCTCCTTGTTGATGCAGATTCCTGACAAATGCARGGCCAAATTACAAAGTTGTAATTTATTTCTAGAAAATGGGCGCAAGATTGCTTAACCTTCTTCTCACCCTGAAATTGTAATCTTTCTCACTGAGATGATTTTTCTGTGAACTCCTGTACCTTAGGACTGGGAAGCATTTTCAAGTTCCTTAATCTAGATATAAACACAGYGACCCATTTAAGCCACATCACTAACTTTACTCATACTGTATTTTTGTTTTTCTTACCATATAATTTACCTTTTGAAATCTCTGAATGGTTTCATCAGCTGTTGGTTACGTTGCCAGAGATGTTGCTTTGTCTTCTGGAACTTAGAAAATCTCTTTATTATCTACTGTGCACATTTCTTTGGTATATAATTTTGCAACACAGCTTGGCCACAGTCAGTACAAAAAGAACTACTGCCTGGACTGCTTTAAGACCTTAAAGTAAAGTATGTCTTATGTAGATATGTTAAATATAGCACATTCCTAAGGTGTTTTGTTATAAATGAGGAAAGTAGCTATCAAAGAAACAGAGGACAGTTAAGCACTTAAATGCCATTGAGAGGAGGGAAAGTAGACATCCATCTGTTATTTATACGTTTTAAAATATTTATGTTTCCAGCTTCATTTGGATGGAAGATCACAATTCTATGTTAATTTCCATGTTTAATTTCATAGACATACCTAAGATACCACACTAAAAAAACACTAGTTAAAAAGGTAGTTAGCACAGTTCTTTTGTATATAAACTTCTTTTATGATTCTTTTACACATTAGTAGGTTTTTATTGTTCATTTATTGTTTTAGAACAATAAGACAAACCTCCATTCAGTCTTTGATGAGCCATTCGTATCTAGAACTGTAACTTCCATGCCAGCCACGAATCCTTGAAATCTTGGTAGAGCAGAGTTCAGGCTCTGTTTTGCACAGTTTGTTCATCCTGGGGAATGTTAAAGTCACAATAGTGACCATTGCCCTGATCTGTTAAACCTGCATTCACTCTGGCATTAAACAGTCAGTTGCTGGTAGAGCTGCACCACGTTCAGTAACATGGCAGCCTCCGATTTGTTTCTGCTTGGCTTCATTTTTATCTGTTTGTTTCTTACGTTGATAGCTTATACTACAGGCAAGTGTGGACTCAAGTATATTCCTGCTTAGCTGGTGAAAGGTGACACTTACCTGTGAAAGGGCTCCACAGACAGATGCCTCGCGCTGCGGTCGGTGCATATTCCAAGCATTTTGAGAAACTCAGCTCAGACTTCTAGTCATCGTTCTGTGCAGTGCTCTATGTGTGATGGACTCTCTCAGGACTCAGTTTCTCTACCAGGTTCTAAGCATTATAGCATGATTGTTCCCCAAATAAATGTATCCAACAGTGGTTTAATTTAACCTTTAGATTTTAACTGGGTAATCAGAAGAGTGCAAGAACCCATCTCAAAGAAAACAGGCTTTCCTGATAACAGATTAAAGATTTATACCGAACAACATGCTCACACAGTACACTGAGTATGTAAAGAATAATGAGAAACAGATAAGACATGGTTAATTTTTACRGTGCAGTAATGTGAAATATATGCTGCTGATGATTAGGGGAATACAGAATGAAAATGAGAACCAATATAAAAAGAAGATAGGTAGTTACTTAAACTCAAGAGTAAAGATTATTTCAAAAACACTGAGAGGGAAGCTACTGATTAAGACAGAAATTTTTCCTTGCTTACCTAAATTTAGAGACAGTTTCAAGTTTTGAGCATCTGCAGATGGRGTTCACCTCCATATCAGCACATATTCACAGACAGAAGAATGCAATCAGGGTCCCAAACCTTTCTTTCACAGTGTTACTGTGAAATACCTTAACCTAAAATAATCAGGTATGAACCTACTGTATGCATCTTTAACATAATGTTTACGCTATTTAGATTACTGGCTTCTTGACACTCAGGCTGTTCTTTCCGCTTTTGTCTGTGGGAAGTCCCCACTCACCTTTTTTTCACACCTCTGTTAACTTTTCCTTAACCTATCTGACACTAATTTGTCTGACATTGTCTGGAAAAGTTACCTTTATTTGCTAACCTGCTGTTCAGATTTTTATCCATCTCTCTCTTTCTRTTAATTACCATATACTGTTTCTTATTTCATCCTAACTACTATTCCTGGATTACTAAACAAGTTGGGAATTGATTGGTTTATTCCCTTAATGAAAATAATGAATTTTAAAATAATTCATGCCCACTGCTCCTGAAACCAAAGCATGGCAGGGTGTGAGGAGTTTCAACTTTGGAGAGAAAAAGCCTTGGAAGTTCTAGTATAGAAGCTAAGAGAAAAATGTAAGTAGATGCTTAGTTTCTGAAGAGAACAGTCAGGCTCTGCAACAGCATTTCTCCTGGTTTATGGACCAAATATATAAACAAGGTACTTCTAATGAAAATAATTATTTAGCATAGTCCTAACAGCATTCTTCATCATAAAATGCAGGATTGTACAGAAACAGATTAGTCTGATTATCCATAATTTCTTGTAATTTTGTAATGTTTTTATGCACCAGTGTACACAGTGCATTGCTGCTACTGTTTTGCAGTTTGTCTTACTTTCTCTTCTAACAGGCCGCAATAAATTGACTCTACTGCTTACAACAATGAGATGATCTGGGACTTTTTTTTCTTTTACAAACAATATTTTATTAGAAAATACACCATTTTACCAATCCAAGTTTCATGAATTCAAGTCCATTTGTTAAATAAATTCAGTTATAGAAAAAGCTTCATTAGTGGATTAGGAAAAATAGTGATGATGCAATAGGTACATTTTGTCCAGTAGGCCATCTTGGCTAACATTAATTTAGGAAGTGAGGGCAAGGTATCAGCTTTCTTTTCTTTGATACCTGAGAGGAATTTAATACATAGATTCTGACTCCTTCCTTGGCCATCAGAAAATAAGATGTTCTGGGAAATGGCAGTTGTTACACCTCCCCATCATGTCTTACATTGTCACACTAGACAATCATTTTCTCAACTGTCCCTTTCTTTCTTTATTCCAAGTGTTTATAAAAAGTGAAAGAGCAGAAATTGAGGACAGACCACTTCAGAGCACCTCCAAGTTTTGTTCAGGAGACTTCTATGGAGAAGCCCAGGTTTTCATACTTGTCTCTAGAATACTCCTTAGCATGCAAGTTAATGTACTTTTGTGGGAGACTTAGTTTTGCTGTACTTCATACAAGCATCCTAACCACTCCATTACTATGTAGAAGTCTAATGCATTCCACCAGTTGTGTCACTCTCACTCTTCATTTCCTTCACTCTCATTGCAAGTGCGTTAGATTTAAATAAAGCAATTCTTGTTTAATGGAAAAGGTTTTTTTGCACACCATCAAATTTTTTGTTTGTTTGTTTCACTGAAAATATAATGTAGATTGGCAATTTCAGTCGGATTTGTTTAGTGGTCGCTTCAGCAGTCAAACATAGTCACTTGCACAGCTGTGGTTACTGCATCTCCTCATACCAAATACTTATTTTTTGACATAGAATTACATGCAAAATTAAACACAGCCTGGGAAGCTTCCTGGGCATTGGAAAATGATTGTCTATGCCGTTAAATTGTTGCAGTGTTCCCTGATGTGATTTCCGTGTGTGCCCAGGAGCACTGTCCAGAACAGTTCCCAGGCACGATGCAGGAGTTAGACTGTTCCAGGGATTATTTCCAATCGGCAATTTACGTGCAGTTTCCTTCTTTTCAAGGCTGAAAAGGTTTGCTTGTTCAGGCATAGGCCATTCTGTGCCAGTAATCCGCAGTGCCAAGGAACATTTCTGGGCACATTTATTTTGATAGTAGAGAAACAGCCAGAAGTATCACAATAGTCTTAATTTCTTTCCAAAAACACTAACCTGTTATAGTTCTGCTCCTCAAAATGAATAACTCATTGAGACTTTACAGTAGATGTTTTTTGTGACCCTAATTCTTCCATGCTTTCCACAAATGCAGTAGTATTAATATGCAGTTTCAAAACTGCGTATTCGTTGTGCAGAAGGCTCTCCTTTTTTGTTGGCTTTCCTTATTAACATCTTAAATATTGGCTTGTGTTGTCAGTTTATCACATTAAGTCTCCCTCTTCTGTCATAGCTCCTACTTCTTTTGATTTCTTACTCTTTTCAAATTTGTGGATGAGATATAACAGGAGCAGTAACCTAGCCTGGCCATACCAAAACGCCTCAGCACTTCTCCTAGCAGCTCCGGTGCTGATGCCCACAGATACTGAAATAGCCATGTAAAGAATTGCTTGATTGCTGCAAGTTTATGCATGATAACAGAAATATGAAAATCTCTATTTCCTAGTGTCTCTAGGCAGCAGAGTGCCTTCATCCTATCATGAGGTCTGTACTACTTGCTAATGTTATCAGTGGGTTTTATAAAGGAACAAAATCCCAGTAGAAGTATACGAAGAAAAAACAGAAGCTTGGCCAACATATGAATGAGATCTGTGCCTTGGTGCATGCCACACAAGACTTGATATTTTTTAAGATCCTCTCAACTCCTATCTGTGAGTATTATGGGATGCACAGGAGCTGTGGATTAAGGTATATTAGTCTGGTTTTCAGAAGATCTGGGCTTAACTCTAAATTCTGCTACAGAATTCTGTTATCTTGGCCAAATCACTTAATCTCTCTTATGTTCCATTTCCTCATCTCTGTACTGAAAAAGAAAATATTTTCTGTAAAGGTGACCTTCATATTTTTATTTCAAAGATATGAGACAAAGCAATGGGTATGTGAGGCCAGCTGTATTTCTGAGGATGTCAGTTTAAGGGGTTATAAAGTAGATTTCACAATACAGCTAGCCACGCACTTTTATATCTTTACCAGAGGGAAACGTGTCATTTAATGGTGGGAATAAGTGTAAGAAAGATCATCATGGGAGCACACACCCTAAAAATTAAAGAGATGGTGTTGAATAATGAAAGATAGAAAACAGCTCAGACAATCATGTAAAGGTGAGAAAGGGAGATTAACTGTGCTATTTCAGATTATCAGCCAGAGTGCAAAGTACACGCAGTAGTACTTCAGAGCATGATTCCTCCTCCCCTTGACCCTGGATAACTATTTGCATGTGTGCAAAACAGATATGCAATGCCAATAAATCAGAATTCACTGCTAACTTCTGTTGCTATTAGCAGTTCATACCTATTTTGCACAGTTATAAATGCACAAAATACAAAAGTCAGTGAAGAGTGTAATCTAATATCAGAGACTAGCTTCAGTGTAGTTTCTTCCTAGAGACGCATAGTTGTTTGTTATTGTTTTCTGCTGATTCTGTTGTAAATTCTGATACCATAATCTCCTAAATTTGTCTCTGGGCCCCTCTTACTTTCTCTTTTCCTTGTAATTATTCAAAGCAGAGCCTTTAGCAAAAGCTTCTTTTTCATTCTTTATCTGCTTTTCAGCAGGTTTCCTTTGTTGTCGTAACTGACATTAAGATTTTATAGAAAATATCCTTCCATTCTTCTTTAATCAGAATGCTGCCAAGTCTCACTTTAGGTAGGGTTCTTTTTTCTTTCTTTCTAGTTGAACTGAAAATAAAATTTACGTGTTCTAGCCCAGTTTTATTCTTAGGCTGTTCCAAGAGTAAGAATTCCCTGTGGGAGTCCTTATTTCTTATTTCTTATTGCCTATTCACATGTTGCATCAGAGTAAGAAATATTGAGTCTCACCCATGTTCAGTCTCTTTTACTGTAAAATAACAGCTTTTTTAGCATCTTTTCACTTCTCCATTTACATGACATTGAAGAAGTACTTTACAAGAACATGGACCTGTATTTTTCCATCATGCTTTCTGTATTATAAAATTATGGAACCGTCTTCGGCTTGCAGACKGCCTGCTGGGATTTCTGCCACTAATCTCTGTGATCCTCTTTATCATCACCTGTATGTTGCAAATTTTGAGTGGTATACAACAAGATGATGAAGGTATTCAGTACTGCAGACACACATATGATGCATCAAGTATTAACTATGACTTAGTAATTATATTTGAATTTTCATAAACATTAAAATAGTACAGTCTGTTTGCAATACTATCTGTTTTAAATCCTCTTGTTGAACAAGTCATTTTAGCTAATCAAGAGAAGACCATATAAAAGCAAAGTAGAGCCAAATCCTCTTCTAACTATTCAGAAATACAGTTTAATTAAGCAATCTATTTATGTATAGGATAAATTCAGGCTACACATTTATGCTTGAATTTAAATATATGTGTAAGTAAGTCTATTGCATTAGAGGATAAGCACAAATACCATTCAAGTATGTTACCAGTTTGTACCACAGTCACTCAGAGAGGCACTTCATATGAACTTCATAAACGCTTTGAGCTGTGATAAAGTTCTGCATTTGTGGCAAGGGTAAGTGGAAAATAAAAAAGGCAGGAAAATACAGGCAGCACAGTGTGACAAGAAAGTGATATTCAAAGGATGGAGGAATCAAAATAGAGCCTGTTCTGAAGGAAAGGGGGGCAAAGCCAGGCTGAACACAAAGATAGTACTTGATATCTTTCTTTCTCCCAGTATCACTTTCTGATTATGTTTCTTCAGCTGGACAGGTACTAAGACTAAGGCTTCCAGTACTTTTATTTGTATTCCTATCTCCCTCACTTGGGAGGAAATTCCACTTTAAATTCTCTAATTCTTCTTTTAGAAATTCAAACAGTCAAGTAAGAAGCATGGTTACATGTTCCTAATGTGATGGGACTTCCTGAGTAACTAACGGCAGGAATGGGTTCAGTCTGTTCAGTTTTCTGTTTAATTTTCCAGGTCAGCCTTTCATTTAGAGGAGTCAATAAATATTATAACTGAGCTGAATAAGTAACTTTACCCGGTATTTATGAAATAATTTGAAATCTCTGGAATGCCCTTCTGTTCCCAGAAATCCATTGTTTATATGCTACTACAGATATCCCAGAAAAAAAACAAAAAGCCTAGGGAATGGTTGGTATAAAGGACACRTTGTGCATTTTAATTATCCTAATAGTTTTATTCTAGCTCAACCTGGTGAAAAGATTTTTCCATACAGAGTTTGTCCTTTTCCTTGCCAATCATTTTCCATTATGTTTTTAGCTTTTACAGATTAAACCTTGATGAATCTTCTGTCGAGGGGCATCTGACTTATAATAATTATTGTTATTAATTCTGAGATAGCTCTCTTAGAAGAGAAAAAATATAGAGGTTTAGCTCATGCACTAAATGGGCACTTCTTGTCATTTAAATATTCTCTGCCAAATAGAGGTAAATGACATCTGGTAGATCTCATGATATTCTGTCGCATTTCTAGCTATATACAACTCACTGAAAGGATTCTGACATCTTTTTTCTGTGACCCAGACTCAGCTGTATTAGTTATGCCAGATGTTCATTGTTATACATGCAAATGATTTAATTCTCCCTTTGATCCCTGAGCCAGTATTCCTGAGTTCCACAGAAATCCTGGAATTCCTTACTTTTCAGAAATGTCCCTGTTCTCCTTTCCTAGAACATCTTTGTTATTGCTTTGCTAGGAGCACATTTGGGTCATCACTTGAAAATGAAGTTGTTATAAAATGGCCATGTTGACAGATGGCGTAAATGGCACAGCTAATCAAATCTGCTCCAATGTTTTAATGGCAACAAGGAATTATCATCATGTTACTAAATGAAAGTCTTAAAAATGCAATCAGTAGCATGGGTGGTGCACTGGAATGAGAGTTTCCAGAATTCTAACTCGACGATGCAGCAATGATGGTATCTTCTATGGCTGGCTTTTTGTTGACATATGCCTCAAACAGGTTTGCTTGGAGCCAAACATATCTAGTTCCTGATAAAGCTGTTTTCTAATAATATTGTTTGGACTCACCATTTCATCAACAGAAAATGTTAAAAGAACAATGTCCAAAGTTTTCGGTGTTTTTCGTTACGACAGAGTCATCTGAATAGTGTTTCCCATGTTTGTAATAGCTGTTCCAAGTCCCGCATGTGGCATGTTTTCATGTTTTGTTTCATGTTTTGTAAATTCGTGGGGAAGTATCAACCCCTGCAATGTTACTTGCCACTATATGTCAGTAGTTTGTCAGAGGAGACTCCTGAACTGTGAATATGTGCATCTGGGATCAGTTTTTGATCATTTAATCTTTGGAGACTTAAGTTTGACATCATTTATATACAAGATAAAGTGTAAAATGAAAGGTCGTTAATCCCTGCTAGGTCTAAGTACTCTTGGGTCTACGTTAGCATGGATCTGTAATGGCAGTAATTGTTCTGTGAGAACATATTGAGTGGCTTGATATCATTTTTAAACATAGGGCTTGATTTTCAGATGTACCAAATACCCACAAACCCATTAGATTTCAGTCAGAGCCGTATCACTGAAATGTAATGGGTTTGTGAGTTTTCAGTACATCTGAAAATTAGACCGGTTCTCCTTCAAGATGGGCATAGGAGTTACTAATAAAGCTCTTCAAACTTCAGAGAATGATGGGAAGTGAGACTTGCAAAAATTATGTTCTGCTGGTAACTGGAATGTCATCATTTCTTTCTGCTTACAAGGTTCTCCTTATTGTCTCAAACATTTGTTGAGACAGAAGACCCCAAAGTTTGGGACAGCAGTGCTGATGTTCCAGCACAGCACTCATTCACTCACCGTTCAGTGAGGGCGAGGAAAAAGCTCCTCATCGTGGCCTTGGTTCCTGTGCATTGGGAAGGAGGGCTGTGTAATTCGCTGGGATACATTTCTGTTTTGGGGATTTATCTTCTTCCCTGCAATAGGTTTTCAGAAAAGTCAGCTGCTGCAAAATAAGTGATAAATGGCATCTGTTAGGATTGGGATTTTTTTTTAGTAACATTGCAGATTGTGGAATGATGATCAGTACAAAAATAGTTAATAAAAGAATCAACATTTTCTCAAAACCTTTCATCAAAGATGTAGATTCTGCTCAGAATAATTTTACAGAAGTTTGTGATCCCTCATGAGGTGTTACATTTGCTTACATACTCTTTATTACTATAAAAATGATTCCACTCTTCYATTCTTCCAAAGTGGACTGTTTTCCTAACATGGTTGAAGCGGTGTAGCACTTGGCATGTCTTAGAATCTTTCAGTTTCCTGAGAACCAAAAATTACCACTCAAATACAGCTAACCATAGCAGTGGCCTTATTTTCTTGCCTAGTCTTATTAAAAGTCAGTGAAGTGAGCAAACTCATCCACCTTTCACTGGAATGAATTAAATGATTGACTCATACTGCAAGCAAGAGCCTCTTGAATGAAAATAAAACCACATAAATCATACAGATTTCAAAATAAATCATGGCATTTACTTATTATCTCTTTCTCTCTCTCCCATCCTTCCTTGTTCTTATTTTTCTTCTATTTCCACCTGGACAACTTCTATCTGTTTCCTTGTTTAAAGATGCTCCAGTGGATTTGACCGTCACCGGCAAGACTGGGTAGACAGTGGCTGCCCTGAAGAGGTATGTGAGTAGTTTACATTATCAGACTAGTTACCAGAGGACATTTATATATTTTTGATGCTTTTGATTCTTCAGATTATGAAGCAGGGTTTCAAGGCCAGAGGCATACTATATTTATCTGTATCTTTCAGTGTCAATGCTATTATTAAGCTATATTAAAGAGAAATAGTCTGAGCAATTTCGCTTTTCATTTGAAGGAATAAAATGGACACAAAGTAAAAATCTTATCTCTGAGAAAATACTTTAAATAAAAAATAAAAGTACCAGAAAGCCTGCCCCAAAACAATGCCCTTGCAATGTTTTTCTCTTAGATCTATGACTTTTGCCAGAAGAGAAGAAGCTGTGATGTTCTTCGCCTCAGAAAACCCACTGCCAGAGTAGTCTCAAGAGAAAAACAGGCATTGCATGTCTTGTATTTTGGTTATGAAGTCTCGCCAAATCATTTAATACGGAAGAAATTTYATAGATGAATTAGTAGAGTTGTGGGTTTTTTGTTTTTTTGTTTTTTTTAATACAAGTCATTCAGGTTTCCTTTTATAGAAAGGCAGCAAGAGAAAGAGAAAGATTCCAACTGTGGTAGTGGTGGATTGTCAAACAGGGATTACAGGCTTCCTGTAAAAGAGGCACTCAGGTTATTCCTGGACCGGAGCAGTTCATTTTCAAGTCACATTTATAAATATCTAATTGTTGGTTCTTTCCCAGTGTCCTCCTTTTGGAAGAGGTTTTTTTTTTTTCATTTGGGGATTGTGGTAATAGGAACAAATTAATTTATGAGACTTAATCTCCTGATGGCCATAAAAAAGCAGTGTCTTTTCCATTTTGGCTGAAAGGGCCAATTTCTGTCATGAGTTTCAGCAACATAGCCCTTCTGAAGTGTAGTGTCAGGTGAAACTAAGGGCAAAATGTAGCCACAAGTGTTTAGTTAGAAAAGCACATTCTTTTTTTATTCTCAGGAAAAGTAAAGAGAAGTAATGATACAACTCCAATCTGATGGAAGAATTTTTTTCATATAACTATAGATGCAAAATCACTGCATCCTACATACTGTCTTATTACACAGGCTTGAAGCTTCAGCTTTGTAATTTGCAAACTGCTGATTTGGCAATGGAATTTCTTAAAGATTTACTGTGCATGGAGGACATCTTTTTCAAGAAGATAAAAATTATTAGGAATATTTGCATAGCGCACAACCTTTGTATTACTGTGATCCAGATTAAAATTAGCTAGGACTCAGTTGTGCCTGTAGATTTAATTACCCAAAAACTGTTCTCTGCAAGATGGTGGCACCCCATTCTGCCTTTTCCTTCTTGTTTCAACATGGCCAGTGCTCTAAGGCTTAATGCATGACCTCAGAGGAAATTATTGATACGTTAAGTGTATCTGAGAAACTGATAGGTTGATTCACACTGTTCCAGACTTTTTGATTGCTGTTCACAGTCTAGCATTTAGGCTCTCTGGAGTAGGCACAACAGTTTACATACCATCCTCCTGAGCTTACTGCTGGAGCTAAGCTATCAGTAATTAGTACACAGAGGTTAATTTTAGATGCATTCATTCAAGGGAATGAACGACAATGATTCTCATAGTAAGTTTTCCTTCTTTGCAATATAGATTTTGAGATAAATTTTGATTAAATTACATCAGTGAAATTAACAACATCTTTCAAGCTAAAGCATGAACAAATCTACAGAATAATTAGACTGCAGCTATTGATACATTTTTAATGTAATACATTGTTTCCAATAAAACAAAGGACCATAAAATTAACCACACATTAAAAGCAAGATAACACACGCTGGGCTTTGACAGGCAAATCTCAGTAAACAGATTTTGTGGGATTCCACTTCTCATTAAAATGGATTGGGAGGGCAGGAGTTATAGGCAGTTCTGATATTTGCTGCTATTTGATTGGATATATTTTTTTGCAAAACTGTATGATCCATAAAGGAAAACATTCATTACCTCTGCAGAATGTTTAAAAGTGTCCAGAACTTGGAAAAAATAAAAATACTAGAGATACAGATCTAAATATTTGCTCATGATAATAAAACTTAAATTATTGTATGATGGAGTTTATTATTTTTGCTATGTATTACATTATACACAATAATATATGTAATTTTAATATTAGAAATAATAGGTGTATATAGTGAATATATTGCTGTATACTGTAGGTATATGAACTTTATATAGGCTGAAGAAATGCATACATTTCACACATGTATGCATATTCTTCTATGATAAATGTTTGTAAAGCCTAATTAAATGCTAGTTAATTACACAGTATTTGCTATTTCCCCTGTTTTTTACTTTAACATGTTTTATGGCAACCACACCAATGATACATTGTGCATTCACAATAGAATAGCGATAATACGGTTGATAATCTTGGATGTTAAAATCTGATTGGGGGAAATAATATGTTTGAGATTCAGGGACTTTGAAGTTGAATCGTTCATTAACAATTAAGTATTGTAAGGTTTGCAGTTAAATGAAAAATATATGTTGCTGAATGCTGTGTAGAGCACTTCACTTAAAAGGAGAAAGAAAAGAAAAAGCACTTCAAATCCTTCATTTAGGGATTGCATTTTCATTCCTTTTATCCTGACAGCTTGTTTATGCTTAAATTCTTCATTCAGTGACCGTCTCCACTGAAAATTAATTTTCTCTTCTTTGTTTTTGTTGTTTCCTGACAGTCAAAAGATAAGATTTGTGAAAAGAATATAGATGAAATGGAAACACCTCCTTACTCCACCACCACCAGTCAGCCAACCACCACAAAGTTCAGAGTTTTAACTACSACCAGAGGATCCACTACTTCGCACCTGCCAACTAGCCTGCCTACAGAAGGTGAATTACATAGACTGCTTTAGTTTATAATGCAAAAATGTATTATTTACAAGTCTAAAAAAAAATTCGTATCCTTTAACTATGTGTTCATGTTGACCTTTTTGCTTTTGGACAGTGGAAGAAGCGGGGAATGCCAGTGACAATAATATATGAGATTACCTTAAAATTGCAGCTTGAAGAACAAGGAGAATTAAACCTTATTTTTCCTTATTTGAGCAGTGGCACAATTCTGTCTCTAAACATCTGTCCTATTCTACTCTACCTACCTGTGGTAGTTTAGGCATCTGAGCTGGGTCTGGTCTGAAGAGACTGCTGCCACTGCTGCCTTCTAATGGAGTCATTTCTGGTTCCAAAAGGCTCTCTCTGTGAGCTATACTGTGCAAAGTGCTGTAGGCACATAGGGAAAAAGTGCCTCAAATGTGAACACTTTGCAAACCACTACATGGACCCACCAGTGCTAAACCCAGAACTACAGGCTTCTGAGGGAAGGTGCAGAAGTTGCTCTCGCAACTGTAAGGCACGAAGCTGAGGAGTGTTGGAGGAGAGGACAGTGCTAGACGTAGGACAGACAAGCCAGGCAGACTGTTAGAGAACTTGTGGTTACAATGGTAAGAGTTACTCATTTTCATTTAACTACCAGGCCATAAACTGAAACATGTTGAAGTAGTAAATAGAAAGGGTCCTATTAAAGTTAGTGAAGACTCTCCCATCACAGACTTATAACGATTTTTGGATCCCTTTGGTTCTTGTATTTGGAAAGCTGAAAATTAGAGATAACCCTAATTAAAGACGTCTTTTGAAATTTGCCTGTTTACTTTTTTTCAGTCAGTTGACGCTGGTCTTTTCATGTAATGCTCACTATTCTGTAGTAGTTTCTGTAGGCTTCTGAACCAAATTAACTGGATAAGTGATGGTGTGTCAGTTCTCATCCATGTTCTGCTGACTACTTATATCTTGCCATTCTGTAAATGAGATAGCCTACTTTCCTACTTCTGGGGAAAATTCTGCTGGGTAGAAAAGCTAACTCAAATTAATCAAATAGCATCTTTAAAATAGAATGGAGGGATGGAGATTTCTTTTGGAATAGTATTTTAATACATGGGAAGCTATTGGTTGTTTGCAGTATCACCAGAATTATTAAGTGGCTTGTGACAAGAAATTCTGAGCTAAAGGCATTACAGGGTGGGAATGTACTGATAAGAAGAACTGGGGGGGGGGGGTTGCAGCAAGAAAAGTTTAGAAGCCATCAGCACAGGTTTTGGACTGCATTTGCAGCGTTGTTCCCATATGCACATCTGCTAATACTGCTCCTGCATTTAGTTCATCAAAGCTCACAAGCAATTAGAGAAATATRGAAATAAGTAGAACTTAAAACTGGTAGACTTCTTCATAATTCTTAGAAGAGAAACTAAATAATTGGGGGTGGGATGTCATATGCTGTCTCATACAGTCTACAATATGGTAGAATTCTCAAGCAACATATGAATATGTTAAAAAAAGAATCATTTTTAAGTGCTATAAAGTGGACTATAGTATCTTTATTTACCAGTATGTTGAATCCTCTGGCACTCTCACAGATGTTTTATTAGTATCAAGAAAGTAAAGCCTTGCTCAGTATAAGTAAGAACATCACAACCTAATTCTCACTGAGATGAGTACAAAATCATTTTTTAATTGTGGAATTTGTTGGATATTAGAAAGTCATTCCTAAAAAGACTCATATCCTAGAAAAATGCATTTTCCTGCTTTACTGACTTTGAATTTCCTTTATAGATGATACCAAGATAGCGCTGCACCTAAAAGATAATGGAGGTAAGAGATGAGTTTTTGTGTGTGTAAATAATATCAGTAGTTTGTAGAATTACATCCCACTGAAATTCATTAATCAAAATCAGACTGCAGAAATATCTTTTACCAGACTCCTAAGGGACTTCAGCTTTCCACATCTCTGTAGAACAGCACCAGGGCAAACATGCTTAGCAACTGCTTAGTAAATTGAATGTTTACAGCTCTCTATAACCCTTTAGTAAAACATCAAATTTAACTAATTTCCAAAAATGGATATCTTAAACGCAATTTTTTAAAACTGTATGAAGACAGAGTATGATGGTAGCTTTAAATAATAACATTATGTTATAAATTCACTCATAATAGTGAATTATGTGGCTCTTTATTAATAAACTTATCTGTTTTGTATCTGTACCTTAGCAGAGATCCTGTATTTCTCTGTGCACATTCTTCTGTGCAAGTTAATAACATCATCTTGTCTTAATGGTAAAGGCCTCTATTAAATGAGGCTCTGCAAGGAACTGCTCTTGTCATCTTCTTTGTGGGTTCAAGGATTGAGACCTGTAGTCTTTTCCTTCTCCCTTTGAAGCTGATGAGAATTCTGCTCTTAGAATAGAATTAGACCATTCGATGTAGGCTGAACCTGTATTCACTGCCAGTGTAGAGCTCACTGAGGAGAATGGAAAGACTTGAACTGATTTCTGCAGTACTGGCATACGGGAAATGTTATTGGTGCTCACTGCCTTTCTGCTGGCCAGGCGTGAGGGAGCAGCAAGAGTGAGCTGCTCGGAAAGCAGAGGGGAGCTGGGAGCCAAGGGCAGCAGCGAGGCAGGCACAGGGCAGTGCCCTCACAAATGGGATGCTGTCCCACTGCCCCTGAGCAGGGGAAACAGAGCAGCCCTGGTGACTAACCAGGGTCAGCCGGTGATCACCAGCCAAGCCCACAGAGATGAGGCGGACCCAGGTCAAGGTGGGAAGCTGGTTTGGCAAGGCAAAGCCAAGATCAGCAGGGTGCAAGGCCAGACACAGCATGCCTACAACACAGCTCAGGCAAGGACCCAAGGCCTGAGCTCAAATGCAGCTCCCAAATCGCTATGCAGAGGATGTGGGGGTGGAGGCCCTTAGCTGCTTTCGCAGCTACACAGGTTGTGCAGCTGCACCACGTCAGAGCAGACCTTGAACACAGGCAGCAAAACCCTGAGAAGGAAGGGATGGACAAGGAGAACCACAAAGATAGCTACAGGCTGGCAAAGGCAATTAGAGCTTACTGGTGTACTCAGGACCCTGGCAAGAGAACCATGTCAAAGAGCAGCAAGAACAGGGCTGCTCCATGAGGGGAGGCAAGCTGAGAGCTGAAGATTACTCCAGTGCAGGCAGTGCCCTCACCGACAGGACAGCAGGCAGAGCTGGGTGCTGGTAATGGCACCCCTCAGCAGTCCCCAAACAAGATAAGGTGACTAACTGGGTCCAGGGTCCATCCAGGGAGTCCAGTCAGGAGCAAAAGGAGCCAGGACCAGGGATAAGGCTGCAACAGAGGTACAAGGTCCATCCAGGAGACAAGATCAAAGACAGTGCTGAATACAGGTTCACCTACAACATATCTCAGGCTTGAGCCCGGGCTTAAATGGAGTCCCCAGACCCATGGACAGGGATCCCAGGTGAGGCTGGTCAGGCATTGGGGCTGTTGGTGCCTTCACAGCTCTGGCAGACGGCTGTCCAAGTCTTCAAAAAATGTTGTGTCCAGATGCCACTTACCATTTTGATCTGTTTTCCTGCCCTTTATTTTTCAGTTAAATTAATCCCTGAGAGACATTGTTTTCTTCTTCCCTCAAATTAAAATTTGATCACTCCACAGGAAGCATTTGCCATCCCTTCACTGGCCTCTCTTCTGTCATTTTACTGTCACTAGTGACAGTATACCTGGACACATGGTGTACCTTTCCTTTTGTGGAATTGTCCATTTGTTGCCAGTGTTGTTTGACATGGGTTTGACACCTAAGTGATCTCTTGGAATAAGATCATCTATAAAATGAGGGCTGTACTTTTAGCTGTCTTGTTTATAGGAGGTTCCCTGAATCTTTCTTTCTCTTATTCTTCTTGAAATTGAATTACTTTTTGTTTTGTTGTGAAATGTGCTTCAGTGCTCTTAAAGATCAGTAATATGGTAAATCAGTCAGCACTTTGCTCTCACACTCCCATCTGTTCTATACAAAAAGCACGTTCACAGCTGAGCTGTACCCACACGCTGCCTTGCTAGCCATCTCCCTGTGACAGATGACTAGCATGTGGCCAAGCAGCTCTCTGCGCCTCGAGCATTTCATGGACAGATCAGAATAGTATGTTGTTATGTCAAAAATAAATCAAAAGGTGGATTTTAGAAAATAAATTCCAGGTTTCTCCCAATTTTGGAGATATGCAACATAATTATATTTCCACTCGTCTACTTTTTGCCTAAGATCTGGAAAGCAAACCAAATATTGAATACTTGAGCAAGTGAGGAATGGCTGAGGCCTGTTTGGTAGAGTGAGATAATAGGGTTTGAACCGTCACTTACATTAAATATAAAAAGTCCATTTCCACACAGAAAGCTGCTCTATTTTAGGAGGAGAAACCAACAACTGATGTGACTATTCACTTTACTTGAGCTGTTTCTTTTATTCTTGAAATGAAAAAAAAAGAAAAAGAAACAGGCTTCAAACAGCACAGAAGTAAAGCTACACATCAGGATTTCTCATTCACACAGTAAATGTAGCTTTTAATCTGGGAAGTTCTTTTTGATGAATCTTCAATTCAATTGCATTGAATTTTCCAGTGACCCTTAGATTAGGCTCAGATAAAACCTCTGCAGCCACAGGCAAGTTCTTTGATTCTCTGTGATTTGTCAGCCTTTTATAAAGAGTAGATTATTTCAGGTCACGAATATGGGGTCCTTACTTTCTCACACTAGATCCTTTAAAACTCTAATGAAAAAGAATCTTTTATAATGGAAACCAAAGCTATATTGGATCAATGATGGCGTATAGCTTGATGTGTCCTTGGATGATAGCAGTCAATATCTGGTTAGGTACAACAAAAGGATTCTATATAAATTCTGCATCTCGCCTCTGGCTGGAACTTTCAAAACCAAATGTTATAAAGCAGTAACTAAATTTAAATTAAATTACAGGTTCAGGTCAAACTTGTTTGACCTTTTAATTATATGAGAAAATCACTTGGAAGTTATTGCTGTAATCCACCCACAATCATTTGTGGCAGATTTTAACATAAATTTCAAATTTGCTTGCATCTGTTTCTTCTGTGTTCCTTCTTTCTTCATAGACACTTGCATAGATACATGCCTAAGAAATTTTAATATACAGCTGGCCTGCCATCACACTTGTTCTTAACTCTTAATTCTCTATAAAATATCATGTAGGATAAGCTAGTTTAAATGTTTCGTAAGATTTAAAATATATCCAGTACTACAAATGCATRTTTTTGTTATTTATTGTAGTTGCTGTTGGTTTGGGGGGGGGGGTTCTGACACAACACAGCTGACTGACCAGTTTAGAATTGTAATTCTTCATAAAAGTTGTGAGCAATTGGCTATGGCAATGCAGTAATGCAGTATTTTCTTGTTGAGAACTCCTTGGTGGATGATTTAGATGATTGGCCAGGACATCTAGACATTTCACTTGACCTTTTTAGACGCCTTATTGTGATGATTTGATAGCTATAAGTCCCTCTCAATCCTTCAGCTTTGTAACTCCAAGGAAAGTTGTATGCATTGTACAGTAAGTATCAGAGAAACTGTTGCCACCTCTCATTCTTTTTGATATATTAAGTTTCTAAATGGTCCAGAAGATGAGACCTATTTCGACAAATAGACAAGCTAGCCTTTTAAGGAAAATAAACAGTTTTGACATAACAAAAGTTATTATGACCACACAGTCTACACTAGCTAACTCAGTTTAACAAGTCACTATGGATTTGCTGAATCATCCCCAATTTTAAATAGAACACATTTAGTTAAACAATGCTAACCTTAACCTTCATGAAGGCTTAAAGAATTCTTAAAGTGGACCTTGTAGGGACCATGATCCACAGGATATGGTTTTGTTGTGTCTTCAAATCTTGGCCTAACCACACGAAATAACCTTCCTGAGGGTTCATCTCATCTAATGTTAGCCACTGAGTACAAGCATAAGCCATTCTTTTGGGCTCCTTTTGTAGCCAATGGCAAGAGATAGGCAAGAGAAAGTCATTCAAGTCATCCTAAAATAAGTGTCCAAAGTGGGAAAAGTTATTATCTGTAGATGCCTATCTCTGTTGAACACAGAAAAAGATCTATATTCTGATGACCGTCTTAGAGTAGACACCTTACTTTTAATGTAACTTTGAAGCTACATTAAATTAACTCCATTCTTGGTGTCCTAGCTAATGTGTTCTGATCCCATTCCTTTGCAGAAACCCAGCAGGCCAAGATTCAGAGCTCCTCTTCCACTTCTCCTCTTGTGAGAAAAGGAGGATTT
This sequence comes from Apteryx rowi, assembly GCF_003343035.1. Lineage (NCBI taxonomy): Eukaryota > Metazoa > Chordata > Aves > Apterygiformes > Apterygidae > Apteryx > Apteryx rowi. Next base: position 154,455 of record NW_020450921.1, on the reverse strand, counting down.
GAGGTGTTTCCTATTATTGCAAAACTCCTGTTGAGATTAGGTTCTGAATAACATAATTATATGTTTCATTGTGCATTTTCCACTTGCTCAAAACTGCTGATGTTCCACTAAAATTGCAGAGCTCCTGCGATTTTAGGCAAGCAAGGATTTCCTCAGAGACAACTTGACATAAAGTTTATTTTATTTATGCTGCACTATATGCTATGCTTGTATAAAAAAAATTCTTATCAAGGAGCAGCTTTGGAATTGTGTCATTAGTGATGGAAACAGGAAGAAGAAAAAAGAGGAAAGTATCATAGCACAAAGATAAGCAAAATAGGTTGGTGGTAGACAGAAATGTGCTAATCGGCTAAGAATATGAAGAAAGTGGCTTCATGAAGAACAGTTAGCCACCTCAGTTATCAAATAAACCAGAAAGAGAAGAACCTTCTACAGAGTTTATTGGATTTTAACTCTTTTTCTTATATTTAGAAAGGGAGAGAATTCCAAAGGGACCAAATAAAACACAGTTCAAATATGTCAGGGAATCATCTCATATATTGGATTTTACGCTGTAGATTACAAACTAAGAAATGCTGATACATCTCCACATTTTATTCTGTATTTCTCCCTGAATGTTTCCAAGTTGTTCTTCCTCTATCATTTCTCAGCAGTCAATTCTCAGCACTAGTTAGATTTGGAATCAGGTCTTGAAATATATTAAAGAACTCTCTTGTTTTCTTCAGTATGACCAAAGCATGATCAAAATTGAACTTTAGACCCCAAGCAATTTGCTAAATGCTGCTCACTGTCTTCTGCCAGTTCAGCTGCAGCACTCAGAATAAGAAAACATTATTCTTAGGAAAAGGTATTGAATCTACAGCATGTGACTGGAAGAAGCATGAAATTGGTGTGCCCAGTGTACTCTGAAATAATTCAAGTTCTTTCTTCTCAGGAAATCTTGTGACTCACAGAAGCATGTACAGCCTTGCTGCTGCTCAGGATGGTGCTAGATAGGTGCAAGTTTGCACATATCTTGAACTGGAGCCTTCCAAAGCCTAGAGCATAAGTCGCTACAGCTTGGAAAAGAGACAGCCTCTGATATAAAGACTCCCATCTTCTTTGTGCCTCAGACCCAGGTGGAAAGATATTCTACATATTATATGCAATGACCAGTAGACTACATGAATTTTCTAAAGCAATTACAATTATAGATACCAGTCACTGGCCACAGGTGGAATAAATTGTTTCCCTGACATGTGTCACTGCATAGAGAACTGATGGTATCTGCAACATGTTGTGCATAAAGAAAGCTCCAGTACACCATCGTTAAAGCCTTGGTAAATGCCCAGCTACTCAGGCAGTCTGAACTACCAAGGAACTCAATGAGAAGACCTTCATGGARAAGCCATTGAAATATTGAGAAAGTTTTCCCCCTTACTGTTCAGGTAGGATTCATTGCACCTTATTATAGCTGCCTAAGACTTAAACATCACCTGTTAAAGCTGGCTGTCTAGACTAAGTYTGTAGCCAGCAGATACAAGCAGAAAGCCCCAGAGGGAAATTTGTCCCATCCTAATACAGGTGTTTAAAAGAGCTGGAACAAATTGCATCTGGAGATGCCTGTCTCTCCACTTGGGCTATGTTGGAGGCCAAGACAACTACATTAGACAAGATATCTAACTTATACAATCCATGTAGGACTCATGGTTTGAATATTTAGGGCAGAGATAACTTCATCCTATTAGCTGGAAGCTTTTCTGTTAAATCAGTCCAACTTTTTATGATAGTGCTTTTTTTCTGAGATATGGCAGGTGTCTACAGCACATTCCTGCCATTATGTCGTGGTTCCAGAACTTACAAATTCTAAATACCCAGTGCAGTGGAGACAGGAGTTAATTACATTCCTATCGACAGATAATGCATAAGTAATTTTGCACAGTACAATGATCTACCAAGGCCATGGATTATTATTCTTACTGAAAATAATTACTTTTTGAACTATGATCCAGCTCAAGATTTTTTAATAGAGTGGTAATTAACTTGCACTGCTACTGTAACATTTTTTGGGGGAAAAATTGTCTGTGTATTTTCAGATGTTATTTAGTGGAGGGGAGATTTATATAGCTCAATCTTTCTTAAGTATACAACTCTTTGACATGCAGTGCTGTGTGTTTCAGAAAGTGTGAGCTGCACATTTTAAAATCTTACTTCGGTCAGGAAGTTCTAGTTTAAATTCTTAGCCAGGGGAAAAGTGCTGAACTCATCCAGTCCAGAAAAAAAATAACAGCACAGATTAATAATATTTATTTTCAGGAAATTTAATCTAGTAGCATAGATAGATTGTGTTCGTTTCAGTCTGTTTTATCGTGCTTTGGATTGTACTCAAGTTTTCCTTAGACCCAGATACTTCTGACTTTTCCAGAACTTCTTGTATGTCCATTGCACCCCAGTTTTGCTGTCATCATCTTATTACAGTTATCATCACAGAATGTCTAAAAATAAGCAATACAATCTGCAGAAAGTCAATCAAATAGTGACTGAGATTTCCCTAAGCAGTACCACTGGAATTTACCTCCAAGAGAGCAAATGTCAGTTTCTGCCTGTAACACCAAAGGGCATTTTTACACCATATTAGACCTTATGCACTACATTAGGTTAAAGAAACATGATGTTAAAATGGTTTAGCTAAACCAGAACAATTGTGTGTAAACAATTTGATTTATATTTGAGTATGACTCATAGTGCTTTAGTTTGTCTTTGCTTCTCTAAGCTGGGTATAAAATGATACAAAAGTATCCACTCTTTGAGTTGTCATGATTTGATTATGAAGGCATACAATTAAGTAAACTAGTACAATCTGTGGACTTTGTACCAGCTCAAAGAGTTATCCTGGAGATAAAATCTAAATGCAGATCTGATGGAAATCAAAATGTGATATACTTGATAAAGTTTTAAGACAAGGCTGCATTACTTAATGTTTTATCTTACTGTGTGTTACCATTGCTTTCACAGTGCTGTGGCAATGCGACAGCTAGGGCACACAAAGCTCCTGTGATCTCCTGTCTTTTTAACCACCTGCTCTGCGTGAGTCAACCTGGTGGTTGCAACCACAGCCTCCTGCAATCTCCTCTACTCATCTTTGCTGTCACTGTGCATGGGTGGCTGTGAAGGATGGGAAAAACTGAGGTTAAGAAGGCTAATATAGTTGTACCTTCTGCATCAAAGCTGAAGTACCTGGAGTTGTTCTGTCTCCACAGGGAAAATGAAACCCCAGTACGTAACTCTGGAAGCACTAGATAGAACTTTAGAAAGGAACAGCCTGCTTGGTCTGACAGTTGTGTGTTTGCTTTCAGTAGGGTTAAGAGGAGTCAGTGGGTTGACTGAACTTAAATGCTTGCAATCTGGTGACCTTTTCCCCTCTTGGAGCTAGCAGCAGCATCAGCTGCATTGCCAGGCCAAATGGCACACTGTGATATTGAGCTTTGCAATGGCCAGTGCTTGATGCTACTCCATATTGTAATGGTTTAACGGTTTAAGTGGCCTCCAGTMACTCAAAATAAAATTAATGCTGATGACAACTTTTGTATTATTAGGTGATATTTTAGGGCAGAAGAATGCAAGTCCTTAGCTAACACGTTAAGAATGCTGGCATCCTGTATACAGAGGGATTTGGTTTTGTTACACTTGCATCTATTTACTTCGCTAAGCACTTGATAGTCCTGGAGAGACTTACTGTGTTGCCCAGGGCCCTACAGAAAATTGATGGCAAAGCCAGAAACTGAATTCAGAATTTGTGGGTTACAGTTCATAATATTCTCACTCAAAGACCAACTTTCATTGCTTACATGCAATGGGAAACCTATTTTTAAAGCATTTTCTGAGCCATAACTTTATAATTCATCATGAAACCAAGTGTACCAGTGGCTTAACCTCAAAATGTTAACAAATGTTGAGGAAATGAACCCACAAAAGCAAGAAAATCACACTCCATTACCATGAAGAAGCTGAGACRTCCAGAGCATTCAGTTCCTAAAAGAGGTAGAGAGTGCATTTCTATGGAGATTCCTCTGATTCTCTGGAGGATCCTTCAAAATGTAAAATCCCTTCTCCCCTCCCAATGTATATCATTAATCATCTGTTCAGGCATCTGCATTATGTACAGGAAAAAAGCTTAGGTTTAGAGAGTGGTACACCTGTCTCATAAAACAAGCAGTCTTCTGGAAGACTCATATTCCACATGTAAATGGGGGCCCCCCAAAAAAATCCAGTGGCTCTGCTGAGCTCRCTGTCAACTGTAACTGTGTGCTCAGGCTCTCCTGAACATCATGCCCTCCCTCTTATTAGGAGCACATTAACTCAAGGCCAGAGTCATGCCAATAGAGCTGTACAGTTTCCAGGCTAGAGGTGGCATACATAGTAGCGTGGAGGGCTGGTGGAGTGCACTGGGATCTGTATGTGCATGTTAGCTCCGGGCTGTGCAACAAGAGAGGGTTTCTGCTCTTTGGCTGCCCGAGAGGAGAGCAAACACGGGGAGAAGAGAGGTTGCGAGATGGCTGTAGGGTCTCTCATGTGGAGACAGCTATCAGACATCCTGAAACTCCTGGACGAGAGGAACCAGACCAGTAACAGTCCATGGATGGCCATGGAAAAAGAGCAGTTGTGGGTGTAAGGACAGCAGAATGAGATTAACCTAGGTGCAGTAGTGTATTGGACAAATACCTAGGAGGAGAGATGAGTTTGACCTGCCACACTCAGCTTTGGTACTGTTTTTCGCAAAGTCAGGGTGTTCCAGCACTGTCACTGGCAGGACAGTCTTATTACCCTGAAATAGATCCTGGAGACAGGWGAAAATTGTTTGGTTCCTTGCTTGAATCATTTAAAACAGGCTGGGTATATAGTAACATAGACTTCTGATAGTCTGAATAGCATCTAAGCCAAGTTTTACATGCCTTTGTTTATATTAGTAACAAATTTATATAACTAGCAAAAGTAGCGCCCAACTGAGAAAATAGAAAATGGGCAGCTAAAAATTCAGCTTTCAGTATATCTTGCTTYTCCCCACAGCCCAGGACTTGCAGATTGAGATATTTTATAGAGTGAATTACAAAAGTTAGATTCTCTCAGAGAATGTCATCCCTGTGAACAACATAAAAATGTGGTAATGTGTTGTCATGGCAAGTTTTAAGTAACCTAAATACTGCATTTTTTAAGAATCGTCAAGTTTCTGTGATTCTATAATAATTTTGCAGTTAAGACCTCCTTAAATAATGATGCAAAGAAGCTCTCCTTTGACATTTCAGTATCATAACAGTTTGCACATGGTTCCAGTCCAAGTGATTATAAATAAAATGTCACTTTTCTATTAGACTAGTCTGTTCTTTAGCTGTACTGAATTCCACCTAATTTTAGAGCACATGGTCAGATACTGGCAATTTGTTTGTAAGCTTTTTGAAAATGTGCTCTGTCATGCTGCATGTCTGTAAGGCCCCTCTCACACGTGACATTATAAAATACATATTATTCTTATTATTATTAAGAATGTCTGATATTGCTAGGATAGTATTTGAGGGATAGTGGGTTTGTGTAAGAACAATAAGATACTACTCATGATTAGTATTAATAGTACAGCATAACTCTACTCTGTGATTTGTCAGTAAATGCATTTTTATAAAGCAGCTGGACATGCTACAGTTTCAAAATCATAGCCAGTACCGAAATAGTCATTATCTAAATATGTGCATTGGAGAATACAAGGGAAATGGTGAAGTTAACAAATGAACTATTAAGGAAGGGCATGTTTGCACAGAGACTCTGAAAATGTTGTCATAATTTCTGTTTCTCTAATGTTTAAATCTATGTAATRCATATTCATAAGTACTAAGAGTACATTAGTCTCTATCGTAGATGTGGTTATACCCGAACATATACATTTTTCCCGTCTGGCACTGTTTCATCTGTAAGAGTGATTTTCATGAACTTGTACCCTGAGCAGTTTTGCCACAAAGCTAAGTCTATGCCAGGAACACTGCCAACTTAATATATCAGAATTTCCGTATTCATAGAGCTGCACAGATGCTGTCACCCTCATGTGATAGTCTCATATTCATCTGACCAGACAGCTAAAAAATCATGATTTTTGAATGCTCATTCATAATGTGTCTAATTGCTACCACATGACCTAACAGCAAATACTCATTTTATAATAAATCATTCCTATATGAGAAGCAACTTCTAGTTTAATTTTCTGTCTTTTTGTGACAAATTCAGTGGTTTAACATAAAAAAAAATCATTCATCTGCTTCAGAAAGGGAGAAAAGCACAAAGCTGAGTTTTCTACATGTAGAAACAGTATTATCATCTTTAGGCTGACTGCTACTATTCAGGTCATCTGTATCCTGGCTTTTGCTAGTATAGCTGTGTCAGTCAGGAGTGTTAATAACATCTGCATCTGTGTTAATAACATCTGCATCTCATCCCTCTAAGATGCATGTCTAGCTACATAATGAATTTAAATTGAGGCTTTTTCTCATCTGACTAAAAGGTGAGAGTAAAAAGGGATGACATGGCTCTTGAAAAAAAAAAAAGCAAAGTTTTATGTACCAAGTCCATGTTGCACAATGTGATTCTTCATTTTTTGTGTCATTTGCCCTTGGTTCCATGTCCCTTTCAATAACGGAAAGCTTCTAACTGAGAAGAAATAACAGAATTTCAAATATTTTCCCTTCATTTTCCAGTAGAACTTCTTCATACTTCTGCTCTCAAGGGTAGAGATTTTAATTTCTGGATAACAAACACTTTTCCATTTTACATCATGAAAGGTGTATATGTATGTATCAAAATTTTTCTTCAGTAGATATAAAACTATCACAATGGAAACCTTGCATAAACCTTAAGTTTAGATAGTAGATAACATTGTATCTCATTATTTTGTGAACCTCAATGGTTAATATGCTGTAGTGAGATAAACAATATTGAGAAAGTATCCACAATGTGTTTACAAGGCTCAACATAACTGTCCTATTTTGAACTATTTTAAAATATTTTTACAAACCTTTGCTCCTGCTAAAGTCAGTATCACAGTTCCCATGGGCCAGGACAAGACTCTTTATTCATGATAATTCCTTGAGTTTTTTTAATGTTTTTCTTGTGCCCAAAGAAGCTAACCCAACTGTAATTAGAGACGTAACATAGTAATACAAAATCAAAGAAGATAGTCTCAGTGTGTTTGCCATACAGACAATGAGAATATATTTATGATGTTTTCACTTTTTTTAGACAACATTCCAGCAGGAGAACTGTTATTTCACGTTTGTATTGTGTCCCTTTATATTTGGGGAAAAAAAACAAACAGTTACCTGCTGTTTCTGTACTGTCATCCAGCACCTAATGAGAAGCAGATTAATCCTGAATATGTTAATAGACTTCTTTTGCTTAAAAAGTTTATACATGAAAGAATTTGAGGAGGAGTTAGATAGAGTTATAGTTAGATAGTTTTACACATRAATCTAGTTACAGAGTATATCTATAGATATAGTGTATATATAGTTATAGAGTAGATAGTTAGAGCATATTGTATATAATACTGCTTTTCTGAGCACAAGAAAAGGAAAGCTTGGGGAAAGCTCTACTGAGGAACAATCGGGAAAGGATTGGTCATAAGACAAATATCCTTCTCCCTTTGGGCTTAGCCTTGCCTCGAACAACAGATGTGCTCTGATAAGCTTAACAAGATCCTGCACCTGAAAAAGTTTTTGAGTTCTTTTTTTTCACCTATTTCCTTTAGTGGCTTTTTAAAAGACCTGTCAGCTGATTTGCAGCAGAGAATATTTTCAAAGTTGACAACACTGTTTATTGTCTCTGTGCAAAGAGAGTGAAATCAATTTCTCATGAGTATTTGAACCCTGGGGTCAATGAACTGAATTTCGATTATGGAAATTACAAGTTACTTAYACTTGCTGTCATGTAAAAAAAGCATTTCTTGTATTTCATTAGTTTTTGCATTTGGCATTCTGATCACTACACTGATGTCCATGCCAGTCTACCCTAGACTGGTAGCAATCTAGGCAGGCTGTTGTCACCTGTGTTGTTTGGAAGTGACAGTATTCTCATTTGCAAAGCTGAATGCTGAACACTGAGAAAATATCAAATCAAAAGGGATTAATTTGATGGCCTTTACAGAGCAGTTAAGACCTTTGCTGAAATCCAGCATTTTTTAATATGCAGAATATGTTGTTCTGCCTTCAACAATAACATAGTAACAATATGAATTACTCATTTAGTGTAAATTGGCCTGAAAATATATACAAGTGATAAAGTAGTTTATGATGCACCCATGTGTCATTGATGGGAAGAGTCGAAGAATATGAAGTTGTCGGAAAAAACAATTATGAGACAGACTAGGAATCCTCTACTCCTTCTGGGGAGCTGCTACTTCTCAGCAGGATGACTCACATAAATAACTGCTCATCAGTGGGAATTAATAGCCCAATCCAGAGCATTTACAATAAAGCAGGTCTTTCCTGATGGTCTTTCAATTGCTTAATTTACATTTGCTTGGTGCTTTAAAATATATGTGCTAGTACTAAATACGTTACAGTGCATGAACAGAAATTAAATTTGGAGCTTGTGTACATTCATCTGTTTTCAGTTGAAAGTCAATAGCTTTTTAATAAACCATTAATGGTTGTGTCAAGTAAAGGACTCTGCTGCCTGAAAGTTACAGGCACTTTTCTAGGGTCACCTTTCTTTCCTCTCTCCTCTTCCATGAATCTTGCATCCTKTGCTACATGGAGCCACAAATACCAGGAAGTGTTTTAATTACCCTTTGGCTGAGAATACATTTGAAAATGGGTCTTCCATGTCCTAGGCAATAATTTCTTTCTTTCACTGCAATATGAAAGATGGGTTGGAAATTTTCCCCGTCTGTGCTGTGTTAAAAAAAATCAAGCAGGACTGACACTGCTTTTTGTAAAAAAAAAAAGGCTGCTGCTATCTGTGTGAGTGAACTGAGCTCTGAGAAAGTTAACTAAATCCCTTCATAGGAGTTAGGCAGGGAGAGGTCTGATTCTTTGATCCTGTTCATGCCTAAGCTCAAGCTAGTTATCTGCAGTCAGCACTGTTGAAATTGAAGTTCCTGTGGAACATGTACTCATGAGAGGTATCATCAGGATTAGGCAGTACTGGTGGGAGTTCACACCTGCAATTTTGTATTAGATTCATTGATGCCTCCCAAGTCCTATTTTAATCTCCCAAATTGTTGTTGTTGCTGCCTTTGTACTCTCTTTCTGTCATCTTAGCTCTTTTTCCCACAAGTTGTCCATTGACTTCATGAGAAGGAGCAGAGCAGCACAGTATATTAGCTGTCCTGCCTCAAGATTTTAGCAAGTATGAACAAAAGCGGCGGAAATTTACATGAACCCCTTCATTTCCCCCATAGATTTACTTTCCTCATTATAAGTTAAAATAGCACTTGACTAAAATGATAAATTTCATTTTCCTTTTCTCCCTGTTGTTGAATGGTCCCATGCAATCTCTTTGTGGGSACAAGCCATGCAGGCTTTCCTTGGTCCGTTGATAAAAAGTGCTGCCACACATGAATGGATGCCTGAGCTGTTACGCTGAGGTTAACCATTCCTGTTTCCTTTTATTGCCCTTCATACAAGGCTTTTAGCACTATGTAAGGACCTATTCTATTATTTTCCAATTTTCCTTTTTAATATTAGTGAGGAATGCTTTGCTCACCATCTGGTGAATAGTAAAAGACCACGTACAGTTGTTGTTACTATTATTATTTATGATTTGTTTAAAGCGGTACCCATAACTTAATAGCTGTTTTCTAAGAACAAATAAAAGGGGCAGTCCCTGACCTCACAGACCATGACACTTGAAGAGAACCAAACAAATCATTCAAGGAAATGGCGCAACAAAACAGATGACTGTAGAAATCAACAATTTTCACTATAGGCAGCTTGGCAGACAAGCATTTTGTGAGGAAATTTAGAAGTGGAATTAAAAGAAAAGCTCCTGCAAATGAGACCACAGACAGGTGTTGTATGGAGTAGGACATGGAGGAAAACTGAAGGCTTGCCAGAGACACAGACAGCAGTGGGAATATTAAAATCACTGCTGCTCTGCTAGTGCTTATTAAATCCAGGGCTTCTGAATCACTCTGCTGCCTGCCTTCCTTGTTTGCAGGTAGTGATGGGCAGAACAACACTTCTCCTTTAATGCAATAGGGGATGCTGAACAATCATTGTTTATTACCATGTTTGCGCTTGCTGTGATACTCCAGGATGTCCAAAATAGAAATCACATCCATGCATGAGCAGTTCTACAGATGTTGACTGATTTATTGAGAGACTTTTTGACAAAGGTTGTTAACAGACTTCCGCTCACTTATTTGGAAGCACTGCTGACAAGCTGCTGTGTGGCGGAGACAGACTTGTTTTCTCCTGACAGGAGCATAACTTAAGCAACCTCTCAGTTTCAAGTTTAGTAAAAGGATGGTCTTCTGTCATACTTGGGTATGATATGTGTTCCATTTGGACCAAGATTAAAACATTGCAGGGTCATTTAACATCCATCTGTTACACTTTTGGTGATCTGATTTGGTTGCACAGAGTGGTTCAGAACCCCTCTCCAAGCTAACGAATCAGAATGTGTTTATTAGCTAGACCTCAGAAGGGTTTCTGATGTCTCTCAACTTGAAGCTTGCAAAAAAAACCCAAAACACCATATCCAAAATATATTCAATTAATACCTGTTTTCTGTAGGGCAGCTACAAATAGTTTTATGAGAAAATCAAAGCCAAATTCATTATGAAGATAATTAGGAACTTTCAAATGTCCAGATTAGTTTCGAAAGGAAGGATATTAGTTTTGTTTATTGAGCTAGAAATAGTTAAACATTTAGAAATGTCTATTCATTGAGATTATATAAGCATTCAGCTGTATGGGAAAGAGACGTCTAATATCTTTTTCCACCTTGGRCTCTGGAAAATGAGGAAACTACAGTACAGGAAAAGCAAACAGTCATTCACCAGCTGAGAAATGGAATGAATAAGACAAAAGTTACTATACTAATAAGTATGTTATTCTTGTAGCTTCCACAGATGACAGTGCTGCCGAGAAGAAAGGTGGAACGCTTCACGCCGGCTTAATTGTTGGAATCCTAATACTGGTCCTCATTGTGGCTGCAGCAATCCTTTTGACTGTCTACATGTACCATCATCCAACATCAGCAGCTAGCCTCTTCTTTATAGAGGTAAGACAAAAGTAACGTGTTGTGTCACTAGTCCTGTCACTCAGCTAGTATCATTGAGGTCTCCAGATGAGGACTTTCTTAACTAAATCTAGAAAGTATTCTTGGAATTATAATGTAAGGTTTGAAGAAATGTGGTTGCCTAACCTAGCAGGTGCTACCATTTTATATGAGCGTGTTTGTCACTCTGCTTCTTCTTTAGCAGCTATGAATTCAACAATTTATTTTTCTTGTTTTTACACAGGAAATACACAAAAGATATATCACAGGTACCACTCCGCCTTTCTTTCCTATCCTTCATTTTTCTTGCTTATCATAACATTTTTCCATTAGCTTTCATGTGCATTAGCATTTTATTTTGGGGGCTATATATTCTTCTCTTATTTTCCTGTGTAAAAATAAAATAATGTTTGCATTCATTAATTCTCAAGAAGAGCTGACTTAAAGTAAGTTTGAAGCTGGAAGCTTCTGTTAGCTGTTCCATACATTCATTTGTTGAAATCTTTTAACACATGGCCTCAGAGTGTAGGAAGGATTCTTCTCACCTAATTTTAACATCCCCATGTAATATGATCTCACTGTGCTCTTTTTATTAGTGATAGAAACAGACACTTTTAGACCATGATTCATCTGACCTATTTGAAACATGTCTTTTGCTATTTTTCTCCCTCAATTGCAGATAACTACCTTAGGTGCAGACATCTATATTGTAAATGCTGACATTTATTCAGTTCAACACCACTGTATGAGAAAGGCAGATTTTCTATAGATGTTTGGTGCTACAAAAAATTGCATGTATCTACACTCATCTGTGTTTTTTCAGCTCAGGAGCTCCTCCATCTAGACTAGCTCCTCCATATAGACTAGCTAAACACTCTGATTGCTCCTAACCCCCGTATGCAGTACTCCCTTTTAAGAATGTGGACACTTTCTAATGGGTTGTACTAAAGATATAGAACCACTGGAAGAGTCACTAGGGCCGTACCTAGTGATTGCTTAGGTAAAAGTCTGGAACAGGAAGATAAATCACTGAAAAGACATTCATTCTTAGTGACAGCAGTGTGAATTGAAGTGAGGTATGAACATGAACAGAATGATTCATCTTTAAAATCATATTATAACAAATATACTGCTTATATGCATAATAATCTGATCACAGATCCAAGGCTTTAAGTCTCCCTCTTGCTTGTGATCTCTGTATATACCACCCACTATGCACACCCACCTCACTCAGATTTTCTCGCATACTCATCCCCAATCCCAGTCATGATGCCCTTCATGTTTGCTATCTAGTCCCTTTTCTCAGTGAGCTTGTGAGATAAAGATAAATACACACAACCTTTGACTGCACTGTTTAGTTTTGCACTGACCAGTGCAACCCATAGTGACACCTCTAATTTCCTGAGTGCACTACTTCATCTAAATAAGCAACATGGAAAAGCCAGGAAAAATGACATTTATTCAGAAAGTAACCATTGTCTTAGGAAAGAGGAACATAATTCTGTGATATTTTTTGCCCTCAAATCTGAAGAAATTGTTTCTTGTAGCACTTTTGTTCATAGCTGTTGAGCACAATGCGTATGTGCAGCCCCACCTGAAACAAAAATAGCTATTTTGACCTAAGAGCTTGAAGAGTCTTGTGTGCCAATGCTATTTAATTAGCCTGTGACAGTGTATCATTTGAAAAGAATGCCATCCAAATATTTCAACACTTTTTCAAAAACWGTTCTCCTTTTTATTATTGTGTAGAAGATTCAAATTGAAATGTTAGGTTTTCCTGTTTCTTTCACTCCCCAAACTATTGAACATGTGTTTCATTGTTTAAGTTGGACTGTTCTTTCGTGACCTAAAGACAGAACTAATTATGAAGTTTTAAGCAAGGGAGTTCCAATCAAAATTCCAATCAGTGCAGACCCATTCTAAAAACTAATTGTATATGTTGGGTAATGTTGGGTAAAGATTAACTTGCAGCATGATAGAAGAGATGTTGCATGCCTTGGTCTTTTTTTTTTTTTTCAGTTATTCCTGTGGCATTTTCTATACTTCAGATAGTTTTTTTTTTTTCCAATAATCTTCTCTCTTGAATCAAGTTACACACCTGCTCTTGAGGAATTCTCTCTCTTGAGAATGAGAAACAGAGCATCAAAGTACAGTTTGTACTTCGTTGCACTGATTTTTGAAAAGTAGCATACATGTTAAAGAGTAGTACCCTTCATGTCTTTTTCAACAAAGCTGAAGCTTATACTGAAAATCTTAAATGCAGCAAAATTAATGAACTATGGTAATAGCTAGCTCTAACACAATTAGAAAATAATTAATTTATTCACTAAGCTATGTAGTGCTAAATATATTTGCATTCAGGCTTTGAGGYTGGGCAAGAAGCCAAGCCTGATGCCCCAACTGTAGGGGACTGCATGCCTGTGAATGCAAGAGCACATAAAAATTAGATTAAATAGAATAGTTTGCTGTTTAATGGTTAAATATGAGCAAAAGTGATATATATGTCTGGAGCTGAATGTGGACTGGGATAAATTCATTCCCAGCTGAGTCAGATGGACTTGTTCAAAGTTAGTCTGAGTTGCAGGTCAAATAGCAACCTTAGTAGTATTTTAGCTTATACTTATTCCCTTCTTTTTCTTCATCATCTTTTTTTTCTTTTATTTTTTAACCTTTACTGGCATACATTTGTGTGTGAACTTTAGCAGTGACAGCAATTAATGTACAAGAAATATTTGGCAAATTAAAGTGCAAGGCGTAAGGCAGACTCTCTTTTGCATGTTTACACCCAGTTATCTGTGGACAAAAGGGTTTCATGTGACATTAGAAGTTTTCACATGCATGTTCTTAAATCATCTTCTGTGTGCCTTTGTCTTACCTTTTTTACTTATATTTTGGTCCAAGATCCTTTTAATGTTTGAATTAGCTGCTTACACCTGCTGTCATCCCATTGCTCTGCCTTTGGAAAACCAAAGCAACATGATCTGGCCACATCTGAGAAGTCTGAGGAGGAAGTCTTGGCCAGTGTGAAGGCAGGGAGTGAGCAGTTGCAACTCCCTAGCTGAAGAAAGAGATACAGTTGCCAAACATGCTTATATAAGGCCCACCAGCAGCAGAATAAAATCCTTCTGTGACAGTTCTCCCATGGGTAGAGTATTTTAGGGAGCCTAACCAAACATTGCAAGTTAAGACTGTCTTAACCTCAGGCAAAGAGCCAAACCAGCTTGACAAGTAGAGAAACTGGTATCCTTTCTCTTGTGTTCAGTTTATAGGTACCAAAAAAAAAATCTTTCCATGTTGTAAACACATATAGCCTCTGAAGCTGCAGGGATATGAGCAATTTCGGAGGCTGTGTATGTCTTAAGAGTGAGGATCATACACTGACAGAGAAGTATGGGTGTTTCTGCTCACCAGTAATCATTCTTTTGACTGAAGATCCCATTTTAAAGATTGCTGCCCTTACCTTCATTTCCCACCCTCCCTGGAAGTTCCCCAGATCTTTATTTGTTCTGATTCAGCTGCCTAGAAACATGGATGTACACTCAGACACACACACACACATGCACATATTTATGTCTTTTTTAGTTGTTTGTTTTACTTCATTTTGGGTGTTTAGGTTGGATAACTTCACGGATCTGGTTCTGTGAATGGCCACACAGAGAGTTCAACTGGTGCTATGGAGCATGGGGTGACCTCAGGGAGAGAAGAGGGGGGGGAGGAAGGAGCAGCTGTAGATCTTCAGCAAATAAAATAATAGTGCATAATCAGAGGCTGGGGGATGCACCTTGACTCTTCCTGAAATAGCTTGAACTATGTCTCTRTTAGTAAATTAAATATCCCCAGGACTGTTCTTTAGCATAGAAAGCAACCAGCATGGAAGGGTTTACACATCATTTAACTCTGTCAGTCTCAAAGAAAGGTGACTGCCCCAGACTAACTATTAGTATGGACTTAGGATGGTTCCCAAGTCCTGAGCCATACCTGGGATTGTCTGAGAAAGCACTAGTCGTTAAGTATTTTTCTAACAATTGAGTTACACAGATGATTGTGCTGCATTGTCTGGAAACATTCACTGGCACTGTTTAATTTTGCTCAGATCTAGCATTAGATGTTCCTCAGATTTGACCTTCTGCTCCTCCTTTGTCTGCTTGGAGGAAGGAAATAGAAGGAAAAAATAGTCAAAAAAGTTGGAGATAGTTCTTGTGTTTCAGAGCTCAGGCAGGTAACAGGCATTTCTGGCTCACCATTGTGTATCTGTGCTCATAGCAGCACTTCACAAATAAGAGCCATCATTTAACAGCCATCCCTGCATTTCATACAGCATTTCCAGATTTCTGCATTAATATCATAGATACAGTGTATTTCTTCAAACAAATGCAAGGTACATAGGAGAGAGAGTGAAAAAGAAAGAAGGAATTAAAAAAAAAGTCAGATCCTCAGCTGGCTTAGACAGGTGATGAAGCCCACAGAGCTGTGCTGATTTCTTTTGGGGTATGGTACAATTTTTTATTATACAGATACATTTTAAAGGGGAGTTTGCTTTTAGTTTGAAAATGGTTTGACACAGTCACCAGTTTAATTTTGTCCAGGAGTTAGGGATGAATTGTGTTCTGTGAAGATGATGAGTAAAAAGAAGAGAACAAGTACATTTTTTTCTTCTTTCAAAGTTCTGCAGTGTCCTGGCATTTTGGATATTGTCATTGATCTCACTGTCATTGCCTTGCACTGATAGTAAAGTTATTTTTTCTAAAGCTTATCCAGCTCGGCAGGAACCAGCAGCTCAGCAAGGGAAACCTATTTCGCAAGGGAAATCATCCACAGAGGAAAAGCCTTAAAATAAATAATTAACACTGACAATAAAAGTCAAAGGTGGGGGAGGAAGGAGGTGTTCTGTTTCTCATCTGTCAGCAGCCAGCTACTTATATGATCCTTAGACTACAGAAACATTGTTGTAATAAGAAGTGTTTTAAATCGCAAAGAGATGCTTTGAACAAGCACCTCCATCAAATTAAAGAGAAAAATAAATGAAGCTGGTAAATGATCCTATTGAATTTTACAGTCTGAGGCAATCTGTATTTCTGAAGAGTTTCTGCTAAATATCCAATTCACGCGGTGTCGGGCAAATGATATTTTCTTTTTGCTAGAAATATATATCAGAGATACAGTCTCAGATATTTGAAGCCCTGTCCATTTCTGATTGGAATTTGCCAAATAAATTGGGTGTCTGTAGAAGAGATTAAGGACACGCACAAATTATAAGTGCCTAAACAATATTTCAGGTAACTCTTAGCACATACGCATGTATTATGGGCAAGGTAGGTAGTAATAGGGAAAGCTTTCTTCATCGTGAGACAGTAGACGGCCTGGCTACCCAGACAGATTAATAGTGGCCTAGTGTAATCAGAGTAATGGATCTTGCTGGTATCACGTTAACATATGCTCATTTAGCAATAGGCCTTATGACAGTTTTCCCCCCTTTTCTTAATTCATTTGTGTAAGTCTGTGCAATTTGTCTGGGGCTCTGACACTTTGAGTTTGGGGGGGCTCTATATTTACATATTTCTCGTTATGAGAGTTAAATATGAGTTGTTGACAAAGTGTGGTTAAAGAATGCAAATTTAAATAGATTTAAATATCTTTATATTCTTAAATTAAATAAAGAACTGGACATATAAATATGTCCAGTGAACATGTGAGTGTGTAAGATATAACCTGCAGTAGAAACAGTGAAATACTCCTCTRAAAAATTAAAAGAATTCAAATACAGGAAAATACTAAATAGAGAAGACAAAATCAAATTAGAACATTCAGCCTAAAAGATACTGAATATCTTCAGCTTTTTTGCAGTTTAGTGAGAAATCAAGTTTGCTAGGGAGCTCTGGAGAGTCTTTCAGGATTTCAAAAGATTGGAGTTCTCATTTAAATCAAGTAACAATTTATGTAAACTAAGTGTGAAAGGAGAGTCCGCCTGTGTGTGTCTTGCTGAAATCCGCTGTTCAAATTTACARCTAAATGGGAATGAAGTGTTGAGCCATACACAAACACTTGATTTGACAGTGGTTGAAATACATAGAAAAGAAAGTTTTGATAATTGGTTAAATCTTCAGTATAAGGAGAGGAGGAAGATGAGAGAAGAGCAGAATTTTAATGGTGGTTTTCCTTCACTGCTCTTCTGATGTTGCAGATCTGTAAAGAATTGTGCTCATCCAATTTTTCTTTACTGAATGATTTGTAGAGAATAGGATGCAAGAAAATCAGAACATTTAATATATGTTACCAAGTTCCTCCTATCCATCACTGATCTAAACTTGTTTTCACGCAGATGCATGAAAGGAAATGAAAAAAAAATAGAATTACTGCAGCTAACAGAATTATTGCCATTGCCTTTAATGAATTATCACCTCAGGTGAAAAATATTATTCAACAGACAGAGATTTTGAAGAGATAGAGTATATCCTTATAATGTATTGCATCAGAATGTCTCTCAGTTCCTTAGAAAGAAGCAGGGTATCAATCTTCAAATTCCAACATTTCAATACTACTTTATATATGTGTTGTTTGTCAGTCCTCCCATAATTGATCTTCTGTGGTGCTTATCCCATACTTTATATTTTTCTGTGACATACACAACCTAGACTTCCTTTCTTGTTTAGGTGTACTCAGTTCATTTCATTCTTTTCATGTATTTTAAAAACCCATCTAAAAAATCTTGGATTAATTTTGTGCCATTTTCTTCGCTGGAAGTCTAAACTGATTGTTTTCTTTGTTTTCAAGATGATATTGATTAGAGACACTGATTGCTTTCCAGTCTGTAAGTCAGTGTAGAAATATATACATTTTACTGAATTTTTCCTCTTTATTGAATTGTAGCTTACTGTTTGGTTCAAAACTGTGTACCATGTTGTTTTAGAGTTATGTCATTGGTAATCTTGTGGCTGATAGTAGATGGGACTCTTGCTGACAATAGAAAATAAAAGAAGAAGGGATGCATCACTTCATTTTGAAAGGTCCCTGGACAGTGAATAGAGACTCTTAACATCAAAACTATTGACTCCCTTTCCTTCCCCTGAAACATAATCAAGTTTACTAGAAATTTCTTTCTAAAGTTCCACAAATACAGTTACATGCATACAGAAGGCATTAACCTCTCTGAGAATCTCCTGTATTCTTCAGGACTTGAGCCATGTATGTTCTTTTGCTTAATAAAGCTACTGTTCGGCAAGAAATCTGACAATTTAAAGCTAATTGAAAAATGAGTTTAAAAAAATTCATAGACTGCAGCACTGGAAACCATCTTCAGATCAACACAATTTAGCTTTGCTTAGACAGCATTCAGTTAAGTGCAGTCAGATATCTATTGGGCTTTTTGTTTGGTCATCTCTTGATGAAAACATACCATTTTGATGGATAAAAGAGGTCCTATACTACTCAAGAGTCCTTTATATTAAAAGATGACAAAAGAAGAGTTCAGTCAACTGCAAGGAAAGCTGGAGACAGTTCAGTGCAACAACAACCAGAAGAGTGCTGAGGGAGCTGGCGGACATTATTGCTAAGCCACTCTCCATCATCTTTGMAAGGTCMTGGAGRASAGGAGAGGTGCCTGAGGACTGGAAGAAAGCCAATGTCACCCCAGTCTTCAAAAAGGGCGAGAAGGAGGACCCAGGGA